>NC_136495.1:135251401-135291401 GCF_053919585.1 Euprymna scolopes
ATATATATATATATATATATATATATATATATATATATATATATATATATATATATATATATATAAAAATGTAAAATTGGTTTGTTCTAAACAAATAAAACCATGTTTATACGTTACCAATTTATTTGAAATTTTTAGACAACCCATTTTTAGAGTCGAGGTATGTTTTTATGTTATTATAATAAATTTACCTAATTAAAATAAAAATATTAAATAAAATAAATATATTTATTTAATCGTTTCTGCGAATCTTTTCTGTTGATAAACTGAACTTCCGGTTCGATTCATTTCACATCCACGAATTGACGAAAGGTTTCATTTTCTGTTAACTCGATAAGTAAAAAAAAAAATAAAAAAAACATATTTCATTTGTTTATCTTCCATTTTTTTTTTTATTTACACATCTTTTCTTTATTATATAAGGCCAAAAAAAGTTTGTTGCTTGCTTTTGAGTTTTTTTTTCTATATAAGATTACTTATACAGAGAGTCATCCGCGCTGAAATAATGTTATTATTTAAAAAGTCATTCTTAACATGGGGAGGTAAGGATGTTTTGTACCTATTCTGTACTTTAACCTTACAATTGAATAAATAAATTAAAAAAAAACATCATAACACGTTATTTAAACGTGGAAATATGATTTAAAAATAGCGCGGCGGGTCGCTCTCTGCATTAGCACCATTTCGGCCAATTATTCCTCTGGCCTTCATTAAAAGATGTCCTTTTATAAATATTCAGTAACTTGTTCCTTTTATTATTCTTAAAAAGAAAACGTTTTCTTATTCATGAAAGGAGTTAAGCCTACGTAAATAAATAAATGTTTGTACACGTGACAAATTATCAATAAATGGTTTATTTACTTTTTTTAAAAAAATGTTTGTAAAAGTGCGAAAGGCGACGTTGTTGTACAAACATTACTCCCATGCTTAATTTTTATACTAATAGGTTTTTGGATTTTTTTTCACTGGATTATTATTGATTGGACACTAATTAAACATACTATTAAAAAAAATGTAAAAAAGAAATCATTATTTCGACATTTGAAAGTGGTGCTCACTTTTTAGTTACAACGTTCTGATAAATCAGTCACCCATTTTGTAAGCAATAAAAACGCGGTATATCAAAACCATAGAAAGTAAAAATAATGAGTCTTTACCGCATTTGTAAGTCAGAAATATATTTGTTTCTCAAAGAAAAAATAGAGAGAACAGGACTTTTTTATTGTTTTCATGAAAATAAAGTTTCGAGATTTTTAATTATTTTATTTTTACTTATTTAGTCAGTTAGTGTTTAATTTTTTTGAAAGGTGAGTTTTTTTTTTCAAAACTTTTGTTTTGTTTCTTTTTAATTTTTTTAAAAGTATTATAAATTTCACTTACATGCTGGAGAAATGTTTAATAATTTGGTATTTTTTTAGATTAGGTCCACCTCCACAATTTTCCTTTCAATGACGACAATTATAGGTTTCCGAGTATGCTGAACACGCAAATTGCATTGACATTTTGCGGAAAAAAATAGTTGTATTATGCATTGTATTCTTCGGCGGTCATCTTTTTACGTGCACACGCGCCATAAACCCATACACACACGTAAAAAAGATGACCGCCAAGGATTACAATGCATAATACAACTTTTTATATCTTGATAACTACTTATTTCTGCAAAATTCCGATGCGATTTTCGTATTCAGCATAGTCGAAAACCATTTCAAGTCGTCATTTAAAAGAAAATTGAGGAGGTGGAGGTGGACCTAAACTAAAAATTTACCAATAATTTTTAATCCCGTAGTCCTCCCGATACATTGCTTCGTCAACATGCGACCATTTTATATCTCCCGAAGACACTTCCGTATTTAGAAAAAAATAAAATAAAAATAAAAAGTGACCGATTTACCAGAACGCGGTAACTAAAAAGTGAGTACCCCTTTCAAATGTTGAAATGATTTTTTTTTCATAATCTGGTTAGTGTTCAATCAATAATAATCCAGTGAAAAAATTTCAAAAAAACCTATCAGTATAGAAACTCCACCACGTAAGTAAATAAATAAAAAAAATGTTACTTGCGCATGCGTTAGCCTTGACTAGGGGGTAATAAGGGAACGACCATTAAAGAATTCTGCGGGTCGCCATGGAACTCAACGCCCAAGGAGTATCAAAATAGTTTACATGATCTTAAGAATTTTTTTTCGAAAAGTGGGTGATCACTTTTTCATCTAAATTTAACTTAAAATGAACACCCACTTTCTGGCCACCTGAGGAAGGGGCATTTATTTTCGTGTTTATTGGCTTAAAGGTTTTTTTGACAAGGCAGTTTGGTACGCGAATGCATATTTAACAGTTTTCGTTTATGCTCACGCATAGCATAAACAAAGGATATGTCTGTGAAATGGAAAATAGTCCCAGAGTTCAGGGGTTAATACCATGCAAAAGAAATCAAACAAAAATATTTTTTACCCAAGAAACACACAGAAAGAAAAAAAAAATAGCATCCATTTTTTTTTCTATCGAATTCATTTACTGTTTTTATTGGAAACTATTTTCCTCCGGATTTTTGATATAATTTTCCATTAAGGGCTGTGCGTCTCACGTTCGTAAATAACAAAGCACTTTTTTTGTAGATTTTGTTGTGCTAAAAACGAATCTGCAAACCGTTTCCGTCGCAAAAAAATAGTTTTATGATATGAAGAAATTACTTTTTCCAAAAAGTGGCGATCACTTTTCCATGTAAATTTAACTTAAAATGAGCACCCACTTTCTAGCCACCTGAGAAAGGGGGGATTTTTTCCCATGTTAATGGGCTAAACAGCTTTCGTTTATGCTTACGCATAGCGTAAATGAAGGCTACGACTGTACAATGGAAATTAGTCCCAGAGTTCAGGGGTTATTACCATGCAAAAGAAATCAAACAAAAAACTTTTTAGCCAAGAAACAGAAAAATGCCCCTCTCTCAGGTGGCCAGAAAGTGGATGCTCATTCTAAGTTAAATTTACATTGAAAAGTGATCACCCACTTTTCGAAAAAGTAATTTCATGAATGTCATGAAAACTTTTTTTTTTGCTAAATAAACGGTTTGCAGATTCGTTTTTAGCACACCGACAAAATTGCCTCTGAGATGGGTATATATGCTGATGACACTACAATCCATGGCAGGCACGACAGGAAGACGAATGAACACATTTCTAAAGGGATGGCAGAAACACTAGAGGAATACCTCCAATCTGTGGTGGAATGGGGACAAAAGTGGTTTGCCGCGTTCAATGCTGCCAAGACTACACTAGTTTCATTCAATAATTACAACACATCCTCTCGACCACCTATAGCAATGAGCAACGGCTCTTTATCTGAGAGTGCATCTTTCAAACTCTTTGGCCTAACGTTCACAGGACACATGAGTTAGAACAATTACATTGAAGGCATTACCAGGGCCGCTGCAAGAAAGGTGGGCTCTCTCTACCGTGCTAGACAACTACTAACACCCGAAAGTATCCTGTACCTCAATAAGACCACCATTCGCCCATGTACGGAGTATTGCTGCCACATCTGGGCTGGTGCATCTGCTACTAGTCTCTCGCTCGTTGACAAGGTTCAAAAGAGAGTCACAAACCTGATAGGCCCTAAACTGGCATCTAAGCTTCAGTCTCTGCCCCATCGATGAAATGTTGCATCCCTCTGCCTTTTCTACAAGTATTTTAGTGGTGAATGTTCTGACGAACTGCAATCACTTGTGCCCCACGACGTGAGCACCCTCGACAAACCCGACAAGCTGCTAAATCCTACCCCCACACTGTAGAGATCCCTAGATGTAAAAGAGTTTTTGACTCCTATAGTTTATTCCCCAGAACCGCTAGACTCTGAAATACCATTCCAAGTTCCTGCTTCCCCAACAGTACTGACGTGCAGAAGTTCAAGTGCAACGTGAACCGACATTTTGCTGTTAAAATCCCTATATAGTACCCCAGTAGTTGTTGACCCTGATAGTAGCCCCCTACACTAAAGTGGTAATTTGCCTTTTTGGTGTGAAAATGTAAGAAAAAAAATAAAAGAAAAACTTCTGTGATGATTTCAATCTGGGCTACAGTAAAGCTGGATGGAAAGGTCCGAGGCATTCTTAGAATATTCTGATGCATGTTATTGGACATTTTATATGTGATCATTATTTCGTAAAGAACAATGCGGCGAATAATATTCATGGAATCATTTGAGGAACTGTAAAGTATTAATAGCGATTAACTACAATAATACGATTTTCTCATGCGGTTAGCAATAAAATATTCAACTTAAACGTGATATAGTTGTGTTCCGTTTTTAAGGAAAAAATATATATATATCTACCCATACTGTTATATAAAAAGTAACTGCGGCGTCATGTTTGGAACTTTTACACGAAGGCATTTTGTGTACCTGACAGTGTGCTTACGCTGGTTTTCTGTCAGAATATATTTGATACGAACTAATGATCGATAATCTTCTTTTGGTATAGATCTATTCCCTGTATAGGGCTCCAGGACAGTTGATCACCGTAGATTGTACCGATGAAATCAACATAATCATATAGGGCGGCGTACCTCCCTCTATCACTCCCAATTCAACGCCAGATAAGAGCGATTTTATGAGTCGATTGCGAATATCCTGAACTAGGATTGTCACAATTGAAATCGAGGATCACCGGATGAGTGTCCAGGCGGTTGTCATTGATCAGCTGGTGGCTGGTGTTTAAACGATTGTGTGAATGGAGGTAATGTACCGAATTAGAGGTGGCACAGTCGGCAGCAATGACCCGAGGTTCGGACCAGCTGGATGCGCAGTAAGGGAGGAGGGTAACGAAGGAATCAACCGAAATGGATATCAAAGAGTGATCCAGATCTTAGAGCAGAATTCAGTAGAAATCAGTAGACAGTGGAGTGGGCAGGGAAGAATGAACCACCTACGTAAAGAAACAGGATGACATGTTACGATAACTCGTTCAAATGAGGAACAAGCAGGATTTTGAACAAGAAGTGAATAGATGGATCGAGGAGGTATTACTGTTGCAACCAACAAAAGGAAATGTCAGACCAGTACTAGATTTCTTAGAATTGAACCGACACGTCGAGTGCCATACTGGGGGTTACACTGTAGATATATTCAGAGAGACCATCGGAGAATGGAGGCAAATTAATGGTGCCTCTAAGTAGGTAGATCTAAAATCTGCCTATTTGCAACTCTGAATTACAAAGAAACTCTGGAAGAACCAGTTGGTCAGATAAAAAGGCAGAACCTACTGCCTTATGAAGGTGATGTTATGGCTGAACTCAGCACCCAATATCATGTAAACCATTCTAAGGAAGTTTCTAGAAAAATGGGGAGGGAGATGGCGCCCTACGTTCATCTATCGACGACATCGTCGTGTATGTAACTCTGGTAATTGTAAAAGAAATCGTGGTTCACTTGATAAAGTTCGGGTTGGTCGCCAAGGCACCGGAAGAATTGGATGGGACTAAAGCTGAAACGCAATGCATCGGGTGTCTCGGAATTCTGGAGGGGAAACGAGATCCCACAAATAAGAGAAGGGCTATACAAGCGGGAGCTTTTTTTCGATGTGCAGTAGGCTGATCGGGCATTTCTACATTGCCGGCTGGCTAAGACCAGCATGCAGGTATATCAAGAGGCATGCCGAAGGTAGAGAATGGGATGATAGAGTGGGTGAAAAAGCAAAACCCAGTTCGAGGAACGATGAACGTGGCGAGAACACTGGATGGAGTCGTGTGGTCTGATGCAAGCAGTATTGCAACAATTGTTTTCTTGGAAGTGGGTGGAGTGGTTGGTGAGCATGCGGCCTTGCTACGGAGGAAGGATGATGCTAGTCACATCAATGTAGCAGACTTGGATGCAGTTACCAAAATACTTATTCAGGCCTTCAAATGGGGACTACGCAATATCTGTGTGAAAACAGACTCCGCTACTGTGTTTGCTTGGCTGAAATCAATAAGTTCACATGACAAATGCGTAAGAACGAAAGGACCAGCAGAGATGTTAGTGAAGCGCAGGCTCGAAATGCTGGCTGAGCACATGCAGGAATTTTCTAAAAACAAAACATTTTCTTAATTCATGTATTTATATGGAGACTTTTAGATCACAACAGGTGTATGGAGACTTTTGAATAATCCTGTCTATTTAGCTATCGATAGATCTATCTATCTATCTATCTCTCTATCTCTCTTTCTCTCTCTCTCTCTCTCTCTCTCTCTCTATATATATATATATATATATATATATATATATATATATATATCTTTTTAGGTATTTGGCAACAAATGTTCCTCGTAAGGGAGCGTTTCCACTAAAATTGCGAGGATGTATTGGAAACTTATTTTGTTATGGTAAACAGGGGCATACCATTCATTTCTTAAGGTATGCTTCCGATCTTGGTTTCGAGTAAGGGATTTTTCTCTCTAGAATATGCAGAATGTATTTGAACATGTTGTTATGTTTAACATGGTAATCTTGTCGACTACCCTTCCTGGTGGAGGAGTTTATCTCCGGACTTGCAGGTACGGATGATTTCCAGAATAATTATTTAACTACGATTATGATTTTTGTACAGAAAAAAGCGGTTTGGGGTTGATTCCCTTTTTTCTGGTGATTTGATGTCCTCTAATCTGGTCTTGAATTAGAAGTAGTTTTTGTAATGTGACCAGCTCCTTGTTCGGTTAGGAAACCTGCTGTATTGATGGTAAATGGAATGTGTAAAACGAATAGATGCTACTAAACTAGTTACAAATTGAAGTATGGAGATATGCATCTATGCCTTGACGTCTACGGTCACCAGAATACCACCTTCACCTTGATCGTCCTTAGGTGAAAAGTTATTGATGATTGCTAGAATTTGATACTGATATTAATGTATTTTTTATCGTTCTTGGTATGTCAATTTGGGAAATTAAATGTAACGATAAACTCTTTAAATAAAAAAAAAGTTACGCGCGAAACTAAAAAACGAGGAAGCTAACTTTTACGTCAATGCTAGTCGCCAAAATATGGGTTATTTGAGTAAAGCAAATCCTCATTGGATAAGTTAAACAAAAGAAAATTCCAAGCTAATGGTAAAGTTCTGATTTGGGATAGAATTCGGGGTGACAAAATCATTAGACCAATGTTCATTGATGTACATTTTAGTGTTACAATAAGACATGTTTCCATCACTGTAAAGCGAAAATGGTAATCTTCTAACATATTTCCAACAAGATGGTGCTCCATCCCAGTGGGGTATTCAAATGAGATAATATGTGTTTTCCATATTATAACAGGTATGGGCCTGGTCATGCTCGTGTACTTAATGCAGTTCATATAGATGACAGGGCACCTGATAAAGGGGAAGGGTGCCGCTATTAAGAGACAGTCTTGTACGGGAATAACCACTAAGAAAACTGAATCATTTGCAAGCCTGTGAGAGACTTATCTGATAGTGCTGGGAACGAATCGATACGTTATATTAGTCTAGTCAGCAATTACCTAGTAATAATTAATATGTAGAGGAATATGCCCGAAGATTAAACCTTTTGCTTTTACGGTTATTACGACACTGGTTGGTCGAACAAAATAATTGTCTAGGGAAGGTGTAAGTTAAAAAAAATAAAACGATGAGGAAAATGATTCTTATAATATGCAAATCCTTTAAAGCTCTGTTCGGTGTTTTCGCCGGAAAACGCATCCAATTAATTAAACTAAAAATAAAAGTTGTACACATGTACTACGATTAAAATGTACACATTCGTGAGATAAGAAACGAGGTTTTGCTGGGCGTTTTCTGTGAGCGACTAAAGATACGAGGCTGATAAAGACTAGGCTAGGGGCAATCGAGAATCGTATGGCGGGTTACACTAAACAATTGCCTTTGGAAGTTTGGTGATATAATGAGGGGGAGAAGTTGTCCAAACACTTTTGATGGAAAATACATCAATAACGGTTGAATAAGAGCTTGTTATTATATGAATACTCTTAGGAACACAGGGTTATCCTGCTGATACAATTATTTTGGTTGGTGACACAAACAACAAGAAGGAAAATAACCGGCTGTATTAGGAGATTTATAATAAAATTCATTAATAACATTCATCCGAGAAGCACTGCATGGTGTACAATATTCATAATCATAGATACTTCTCCGATCTTAACGCTGTGTCGAGATTTTAGGGTTACATGCGTGGGAACACTTCTGCTGGAAAGTCACTTTACCAATTAAGCCAATAAGAGCAAATTCAATTCGGTTCTGTTGAAGATTAATTAGCTGAGTACAACCCTAAACCTCGCCCAAACCAAACTGTTAGTTTACTATAAAAATATGTGCAAGGGTATTTTCTACCAGTTGGGAGTTGACATTATGAGTAGTTGAGTCTAGATGCTTTTCCTCAACGCTAAACCACATAGCATTACATTTATGTATCGATGGGCATAATATGGTCTACTCAGTGTTACATGCCCCCATTTTAGCAGGCTATGATTTTTTACATGGATAAGACCGGGGTCTTCATCATGTTATATGCTATAACAGTAATCTATGTATTTGAAGTCTAATGTAAATAAATTGGTTTAACTGGACCCCGTACCTCTCAGGACCTATAAAACACATATGTATTAAAATTTCATGCATTCTCAACGGAATCGATTACAAAGAAAAAGAGGGCCACAGCTATGGTTATTGCCACATCTGCCACACTCCCCAATACAACTATGACAATCGACTGAGAATCTTCCAGAAAGATTAGCCTGATGAGACATAGATTGTAGTCCATACTCAAAATACAAATAATGAGCCTGCGAAATAAATTCATTCTGGACTTTAGTGTGAAGATAAGGGCACAACAAATTCTACATTCACAATAAAAATGCTGAAAGAAATATGTATAGAAATGAAGAAACTCCTCTCAATTTAGTTTCGTTATCTCAATTTCCCCTAAGAATTTTATAAGGTAAATGTGAAGACGGATCAAAGATGCAAATCAAACTAGACATTAATGGAAAACATCTTAACATATTTGGCAACATCTATTAGATTAAACAGTCGGCATTTTGTAGATAAAGATATCACAGATAAAATATTACTAAAAAGAGTGTTCCGTAAATGTTGTGTGTGGCCAGTAAGTTTATTTTAACTCTCTTACAGAAAACATTGAAAAAATTGAAGACATTAAAGGAATCCTTTGGGTAGACGCAACATTAACTATCTAAGGGATGCAAATGCCCCTGTGTGTATAGCACAATGCCGACAAACACATAAGTAACCGACTCGATTTAAACATTTTCAAAATTGTAAGCATAAAAGGATATGAGAAAGCCCAAACTCCGACGTGATATATATATATATATATATATATATATATATATATATATATATATATATATATATATGTATATATATGTATATATATATATATAGTCATCGACATACAGTCCTGTTTGTATCACAACTCATCACTGCCGCTAGACTAGCATCTCTCCCAAGGATTGAACCTAGAACCCTCGTGTTCACAATCGACAGTTCTTCCACTCCATTATGGACTCGACACCCGTAGATAACTCGTCGAAATTTCTATTTAAATAGACACACGCCACCATTTTTATTGTGCTCAAATCGCCTGTTCGTAAACAAACAAACAACGAGCTTCGCATTTTCAGCCAATTATGTAGCGGGTGAAATTGTTTACAACAGTGCTCTACCCAAAGTGGGGGGGGGGCTTAAAATATATTTGTAGTCATCGACATACAGTCCTGTTTCGTAGTATCACAACTCATCAGTGCCGCTATATACATATATATCTATATATATATCTATATATATCTATATATATATATATATATATATATATATATATATATATATATATATATATATATATATATATAAAGAGAGAGAGAGAAAAGAGAAAGAGAAAGAAAGGCATACAGAAAGATGAATAGAGAGGGAGAAATAGAGAGAGAGAGATAAAGAGAGAGAGAGAGAGAGAGAGAGTACGTATTTATACTATTGGAAACTGCTAAAAGAAAATCTATATATCATCCCCCACAAAGGTATTTTGTCGTTTAGGAAATTTTCCTCAATATTTGACATGCGTGTTTTAATGAAAATCAGGGGAAATGACTATCTTATATATATATATATATATATATATATATATATATATATATATATATATATATATATATATATATATATATATATAAGTGACAATTACACTTAGTTCTCTTTTAGTGTACTTAGTAAGGAATAAAATAATATTATAGTATGCGGTAAAGTATGCTTATGTCGTCCGAGCGTTTGGCATATGACAAAAACTATTATAACTGACAAAAATATATATGATTGATAAGTAGCTGATTTGAATACACTTCTTCTTTCGGCTCACATCATTAAATCTGTTTTACACCCACGTTATTATTTTACATCTTTTGTTTTTTAGTGGGATATTATTTCATTGCAATTCGGTATAATCAATGACTATTTCACCACGCAATTATATATAGGCTTTGATGTGTCACGAAATCATAGGAACACAATATTTATAAAGTGCTAGTAATATTGGATCAATAACAATCGATTAAAATATATAAGGAAACACATCTGAATAATTGCAACATAAACAAGAGAGCAAGAGTTTGTTTGGCAACACATTATTATAAAATCCTTTGCATACGATAAGTCCTGCACGATTATTTGCTTTAATAGAACCATTTTTCTGAGTAAATAGATTTAATATCACAATGATCGATGGATGCTATTTAATTTAAGTATTAAGTGTTTGCTACCTAATACTGTATGTTGATTGACGGAGAAACCTCGATGAAGAAACGCATAAAATAATGTTATAAAACTTCCACTACATTCTAAGCTATTCTCTTTTGTGTTTCAGTTGCTGCATGGAAATAAAACCTAAACGTAAATCAAAAGGTACACTGATTGCTACATTTGAGCCATAATAATTTTTTTCAGAACAGCAAATGTATTAATTTTTAGTCATTTTATGTATAATTTATTTTAACCTATATATATATATATATACATATATATATATATATATATATATATATTAATTATTGTTTATTTTTTTTTTTTTGGCCGTCAGGTAGCTTCCTCAGATTTTTACAGAAATGTTCGTTTATGGTAGAATGCAAGAGTGAATGATGTCAGGGGAGGGGTGCGAGAAAACCGAAAAAAGAAGAAGAGAGCAAGGGGGAAAGGTTGGAGGGATGTGCTTGGTATGTCCGTAATGTTTTAGCTTGGGAGTTTAAGGACATTGGGTGGTTGTGGGAGTACATCTCTGGTGTGGCTGAAGGCATAGGGATATATGGAGGGGGAGGGATATATATGGGGTAGGAGGAGGGGGTTACTTTAAATTTCTAAGGTTTAGGTTGTTGGCGTCTTGTTGGTGAGATGATTTCCTGATAAGTATGGCTTGACCTGTTGGTTGTTCTCTTTGGTTGGGTGGCGGGGGGCTATGATTCGGTTTATCTATTTGATGTTTATTTGTTGTTAAGTGCTTGGAGGGGGTTAGCTTGCGGTCGTACGAGCGAGCGCACACACGCGTACACACACATATACTTAAGGAACCGCTTACATGTACGCATACATCCCCACCTTGGCATGTAAACACATGCGCATATGCCTACATGCATGCATATACACACGCGCTGCTCACGCTGACCCCAAATTTTCCTTAAGGTATTAAATTGAGTACGTGCGCATAAGCATGGATGCGCACATATATAGACCCACACACATTGACACTCATACACCCATGCAGGCGTATACATGGGCCTACATGCATATATTGATTCAGACATACTTGTATCCCCACGCATATATGCAAGCACACGCGCACATATAGATACTTATATTCGTGAACACATACATCAACATATGCACAGCTGCACGCTCCTACACACGTATGTGGACAGCAGGTAGCGGCCACATATACTCTCATATACACATATATACATAGGTACGTACATATATACATCCATGTACATGTACATATACCCCCATGTACACACAGATCAACACATAGATGCACACAAGCATATATACACATACACACATACCTAGATATACAGACAGTTATTGGTATAGACATATTCGTCTAACTAGATGTAAATCTAAGTTAACTCGTGGGTATATAGACGTAGTACTTATGTTAAATGTAGATATAAGTATGCATATATATGAGCATCAACTCATTGCCAGGCTCATATACGTAATGTTTTACTGTGTGGAGGTTTTTGATTGTTTTATGTGGGTGCATATGGAAGCGCCGACGTACACCTCCGCATACATATACACACCTACAGATACACGTCCCCACATGCATACATGCACACACATATACGTGCATACACACATACACATATGCACACATACATGCACTCATGCATACATACGAAATGATACAACCCCACTTTCACTTACGCACCAATATCTGCGCATGCATATACATACAGATATATAGCGTGGCATGCTGTAAATATGGGAACAGGTTCCACACACATATACTTACATACGCAGTAATAAACACAAACGCACCCGGGATAGTGTCCCAAGTAGCAATACTTATAAATTTTGGAGAGGGGTTGGAGGTAGTTTATATGGGGATTAAGTACTGCACTTATTGTTCGAAGTTGGGGTATTTGCTTTTTAGGGTATTATAGATCAGTTTAGGCGGAAGGCTATATTGGGGTGACATATTCTAAGGTGTGTGTCTATGCACATAAGACATCGGTCAGTTATACATTACCATGCGTACTTACCTGTGCAGGTGTAAATCCACATAGTTATATGCAAACAATTTCCGTGTTAAATCGGTGAGGTTGCATGTAGAGTGTGCTGGGGTTGGGCGGAACATTGGCTAGGGGAGGGGAAGTAATGCCGATTATTGGGTTGTTATGTTGGATAAGGTTATGTGGTGATTAAAAAAATAAAACGCACATTTGCTCTACAACAGTACTGAGCACTTCCTTCATATTTTATTAATTACAATGTCTACTATATATATATATATATATATATATATATATATATATGTGTGTGTGTGTTGATATACGGCTGCATATACGTATTAATGAATGTATACACATATATATTTGTATATATATATATATATATATATATATATATATATATATATATATATATATATATATATATATATTAGAGAGAATTATACCTGGAGTTTAAAGAGTAAAGTTTATTTTTATGTATTTATATTTTAAAAGAGTAAAATAACAACGTTCATTTTAATGTAGATATATAATAAGCTCAATAGGTATATTGATCATAGAGCTGTATTATTATTGAGTATAAAGATTGATAATCGTAAATTAGGAATTAGTTTCAAAAGGAAAAACACACAAAATCAAATTAAGTGTACGATCCTTTAGGAAACGATATTGATTTTATTAAAATTAAGAATAAGAATTTGCAATAATTGACAAATACTTTTGTTTTTGAAAATAGCCCCCTCATCAGCACAATTAGAGAATATGTAAAAAGTTTAAGGAACCAAATTCAACTGGCCGCAGATTTTAAGTTGAAGCCTGGAAAAAAAAAACTGGTGTTTTAAAAGAAAGGTAATGTCCCGTTTGCTTCTCTGACCAAAATAAATCAGGAACTAGACAGATTAGAAAGCATCGGTCTTCTGTAAAAGCGTTAACCTCCTCTTGATTAACACTCATCGGTGTTTATACAGATAAGATAGAATTGTGTTTGGTATCAAGGTGGCACCCGCAATATCCTAGCAAATAATGGGTAATATGCTGTTCGGCTTGGACACCGAAATCGCATATCTTGATGACATTCTCATAGTGAGCAAAAGCAGAGAGGAACATGAAAAACATATTAGACAAGTATTCGATCGAATACAAGATTATGGATTTAAGATCAAACAGATAAATGCGAGTTCTTTTTAAAACAATTAAATACCTGGGTCTAATAATCGATAAAGATGGCAGACGCCCAGACCCAGATAGGGCGACCGCTATTAAAGTAATGCCGGCACCAGCAAACATAACTCAATTGCAGAGGTTTTTTTTTATGTGTGGCAAATTATTACCAGGGATTCATCCCAAATATGCACACATTGTGCGCACCACTAAATGAATTGCCGAAAAATAATAAGGCTTGGGAGTGGACAGAAGATGGCCAGATATCATTCCAAGAAATAAAAATAATCCTGACCTCCAAACTATTCCTAGCGCATTTCAACCATCAGTTGGACATAATAGTAGCTAGCGACGCTAGTGTCAATATTGCGTCGGGGCGTGCATGTTACATCGCATGCCGGATGGCTCCAAAGAGCCTATTGCTTTCGCATCACGGATTCTCTTGCCAGCGGAAAAAAATATTCTCAGATCGAGAAAGAGGCTCTAGGAATTATATTTGCAGTTTAAATATTCCGGCGTTTCCTGTACGGAAGACATTTTTCTACAAACCTACCATAAGCAGTTTATATCTATTCTTGCATCAAAAAAAGAACTTCCAACAGTCACTGCGAACCGACTATTTAGATGGCTAACTATTCTGATTAACTATAATTTTACAATTCCATTTCTCGCCTCAAAACAACTGGCCCATGCAGACGGTCTATCGAGACTGATTCCTGTCAAAATGGAACCTCTTGAAGAGTCACTAATCGCGATACTACGTATTAATAGTGATGTAAAAACCATGATAAACAATATCCGATAACTGCCGGTCACATTTCAGGAAATTAAGGCAGAATCCCCAAATGACAACTTCATTTAAACCACGAAGCTGAAGTTAGCACTGGGTGACACCAGTGCAGACATTTTTTCGGGTTGCGACGAAATAATGTTATACGGTGAAAGGGGGTCATCCCCAAACCCCTTCAAAAATATTATCAGGCATTTTCACATAAGGCATCCAGGAAAAAAACAGAATGAAAGGTCTAATGATAAGTTTTGTTTATTGGCCAGCTATAGACCAATATATTACCGACATGGTGAACAGATGCAAAGGTTGTGTTTTTGCTGCACACCCATGGTCGAGGATACAAATCGATTATGCGGGACCTGTGGATAATTTATACTACCTGATAATAGTTGACTCTTATTCTAAATGGCCAGATGTACTAAGATGCAAAAACCCGACCACGGCTACAACGACAATATTTTATTGGAATTGTTTCCTAGGTTTTGGGTTGTAGATTGTTCGTTAGCGACACCGCTACAACAATTCACCTCGACAGATTTCAGAGAAATCTGCGAGACGTATCGTCAAGCATATTACGACACCCCAGTACTACATCAGAATCAATGGCCAAGCCGAACGCTTCGTCGATACCCTTAAAAGGGTATTAAAAAAGGCGTCTGGACTCCGACAGAAAAGGGGCTTCATCAATTTCTGCAGGTTTAAAGAATCACGAGAAATCCGAACAAACCAGATGTGGGATCCCCAGCAGAAATCATGTTTAGACGGAAAATAAAATCCGTATTTGATAAACTGCTACACAAACACATAGTACACAACAGAACATCTACAATGCCAATGAACAGGTTTAACAGCGGAGATAACGTGTATTTAACACATTTTTGAAATAACATTTCTTTTTGGGAACGGGGCACGATCATACGAAGAATCGGTCATGTTACATACATCATTCAGGGCCCAAAGTTCCAACATAAGAGGCACTTAGACAAACTCGGGAAGCGCTTCTACGAAAATCAAGAAGAACCACCGCAGGACGGCAGTGAGGCGATTGAAACCGTGTATGACTCTTTTGACATAGACCCTTTAAAAGGGATGGCAGAACCGAGACACTGCGACAGAAAGAGAAAGCGCACAAACCCCTTGGTGGTCTGCCCCAAAAGGAAGAAATACTGATTTTCACAATCGCGGAAATCAGCTTGGGAGGGAGGTGTTGCCATCAGCAATTATAGGAAGTGAAACAAATTTATGAATAAGTCTTAGTAAAAGGATCTATAAAAAATTGAGGTGTATCAGCTATAAACAAAATTGACGATAAAACTTTTGAATAATTCTTGGTAAAATTATTTATTACATTATTTAAGTACAAAAAGATTAAACGACCCAGATATAAGAATACACCAGGAATACCAAACTATACTACTATATTAAATATCATTTTGTAACTATTAATATTTTAAATCATATCAATATAAATTAATTTATACTTATGAGTTTTTATCTATGAATATAGTAGGCGATTTATAATTTTCAAACCAAAAATAAATTATCGTGTCTTAGTTATATTGCAATAATTATATTTTCTCTGTTCTTATTTATTTAATGGAAATGTATTCTATTACTTCTACACTTAATTTAATATTAATATATTAAAATTAGATCGCATTCCTAATTTCCTTTATTTATGAGTAAAGTATAACATAATAATAAATAATTTAATAGTTTAATGCATTCTTTTGTATCAATATTATATTATTGTGTATACATTAATATTTTTATGGTCAGTCATTTATTTGTATATTTTATACAAATTGATTTTAATTTTATTTTTAATTGGGTCTATATAACTCGCTTTATGTGGGGCTACAATAGAAACGAACACAGCAGATCAATTAATTTGAAAAAAAACATTAAACCCCTTACAATATCATGTCCAGAAGTGAAGGATGTGATTTATTTTAATGTTATATGACATACACTTTGAATTGTTTACTTTACAGTTCAACCGGTTATGTTTTACTTAAGCCCGTACGCCACATAAGATAATATACCAGCTTATTAACACACACACATGATGCTAGTAGGTAGATAAGGAATATTGTGCCTGAGAGAGATATAGTCGAAAATAATACCACTTGCAGTGTTTAAAATAATTTCAAAGAGAGTGATTCGTGTGTGACGTAAATAGATGCCTCGAAAACAAGTGATACTTTATTGATTAACGACATTTAGTTCTATGTAAATACATTTTGACAAAGATGTTATCAAGCTGTCCTAATAGTTTTCATAGAGCTGGTAGAAAAGTGGCCATTACAATAGAAAGAGAAAATAATTATTTCCCCAGTATATAACAATACGGTCATCAAATATTATTTTCTTTTACTTTTTGCCATAAATAGTCTTATGACCTCAGAAGTGTCAGGAACGTTGGCGTAACAACTCGGTAATCATAGAAAAGAAAAAAAAACATATTGAAAGATACGAATGTAACAACTATTTGCTATAAGTTAGAACGACCGTCAATAACGCATATCTTGTGGAAAATGTGTGCACATTCAGACAGACATATTTTCGCACTTATTATAATGTATAGTGATTTGATCAAGATCTATCGAAAGACAAACTTCAACCTAACACCTTAAATACTCAGGCGTCTAAGTGTTATTACCTTTGAGGGTTTACCAGCATAATGTCAGGAGATATATATTTGAGACAGCCAACTAAATAGCCCATAGTTCCAAAAGTTTATAATGAGATTTATGACTATGTATTGGCGTTAGTAATATAATCTATTATTATCTGAATTGCATCTACATTCTATTGTAAAAGTTGGTTAATTCGATTGTACTCTTTACGCCTTAATACAAAAAAATGCTAGAAACGGGTAAGGTAAAACAAAGTACGTATTTGCTAATTATACTTGCGACGGGGTTTACAGTGACGTTTGCTATTCCATTAAGCTTGTAGATATATGTTCGTCCTAAAATATATTGCTATTAATTTTTTCCTGTATGTAACACCTTTGCTGCTCACTAGTTGAGTTATTTATTTACGTCGTGTAGGATTATGTACTTTTCTTTGGCGCCTTGCATCAGTTGATGAGTATTTAATTGTTTTTCATTGGCAACTTAATTTTGGAAGACTTTTGTCTTCGTCTGTTTTAATTATGGTGCATTCTACTTATTAATTTTCCGGAAAATCCCTGGGACTCATAAATTCAAAAATTGTATATTTATTCATTCTGTGCAAAGTAAATGGTTGAATTTTTTACAGTTTCGTAATTGCTTATAACAAAACGTTTTAATGTTTTAACCCTCCAATTTATTCTTTAACAGTAACCGATTTATTTATTTTATTGATATTATAAAAAAGTGGTTGTATTACTCTTTTTATATGTACAACAGTTGATGAAAAAATATCAGATCCTTGATATTTTATTTTAAATGTACTTTCTAATATTCTGCGTCCGATTCGCTCGTCTAATTGGAGTTAATAAGAGTTATATTTTACTCGTTCTGCAAGGTGTACTTAATGTCCAACTTTATTTCTAGTCAGACAGAGTAAGCCGTAAGTGAAATCTCAATATAAATGATGTTTCCGACAGCGTCAAAAGGTTAGGAAGCGATTTTCCTGGATGTTGATAGATATGATTAGTTTTTTTATGAGTTTGATGCAATTACTTTTTTTCTGTTCAACTGGATCTTGAAGAAAAATCGGGATGTGCTTTCTCACTTATTTTCTTTATAGGGGCCATCCCTGATGTTGCCACATATTTGCAGTGTTAATCATTGCATATATATTCTTCCACTCTTGATAATGCATTGAAGTATAATCCGTATATGAATACACCGCAAAAAGTAGATATTTAATATAATATATGAATAGAATATTTTTATAATATTATATAATATATAAATAGAAGTTATTTTGTAAATATAAGAGTATTTCACACTATAGTTAAAATTTAAAATAAACTACGTTATAACAACTTTACATTTTACTCCTGTATGTTTGAATAATATAACAAGAAGATTAATTAGAGAAACATGTTTATATTGTCTTTTTCATGATCAAATTTGGGAAATGTTTTCTTTCTTTTTCATTGAATCGTTATTACATATGCTATTTTGAAGCAAACCAACATATTCTAATCTTAATGAATAAAAGAAACTTTAAAAACAATAAACACATTTGATCGTGGTTTTTTATATGTGTTTTCTCGAATGAATACTTTGGATTTATTATACAATTACAATACTAGTTTCTTAATGGAAAATGAAATAAAGGATATCTATATTATATAAAATATAATTCTCAAGAACTGACATAATAATTGGGGAGCATGTACAAATGAGAAGAGAGACGGGGTGAGCGACATATAAAAATTACAATGATTTTATTCAATTTATACATTAAACATTGTTAGACTAATTAAAACACCCATAAAGACATAAAATAACATTTTATAAAACAATATAAAAAAACTAATAATAAGACAAACAATGAACATGAAATATTTAATTAGTTTGCTGTGAAAACATAGCATGCCCATTTTTCGCGATTAATATTTTTTTTTATACTTTGTAAGCACTAACCCGGAAAATTGGTAAATAATAAATATATAAATAAATAAATAAATAAATACATAATAATAATAATAAGAAGAAGAAGAAGAAGAAGAAGAATAATAATGTGTCGCTTAAAATATACTAATGATTTTTTTATATATGTATAATGCACTACTAATTATTATAAAATAGGTAAATAAATCAAATTAAAATACATATTAAAAATATGGAAACTATTTATGTAGCATTAGCAAAGTGTTTGCAATCTATCTGCGTAAAACCCTGATATTTAATATTTAATTAAAGAAATATAGGTTAAATATCAACGAATGAAAGACTGCATGCACTTTATGTATAACCTATATTTAAGCGTAATTAACTAGGTGTTTTACTAGGTATATCAAGGATGTATCAGTCAAAACGTATGAATTATTGCGGTAAAAGCTTGTATAGCAAACATTAATCTCGGCTTGAAATTTTTAATTTGCTCATACAAAAATATTACTAAAAAGAAACTTTAAAATAATCTCTTATTATGAATAATATAACGATCGTTATCTGTGCTTGAATCAAAACGTAGATTCCATGAACAACTCTTCTTTCTAAGAAATGCATAACTGTGGAACTCTCTTCTGTTTGCCTGTTTCCCACCTGGCTACAACTTGGAAGTCTTCGTCCAATATAAACAAGTTCCTGATAAACAACCCCCCTTAAGTAAGACACATTATTAGATCTCCATTACTTACGATTACTACGATATTGTCCCATTGATTACCGTACACGCAATAACCCTTATCCCCGAGTGGCCTCCGAGCCTTGATAAGTGATGACTTCCATATAAAAAAAATTAGCAAAGTGTTTTAATTAAGCTTAAATACAAACCATTCCATTTATAAGAACCAACGTAGCATTAAGATTATTTGGAGTATTTATTCTAATCTTCTTTTTCAGAATATTATCCACACAAAAATCAACACAACAAGCTTTGGGTGAGATAATCTTCATAATAAACTCAGTGTACGAAATGACGAATAACAAGCTTTATTTGACCTGCCGGGACGCGTTTTTGCGATTACATCAAATTGAATCGGTTTAAACTTAAGAATTCTCTAATTGTTTTCTTTCGTATCACCATAAGTCTTATGACTATATCAAATGGTTAAAAAGAGCATGAATATGTAAAAGTACATAAATTATCGATCAACATCTCACACTCTCAGCAAAATTAAAAAAAAAAAAACATACACCTTGAAGTTATAATAAAAATTAGATTATATAGTATCACTGGAAGAATACATCATGTAATCAAATCGTTTAGTAAGAGAAAAATCCAAATTATCCTCGACGGGCGTACATCTAAACAATACGATATGAATGCGGGATTACCCCTCTTACCTTTAATATGTTTATATTCCTGAATGCCCTCCCTGATGAAATTGTTTCTGAGATGGGTATATTTGCTGATGACACCACTCTCTATTAAATGCACGAGGCGAAAACAAATGAACACATATCTAAACATATCTAAGGAAATGGCAGAATGATGATAATCTGTAGTGGAATGGGGGCAAAATGGATGGTCACATTCAATGCTGCCGAGAAGAAACGTGTTTCATTCAATAAATACAAGAAATCTGCACTATCACCCCTAGCAACGGCCAAGAACACATTCCCTGAAATTACTTCTTTTAAACTCCCCGGCTTAACGTTTACAGTGAACATGAACTGGAGTAGCTACATTCAGAGCATTGCTAAGGTTGCTGCCAAGACGCTGGGCTGTCTATACCGTGCTAGAAATCTATTCACGTCTGAAAGTAGCCTGTACCTATAATGACACCATTCGAACATGTATGGAGTGTTATTACCACATTTGGACTAATTAATCTGCTACTTGTCTCTCACTCCTTGACAGGGTTAAAAAGAGAGTCGCAACATGATAGGGCAACTGTCATCTAAGCTTCAGTTTCTGTCTCATCGATGAAATGTTGCATCCCTCTGACTGTGCTACGAGTATTTTAATGGTTAATGCTCTGACGAACCAACCACTTCTACCCCTCGACGGGAATACCGCCGACATCCCCGGAAAGCAACTTAATCCCTCCTTCACAATAGACATGCCTAGGTGTAAGAAAACCTTCTACTCCAATAGTTTCTTCTCCAGAACTACTAGACCTTTGAACTCCCTTCCAGTATTTGCTTTCCTAACCGTACTTATATGTTCAAGTGTAATGTGAACTGGTATTTTGCTACTCATCTCCCTTCATAATACCCCTGCAACTTATGTCCCCGATAGTAGCCCCATACATCGAAGTTGCACTGTGCCTTTTTTGGGTTAAAATTAATATATATATATATATATATATATATATATATATATATATATATATATATATATATAATATATAATATATATATATAATATATATATATATATAATATATATATATATAATATATATATATATATATATATATATATATATAATATATATATAAGGAAACATTAAAAACAAACATTTAAAAAATATACTGATATTTTAATTACAGTGATCTAGTTTGTGTACAGTACAATGCGGATTCACCTGCATAAAATGACAGTCGATCCCTTAACGTTTATTGAGTTTTGTCAATAGTAAAATGGATATCCTTTTGTAAATTCCAGGAACTCTATGTGCTCTCCGATTATATTGTCAATGTTCTCAGTCAGTATTGGGCCACCTTTTTGTATCATCACCTGTGAAAATACACCATTAGAGAAATTTGATCTGCAGGCCACACATGAACAACGAGTTACATGAATTCGTTAAACAAACAGCTAGCGATGCCTACCCGTACGCTGAGCGTATTACTGATTATAAATTAAAGAGAACAGGTGTACAAAAATAATATGTTAGTGGGTTTGAAAAGCAAACAAGGGGCTTTAAATTTTATGCATTTTTTTTTGGGGGGGGGGGGTCCGTAAGCTTCGCTCCAGGGCAGTTAGTTGCCTGAGACTCTGTATAGCGCATTATAATAATTTCTCTTCGTTTTTAATCTGAACGTAGGTCAATATTTCGATTGGCTGAACTTTGGTTTTGAATAAGAGTAACAGCTGAATATATATTTTATTAGAACGATAAAACAATTATTCCACGTTAATTCACTAATCATAGGAACGCATAAGGTGATACAGAATATTTTATTAAACGTACATGCCTCTTGATTTAAAAGTACAGTCTGCGGAGTATTATTACCTTGAATAAAGTATATTAATAAAGTATATATATTTATAATTCCTTCATCCTCATTTCTCTTTTTTATTACTCAGTAAATGTATACACACATACACACACACACTAATATATATATATACATATATATACACTATTTGTCAAAAGTTTATACAATTAAATATAAGACGAGAACATCATATTGAAGATTTTCTCTATGCCTGACCATTGTGTAATAACAATTTCGACCCTTTTAAATATTGTACCATTAATAAATATTCAGAAATAGCACCTTTTCTGAAAAGAAAATACACTATTTATACAGATATGGATGCATTCATTACTTCTATTTAAAAAAAATCAATCTCATATGTTCTTTTATTATTTATATCCGATAGCGTCTGAATTTTGTAATCGCGCCGTCTTTCGTGTTTCCACTTTTTAATAATATTTCAACCAATAACTTTTTTAAAAAATTAATTTAATCTTTTGTATGCTTTTTTATTTTAAGACATATTTTCTCCTGTAATGTAGCTATGCAATAGATTTGTTTTGCAGATACTAATCTAAACTTTAAATTCTGGTTTCTACTTAGATGTTTATCTACATGACCTCACTCTACGGTAGTTTCCTATGAATTGTTGTTTACATATTACGATCTATTAATCAATTTTTGCTTCACATACCATTTCATAAAAACGGACTGTAATCGAAAAGTAAATTTTAACAATGTTAGTTACAATTATGTGCAGGCCCTCCTTTTTATCTGAATAATTACATTTTTTTTTATTTAACATTCCAATTGTTATCATTATCTAAGTATTTTATTAAAATTTGTGTCAGCTGAGTCTTAGACTTCCACTGGTACTATGTAACCATGTGCTAGCTGCCTCATGGTCGAGTTGTCGGCGACTAAACGGGGCCCCCACCAGGGGTAATCTGGGTGAGGGGGTGTTGGGGGCACCCAGCAGGACAAAAACAAGACCTATCATGCTCGGATGACCTTCTTATGAGCAAACAACCATCTCCAGAGTCGGTACTAACGTATCGACCTTGTCTTTCCTCGGGTCTTACCGGCTAAGAGAAAGTTCCAATCGTACCGCTTGGGCAACGCATTAGTTTCTTCGCCCAGGCTTTCGCAACGGTGGAAGATAGTTACGAGTTTAAAGTCTGGTCAAATTGACGTCGCGACCAGGCGCTTCCGATCCTCCCAAACGGTGTAGGGGGCTATTTATCCCTAGTGAGTGGCTACCGACCGCCTCAAACCAGGCAGCTCCTGGTCAGTAAGGTGCTACCCCGTCACGTTCGCTGCTTTGATAGGACGGACAGGCAATCGCGGACGTAAATTGTTCACCTGTAACTAATCACAATTGAAAGACCACTCTCCGACTCGGAAGTTGGAACATTGGTACACTGTGCCCGGGTTTCACGCATGACCCGGGCCTCAACCTTCGTGCACAAGGTCTTGCTCATAAGACCGCATAAGTTGACCGTGAAATTGCCAAGCTGTTTGTCGACATTTTCACTCTACAGAAGACCAGATTTAAAAAAATAAAAACAACAACACTTTCTTCTGGACTGGCAAAGCAGAAGAGGAAAATTACCTCCATGGAGTAGGTTTTGCAGTGACAAACAAATTACTCAGAGAACATGTAGTCGACACCCCGGCCAGCATTTCAGAGAGAATTATGACACTGAAGATCAACTGGGCCGATACACCAGTACACCTCATCAGTGTCCATACGTCAACACTGCCTAGCGAAGATAATGTGAAGGATGAATACTACGATTGTCTCAACGAAATACTCAGCAGGATCCCAGCCAGCGATCACCTCCTAGTACTCGGAGACTTCAACGCCAGAGTCGGTACAAACCATACAGCCGTGCCTGACATCATTGGTCACTTCGCTACTGGTAAAATAAATGAAAATGGCCAAAGAACTCTGAAACTCTGTTGTAAACAGGGACTCTGTATTGCAAACACCTAGTTCAAACAGAAAATATGTTATCGTGTCACTTGTAGTCACCCTCGTTCCCAACCATTTGCCCCAATTGGATCTTGCATTGTGTAGAAAAAGAGGCATCGGTTTTGTCAAACGATCAAGATCCCACAACTCCGCCGATGGTGATAACGACCACTCATTCGTGCTGACACAACTGTATTTACCAAACAAGAAATCTGCACCACGTAAGCCAAGACCACGTAGTAGTCTGAGCACGGCTGTAATGAAGAACAACGACAGCATCAATGCGTTTCGCACTGCGCTCGAAAATAAGCTGAGAGATTCTGCGCCAGCGGGAGCAGTGAACCTGGATAAATCCTGGGAAATCCTGTAAACTGCGATGCATGACGCTGAAGTGACAACCTTTGTAACTAAGCTGCCGCCTTGCGAAGACTGAATGGCTGAGAATGCAGAAATCTTAGAACCTCTACTACTGTCCAAAAATGATGCTCACAAGAACTATGTGAGCAGGCCATCACGCACCACTCTATCCAAGCTGAAAGAGACTCGCAGTAAATTACAGAAATTCAACAGTTTTGCATATTGCAGTTTACTATGAGTGGGTTGGCGTGTTTGAGGTGTGCATGTTTCATATAATTGGTGGCTATAACGTTTAGAGATTCTATGAATTAAATCATGCGAAGAGAAGTGCGTCAAACCGAGATTCACCATTGAATTGTAAGTAAAATGCATGAGGAATTGTTATAAATATTATGAAATAAGATAATGAAGAACAAACACTTATTTTAATGGTACCACTTCCGGTCTCACGCCTCTTTTATTTTTAAAGTTAAATAATACCATACTTTACATTTCAAAAGTTTCATCGTATGACGAAGTACGCACTAGACAAACACAAACAGCCATACTTCATAGCTTTTTTATGTTTTAGTTTAAATAAATTAGAAGTCATTAGTTTGAGAGCGAAATTCGTCTATAATATCACACACATATAACTGTAAGCTAGGATACCCGACATTGACTGAGATTGAAATGTGTTCAACGAATGTTTTACACTTTTATGTTTTAACAGTAATTAAAAACCGTGACATCTCCCGTGAGACAACTTAAATACGCCCAGGCAGTAACTTAGACAAAAATATATATTATTCTAAATTGCACCCTAGGAAATACACTGTTTCTTTTATGAAATAATTTGTATATGCACTTCGTTTTAGTTTACGAAAAAACAAAAGCCTTAACAATTTTCGAGCGGGGTTGGAACTACACACCACTGCATAAATAAAACACGTAGATATTTAAGCTTGTTGACATTGTTTGCAGTGAATGAAAAAAAGAAGAAATTTACGTGCGTATTTTAAAACTTCCAACATCATAAAATACGCACTATAAACTTACACGCATTAAAATTTTCACGGTGCGGTTTACTATTATAGTCGTTAAGAGAACATCATGAAAAAATGGACTTACCGATAATAGATAATTTTTAAAAAAACAGGATTCAAATATTGATCATAGGTAATTATCGAGGATGAAACAAAATAAACTTCCATACTTTTTCACTGAACTCCCGTAAATTTTAAAATAAAATTTGATAAGTATGTTTCAACTTACATAGAGATCATATGATAAAATTGTGAGGTCTGCGCTAGCGCCTGTAATACATGGAAATATGTCTGACCCGCATAGAATTTAAATATGTCACTAAGGTTTACAAGTTTTTTTTAAAAGGGTTTAGTGTACACAATAACACCTTAACTTAATCTTACTCCACGTTAGTTTTTATCTATTTTTTTTTAGTTGAATCATATTGGGTCGAACAAATTCACCTCATAAATTCACTTTCTTATTAAAGTGGGTGCCAAAAAATAAGTTGGAACTTTAGACAATTCTCGACATAAATTTTGCATAACACTGTGTTTTTCATTCACCACTGGCACGTATCACTCATTCGAAAATAGATAATAGATAAATAACAAAAAAATAAAACCGTACTTGTTATCGTGTCAAAAGAAGGGAAACCCCTGCTCACGTGATTACGTGTCTTTTAAAAAACATTTACATAACATTTTTACTTTTTATTTATATATCTGTTTAAGTTTTTTTAGTCAGTGTACTAGAAGGAGTTCATTTGATTACAACCCTTTCTGCGTGTTCTTTATATTAAAATAGTACAACCTTGACTCCGACAGCGCAATACTACACCGTTCAATACTAGAAACCTTAAACAAAGATGTTCTTATTATTCATATTTATATCGAATCTTTGCTTTAAAAAAACTTAAGTAATTACGTGTTTACTTTTTTATATCCCATTTCGCTCTTTCGGATTATTTTACTAAAGTAAGTAAGCTTCATTATTTTCTAACTGGTTTTGTTTCTTTGTTTTTTCGATATTTCGTCGATATTATTAAGTAAGAGGGATTTAGCAGAAAATCCAACAAACGACTACCCGAAAAAATAAATATACAAGAGACACATGCCATCATAGTAATTAAAACTTCAGTTCATGTTTTTTCTTGTTTTGAAATAGTTTTTAATGCTCTTTACTTGAAATAATTTCAGCGAACCGAAATTTTAAAGTAAATTCGAGACGATAACTATTTAAATGAATTTTATATAAACTCCACATGCCATAATCGAATATTCCTGAAACACAACATAACGGAGAACATTAAAATATGTGTATAAATATTCATTACGTTGGCGGAACTCTCTAAAATTGTTAACACAGAATACTACAAAATGAAATCTGGGCTCTCCATTTCAAAGGCACGGATAGATTTCCGTCCTGCTACGTCGTTTGTTTTCAATAAAAACGGAGTTTTTACTATTTCTTTTCTCGCTAGGATATTTCTCCCTCTTTTACTTTGGGTTATCTAATGTTCCCTCTTCTTACAACGGCGATTTTTACTGAGGAGGAAAGGGAGTGGGACAAACAGAGGGAGGAAGAGTAAACAGAATGGTAGGATCTCGCTGATTGCAACTTTCTCCTGGTCAAGTATGTGCGTGTCTGTGTGAGAGAGACGGGTTTGTCTCTGAATTTAAGTTTGATATGGAGGAGGGGATTAGTTATTTGCGTTATTATTTTTTTAAAGATGTTACTTTCATATTTACTTGTCTTGATTCCTCTATACCTCGTCTCTTCCGAAATCATTAAAACTTGTAAACGACTAAGCATATGTAGTGTACTTTTGGACATCTTTCCTACTGATATTCACGAAAACTTTATTTTGAGAAATAATTCTACAAGTCGGTGCGTACACTCTTTAGAACAGTGATATATATTTTGCCACATGAATGCTAGTTGCTTTTTAACGGGGCGGAAGAAATATGTGGATTTAGAAGGTTTAATTTACTCAATTTTCCTATATATATATATATATATATATATATATATATATATATATATATATATAATAAAAATAAAAATAATAATAATAATAAATATACCAACAATAATCAATATGATATGCAATACATATGTATTTAGAGAGAATATTATCTTATATCATCGAATGTATGCATCCTTTACTGTGTCTGTGTTTGTTATTATATATGTATATCTCAACGTAACTCTGTTTATAGTGTCTGAAAATCAGATCTAATCTCAAAACATGTTAGATAAACATCACGTCATAACAGTTTCTTATAAATATGATATATATTTGTACTTATCGCATTGTGTCTTCTGATCTTTTATGTTTATTCCATTTCTATGTTTACGTATTCTTTTCCTAGTCATGTCCAGACGTGACCGTAAGTCTAATTACTTGCTATTGTAATAATCATCTGTTTAACGTTGTCTAGTAGTGATTTTTGTATAAGAAAAAATGTGCACAAACAAAACGGGATAAAACAATATACTATGAAAAAAATAGAGAGAAACTGCATAAGAAAATCGAATTAATATCTGTTTCATTTTATTTTAAATCACGAATGATTTCAATAACATAATAAACACCTACTCATGCAACTTATGTGTGTTTTCGTGTGTATTAATACCTCGGCCTTTGTAAAAAAAGGGTTTAGGATATAAGCATTATTCAACATACATATTAGTATAGACATATTCGATACGCTACTAGCAAGGTTTATCGACGTTGTCATGTCATAACGTACGCTGGGATAAAAGCTTAAAATGTACTCAGATTTCGTATTTCTTATTATATGGCCGATCATTTCATAATACAGTGCACCTAATATATAGTCACGATTTACATAGTAAAAACAAAAATATGTTTTGAGTGCTATTGGCAAAAATCAAAACCGATATCAAAACATGAAAAACATTGTTTTTTTAATGAAACTATATCCTCCAGGTGTTGCTATGACTGGAGTTTTTTTGTACTCAATATTGTTGAACTTTGGGAGAAAATTTTGAAATTTATTGAATACAAGCTAGTTTCTATTATACGATTCGGTCTACAGGGATTTATAATGATATAGTGTAATAAATACTATACTCAAATGATGTTGGTAATAAAGTAAAAACACTTTTTGATTTCTACACTGCAAATACTATATTAGCTATTTTTATTATTGTTTTATTAATTTGAATATATGTCTGCTGTTAGTAGATTATCTATTGTTTATAACAACTAAACCTTATAATACACAAGCTTTTTTTTCTTTTTTGTCTGTCTGTCTGGAGGATTGTCTGTTTGCCTGCTTCTCTCTCTTTCTCTGTCTGTCTGTCTGTCTGTCTCTCTCTCTCTCTCTCTCTCCCTTCTAGCAGGTTTCCGATCTCTCGGCCGGATGTAATCGTAACTATCTGCAATGATGAGTTTCGAGACGATGAGCCACTAGTGTACGTAGGTATAAAATAATCATAGTAATAATTATGTCAGCCCGTAAAAAAAAACTCAGTTATTATTGTTGAGCACTTTTAGATGAAATGTAAGCCACTAAGGCTAGCATGTGCTGATCATGGTGTTATACTCATGAGATTACTTTCAAATCTCTTTACATTTACGCTATCTATAAATATTAATTTCAACTGTATCCCTCTCGGGAAACATTAGCCGCGTAGTTAGTTCCTTGTTTATTGAGTCTGGGATAGGGTTAATTAAACAGTCGTAAAAGAAATATTTATCTATCTATCTCTCTCTCTCTCTCTCTCTCTCTCTCTCTCTCTATATATATATATATATATATATATATATATATATATACATATATATACACATATATATAATTATTTCTTATATATATGTATATATATATATATATATATATATATATATATATATATATATATATATATATATATAATTATTTCTTTTACGACTGTTTCATTAACGCCATTTCAGACTCAATAAACAAGGAACTAACTAAACATAGTATTTGTAATTTTGCGAAAACATAGATGATTTGCAAATTATAATGTATTTATATATATATATATATATATATATATATATATATATACAGATACACGTATGCATGATAATTATATCAGATATACAATATAATAAAGTCGTATTCCTGTTTTCTGCTTGTCTGTTTGTTTGTTTGTCATTCAGAATTTGGTTAATACATACGAATAATTCACTGATTCACAGATTAGTTTTGTACACAAATTAGCTTAATATAGACTAGTTATTCCTACAGAAATATTCATTATAGACATAACCTTAATTACATATAAAGTAAAAGAAAATGTAGTTTAATATTTCTCTGTATTTTATCCAAGAGTTATAGTAACATAGGCGTCTATATTTTTTCAATTAAGGAAAGTTATATTAATCGATTTTTATAATTTTGGGTTTTATTAAAATCATTTTAAATTACTTTCGAAAGCGGGCACTCTTTAGGTTAAAAGAAGAAGGTCGACTACATTTATTAAAGAGCTGCAACAAGCACAAAACCTATTAAAGAAAACAGGGTATTAAAATGATAACTCCTTAAAACTGCCGTAATGTAATTTACATTTTTACTCCCCCATATTCTCAATAAATAGATAAATGAACGGGTAAACAAAGGGATGCATTTATTTCTGCTTGAAAATAATCCTTCTTTGGAGAGCTTATCTGAATTCTATCGGGGGGGCGGGTACTTCAGCATCTGATTAATAGAATATTCAACAATATATACGCAAACCATAAGAAAAATATTTCTAGATAAATGTCGCCCTCATTTTAAGTTCAATTTATTCATTGCTGATAATTTACATAAACATAATTCGTCAACTCTTTTTTATTTACAGCAAAATATAATAAAAAAGGGAAACCATATAAATTATATCTATACATTGGATATATTTCACTGTGTGTTTTGAATGCTTAGATATGTTTAGTCACTTGATATTTGCAAATGCCTTTATAAATTGTTAAGATAAACTTTATTTTTGTATGTAAATTAATACAGTTTATGGTATTTGTAATCATAACGTGTTCGTTTTATTAGTTACAAAATAATAAAATATGGTATAATTAGCGGATTGCAATTTTTAAATATGTAAAACCTTCATCTTGATGGTCATTCCTTTGTGTTTTTGTGTTAGCATTTAATAGCTGTAGGAGCTGGCTTACATGTAGATACACTTTTCAAGAGTATTAAATTTATAGAGTATATTTTTGATTAATGCCGAAGAAAAAGCGTAGAATTATTATAAAAACCTGACGAATTCAATTATCATGAATTGCTTCATAAATAACAGAGTCGCGCTCATATTTTTTTTAACTTTAAGCAGAATGGATAAACAATAAACTGGAGGGAATTCAACATGGTTTTGAATGTGTGAAATCCTTTGTATTTTACTGGTTTTAATCCATTCCTCCTCTATCATTATTGTCACTAATTTATCTTAAATACGCACATATATTAAATTCCGAAAAGAGTGTATTACCTCTTGCAAAATATCGACTATGATCGAATACATCATGGTTAAGATTGTATTTAGCATAATCCCTGCTTTTACTGCTGCCACACCCAAAATTCGTATTATCCCGACGCAAACTTAATAGGATGTATAAACACAATCAGCCGTCACGTGGTAATCACTTTAAGTTCCATGTTTTATTAACTGATTCTTTGGAAAATTTTAGACTTCACCTCCTGGGGTAATTTTTCACTGGTCGCAATGTGCTATGTACTATTTTTAATTTACACATACGTCATCATCTTTTTGGAATTTGTACATACGTCATCATCATTATATCATCAGTCAAATTCGAAAACACACACATTACTACACACACATGTATTGATCTATCTATCTACTTACCTTTCTCTCTTTTAATATGATTTCATAAAAATTAGAAAAGTCATTCTTTATGAAGTATTTCCACTACTTCTCTCTGTTTTAACACAAGTTAATTTTATTCGATGATCACGCAATGTAGGAAGGTAAGTGAATTCTTTTGTTCGGTCTCTGCATCGCTGATGCAAACTGGTTCCCAAACACCAATTGTGAGTTTTTATATACTGGGTGATATGTAGTTGTTATTATTATTAGTATTAGACGATACCACTTGTGCGCGCATGTTACGTTAGTCCTTATTAGTAATGATGTGAGTCTTAGTGAGAGTTCTTGTCTTATTACATATGATGTTGTATCTTAGAGAGAGAGAGAGAGAGAGATGTGTATGTAATGACATTTTATAACACAGACATATAATAACACTACAATTTACCTTTTTGTAGAAATCTACAAACACAAAGATGAGCTTTATCACAAAACACATGATGAATTCATTTCCTTACGACCGGTCGTTGTTTCCTCATAAAGCATTCAAAGTTTCACATTTTAGTTTCTGAAGTGACGTCTCGCTTCAGACGTCCGCCCGTCTCTGAGTTTTCTCACTGACCGTCTCCCCTAACTGTCTCTCCTGACTGTCTCTGCGACCAACTAACTCCCACTTCCTATATTGAGAAATCCATGCTCCCGGCCACGTGAGCAAAATTCACGTGTTTCAACATGCGCGACTTTGCAGGTTTCCGACATTGATTTCCCAATAACCTATTTTTTCTTGTGTTGTTTCCACAAAGGAATTCAACCTACATATCTAATTAATTTAACCCATATTTTATTATCCACATTCTTTTAACAATTGAATAGTTTATTTATTATCTATTTCATCCAAATTTACAATTTACTGGACATTCCATTTTACCCTATTGTTCTTTAAAACTTATGTCCAGGGTTCGATTTCTGCTTTCTCTTATTTTCATTTTAACTAATCTCTCTATTTTTATACTTACGTTAACAGGGGACAGCACTTATCATGTAACATCCCTCCCTTCCATATTTCACAAAAAAATGTACGCATTTTTAACTTTAGCACATTCTTTTTATTTTTACATCTACACAACCACACGGCTAGAAAGATCAGGCTAAAAAAAAAGACACAAAAAAAATCTCTTTCAGTCAGCCCTTCACGGCCGACTTCACAATTATTTATTTTTTTTATAAGATCTGAACCTTTCTGATCTTTGTGGCATTTACTTTTTGGGTATAGGGTATTTACCTATGATTCACATCAGCTATTTTCCAGCCACCCATATGCCGCAGACTAGAGGTTTTCACCTTTCTCGAAATGGACGACTTCCTTCGTCTCCAAACTGTTCTGATCTCTCTTTGCGCATGGTTAGTCTTATCAAGTATGGCTTTGTTTTTTATTCTATAACTATCTCATACGGGACATATCAAAGCTCATATACTTAAATATTTGTTATTGGCTTCAGAAGTTTAAGATACACCTTTTTTCTCTCATACGGATTCACTCGGATTTCCTTGCTTGGATTCTTGAAACTTCGACGAGGATTTAGAAATATCACCCCTAACTAACTAACAACTTTCCTGCGCCCAAATTCTATCTAATTGGCCGATTTTTTTTTGTGATTTTTCTTTTCTCTCACCAGGGCTTCCAAGATCCAGTAGATATATCCCACATTCATGCTTCTCTAAAAACATACAAGGTTATATCTTTCTTACGTAATCTACAGCATATTTTTGCCTGCCTATTACTTCATTAATCTATATGTGATTGCCTCGGGACTACCTCTCATCGGTTTACTGGCCCCCTTAAGAAGTTTCGTATTCTTTCCAACGCCTGTTTATTAATTAAGCCAAGACTTACTACTTGCTCGGAGTTGGTACGTGCAACCAGCTTATTTTAAGCACTTAATTAACCAGGTTCCCAAATTTTTCGTATAGGGGCACATCTTGTGCTTATCAATCCCTACCAAGTCACTTTTCTTGGAGAAAATTTTTAGGATCTCTAAAAAAAAAACAACAAAACCAAATGCTAAAACAAACCATCTTTCTTACGGCCTATCACATCTAAAAACTGTCTAAATACCCGTTTACGTAATTTTAATTCTTGTCCCCCTTCTAAAATTCTAACTGAATCTGTAAGCCAACCATACGTCTTAATCTTATTTTCTACTAAATCATTTTAATCTAATTTATTTACAGATTATTTTAAATTCTTGCTGTGAAAATCATAACATTTAGATACATAAGATAATTCACGATATTTGTTCAACATAATAAAAACATTTTCAAAAAAATACCTTAATACATTAAAACATTTTGCAACAGTTATAACCTTTTTTTTAACAACATCAAAAAAATCATCTGTAACAAACAACAATTCAACAGTCTGTCCAAAACAATTGTCCCTGATTTTTAAAAAACAAAATAAATGAACACACAAAAGCCGAAAAGATCAACTATGAACAGAAAATGCATTTCCAAACAATTTGCACACTGTTTAAGAGAGTACATGCGACCTTTTGATTGACAGATAAATTCAACAATTTGTCCAAACGATTTCATATTGACACACATTTTCTAATGACACTTCTACAAATTTAAAAACAACAATAATGGGTTACACAATCTCTGCCTTTGCGGGTATGTGTGTGTATGTGTTTTAACAGACCAATTCATTTATCAATGAATTACGCATGGTGACTTGTTTAATATTTTTCCATTACTACGAATTTCTTTTTACAGCATATCAGTCTTTTCTTCTTTTTCTTTTTAATATTTCTTGTATCTTTGGTTCTCTGTGTGCGTGTGTGCTAAATTTTTTTGTTCTTTTTTCTTCTTCGAATTTCTGTGATCGTGTTTTTTTTCTTTTTTCCGTGGTATTATTTATTTATTTTTTTATTATGTTGGTCCCTTTTAAAACGTAGTGTTTCTTTTTCTTTTTCGAATTCTGTGATCGTGTAATTTTGTTCTTTTTCCGTAGTATTATTTATTTAATTTATTTTTTTTAAATTGTGTTGGACCCTTTTCAAACGTTGTGTTTCTTTTTTTCTTTTTTTTTTTCGTGGTATCGACCCCAGGTTCGGTTTCTGCATCGCTGATGCAAACTGGTTCACGAACACCAATTGTGAGTTTTTATATACTGGGTTATATGCGGTTATTATTATTAGTATTAGACGATACCACTTGTGCGCATATGTTACGTGAGTCCTAATTATTAATGATGTGAGTCTTAGTAAGAGTTCTTGTCTTATTACATATGATGTTGTATCTTAGAGAGAGAGATGTGTATGTAATAACATTTTATAACACAGCCATATAATAACAATACAATTTACCTTTTTGTAGAAATCACAAACACAAAGATGAGCTTTATCACAAAACACATGATGAATTTATTTCCTTACGACAGGTCGTTGTTTCCTCATTAAGCATTCAAAGTTTCACATTTTAGTTTCTGAAGTGACGTCTCGCTTCAGACGTCCGCCTGTCTCTGAGTTTTCTCACTGACCGTCTCCCCTGACTGTCTCTCCTGACTGTCTCTGCGACCAACTAACTCCCACTTCCTATATTGAGAAATCCATGCTCCCGGCCACGTGAGTTAAATTCACGTGTTTCAACATGCGCGACTTTGCAGGTTTCCGACATTGATTTCTCAATAACCTATTTTTCTTGTGTTGTTTCCACAAAGAAATTCAACCTACATATCTAATTTATTTAACCCATATTTTATTATCCACATTCTTTTAACAATTGAATAGTTTATTTATTATTTATTTCATCCGAATTAACAATTTACTGGACATGTTATTTAAGCCTATTGTTCTTTAAAACTTATGTCCAGGGTTCGATTTCTGTTTTCTCTTATTTTCATTTTAACTAATCTCTCTATTTTTATACTTACATGAACAGGGGACAGCACTTATCATGTAACATCCCTCCCTTCCATATTTCACAAAAAAAAATGTACGCATTTTTAACTTTAGCACATTTTTTTTATTTTTACATCTACACAACCACACGGCTAGAAAGATCAGGCTAAAAACACACACACAAAAAATCTCTTTCAGTCAGCTCTTCACGGCCGACTTCACAATTATTTATTTTTTTTATAAGATCAGAACCTCTCTGATCTTTGTGGCATTTACTTTTTGGGTGTAGGGTATTTACCTATGATTCACATCAGCTATTTTCCAGCCACCCATATACCGCAGACTAGAGGTGTTCACCTTTCTCGAAATGGACGACTTCTTTCGTCTCAAAAGTGTTCTGATCTCTCTTTCCGCATGGTTAGTCTTATCAAGTATGGCTTTGTTTTTTATTCTATAACTATCTCATACGGGACATATCAAAGCTCATATACTTAAATATTTGTTATTGGCTTCAGAAGTTTAAGATATACCTGTTTTTCTCTCATACGGATTCACTCGGATTTCCTTGCTTGGATTCTTGAAACTTCGACGAGGATTTAGAAATGTCACCCCTAACTAAAGAACACCTTTCCTGCGCCCAAATTCTATCTAATTGGCCGATTTTTTTTTGTGATTTTTCTTTTCTCTCACCAGGGCTTCCAAGATCCAGCAGATATATCCCACATTCATTCTTCTTCTAAGAAAAATACAAGGTTATATCTTTCTTACGTAATCTACGGCATATTTTTGCCTGTCTCTTACTTCATTAAGCTATATGTGATTGCCTCGGGACTACCTCTCATCGGTTTACGGGCCCCCTTTAGAATTTTCGTATTCTTTCCAACGCCTGTTTATTAATTAAGCCAAGATATACTACTTGCTCGGAGTCGGTACGTGCAACCAGCTTATTTTAAGCACTTAATTAACCAGGTTCCCAAATTTTTCGTATAGGGGCACATCTTTTGCTTATCAATCCCTATCAAGTCACTTTTCTTGGAGAAAAATTTTTAGGATCTCTAAAAAAATCAACAAAACCAAATGCTAAAACAAAACATTTTTCTTACGGCCTATCACATCTAAAAACTGTCTAAATACCCGTTTACGTAATTTTAATTCTTGTCACCCTTCTAAAATTCTAACTGAATCTGTAAGCCAACCATACGTCCTAATCTTATTTTCTACTAAATTATTTAAATCAAATTTATTTACAGATAACTTTGAATTCTTGCTGTGAAAATCATAACATTTAGATACATAAAGCAATTTACAATATTTGTTCAATATCATAAAAACATTTTCAAAAAAAAATACCTTAATACATTAAAACATTTTGCAACAGTTATAACCTTTTTTTTAACAATAACCAAAAAAATCATCTGTAACAAAAAACAATTCAACAGTTCGTCCAAAACAATTGTCCCTTATTTGTCAAAAACAAAATAAATGAACACACAAAAGTCGAAAACATCAACTATGATCAAAAAATGCATTTCTAAACAATTTACACACTGTTTCCGAGAGTACATGCGATCTTTGAAAAATTCCTGTTTTGATTGACAGATTAATTAAACAATTTGTCCAAACGATTTCATATTGACACACATTTTCTAATGACACTTCTACAAATTTCAAAACAACAATAATGGGTTACACAATCTCTGCCTTTGCGTGTATGTGTGTGTGTGGGTTTGTAACAGATCAATTCATTTATCAATGAATTACGCATGGTGACTTGTTTACTATTTTTTTATTACTACAGATTTCTTTTTACGGCGTATCAGCCTTTCTTCTTTTTCTTTGTAATATTTATTGTATCTTTTGTTCTCTGTGTGCGTGTGTGTTCAATTTTTTTTGTTCTTTTTTCTTCTTCGCATTTCTGTGATCGTGTATTTTTTTTTCTTTTTCTGTGGTATTATTGAATAATTTTTTTAAAAATTATGTTCGTCCCTTTTAAAAGGAAGTGTTTCTTGTTCTTTTTCGAATTCTTTGATCGTGTAATTTTTTCTTTTTCCATGGTAATATTTATTTAATTTATTTTTTTAAAATTATGTTGGACCCTTTTCAAACGTTGTGTTTCTTTTTTTTTGTTCGTGGTATCGACCCCAAGTTCGGTTTCTGCATCGCTGATGCAAACTGGTTCCCGAACACCAATTGTGAGTTTTTATATACTACGTGATATGTAGTAGTTATTATTATTAGTATTAGACGATACCACTTGTGCGTGTATGTTACGTGAGTCCTTATTAGTAATGATGTGAGTCTTAGTGAGGGTTCTTGTCTTATTACATATGATGTTGTATCCTAGAGAGAGAGATGTGTATGTAATGACATTTTATAACACAGACATATAATAACAATATAATTTACCTTTTTGTAGAAATCACAAACACAAAGATGAGCTTTATCACAAAACACATGATGAATTTATATCCTTACAACCGGTCGTGATGGCGTCATTAAGCATTCAAAGTTTCACATTTTAGTTTCTGAAGTGACGTCTCGCTTCAGACGTCCGCCTGTCTCTGAGTTTTCTCACTGACCGTCTCCCCTGACTGTCTCTCCTGACTGTCTCTGCGACCAACTAACTCCCACTTCCTATATTGAGAAATCCATGCTCCCGGCCACGTGAGCAAAATTCACGTGTTTCAACATGCGCGACTTTGCACGTTTCCGACATTGATTTCCCAAAAACCTATTTTTTCTTGTGTTGTTTACACAAAGGTATTCAACCTACATATCTAATTTATTTAACCCATATTTTATTATCCACATTCTTTTAACAATTGAATAGTTTATTTATTATTTATTTCATCCGAATTAACAACTTACTGGACATGTTATTTAAACCTATTGTTCTTTAAAACTTATGTCCAGGGTTCGATTTCTGTTTTCTTTTATTTTCATTTTAACTAATCTCTCTATTTTTATACTTAAGTGAACAGGGGGAAGTCCTTATCATGTAACACTTTTGTCTACGAAAAAATGTATTGTTTATATATATATATATATATATTTATTTATATATATATATATATATATATATATATATATATATATATATATATATATATATATATATATATATATTTATATAAAATATAATTTTCGGTTCGTTCAAAGTCTATAGAACAATAGTCCTACATTACCAATTTAATTGAAAATTTCAGAAAATCTATCTTTAAAGTTAAAGAATGTTTCATGTTATTAAAATAATTTCACATTTCGATTTATAAAAATATTAAATTGAAAATGAAAATATTCTTCGTAACTGCGAGATTGTACCCATTTCATTTCCGGTAGAAATGTGACTTTCACTTATTGAGATAAGTATGATTTGTATTCATTTTTATGATAAGCAGGCAGAGAGTGATCCGTGCGGAAATAAAAACGTAATTATTTAAAAAGCCATTCTTTACATGGGGAAGGGATGTGTTTTGTACATTATCTGTACTTTAACCTTACAATTGAATGAAAAAAAAACAGATCGTAAAACTTTAATTAACCGTGGAAATACGATTTAAAAAATATGCGGATCACTCTGCTTTTTTTCCTAATATTATTCTTAAAGAGTAAAACTTTTCTCATTCATGAAAAGAGTTAAGCCTACATAAATAAATAAATGTTTGTACACGTGACAAATTATCAATAAATTGTTTAGTTACTTTTTTAAAATTATTTTCGAAAAGTGTATACGTAAATCATCTTTTTAAAAGTAAGTGCAAAAGTGCCGTAGTTGTACTCCTATGCGTAATTTCTATAGGTTTTTGGAATTCTTTTTCACTGGATTATTATTGATTGGGCACTTATTAAACAGATTATTAAAAAAAAATTAAAAAAGAAATCATTATTTCGACATTTGAAAGTGGTGCTAACTAACTTTTTAGTTACAACGTTCTGATTAATCAGTAACCCATTTTGTAACCAATAAAAACGCGGTATATCAAAACCATAGAAAGTAAAAATATGAGTCTCTGCCGCATTTTTAAGTCAGAAATATATTTGTTTCTCAAAGAAAAAAATAGATTGAACATTACTTTTTATTGTTTTTATGAAAATAAAGTTTCGAGTTTTTGATTTTTTTTTTACTGAGTTAGTTAAAAGTCAGTTTGTTGGTGTTTTTTTTAAAAAATAGTGTGTTTTTATTAAAAGTTAGGGTGTTTTGTTTTTTTCAAAACTTTTGTTTTTTTTTAAATTTTTTTAAGTATTATAATTTTCACTAACATGCTGGAGAAATGTTGGTGCTAATGCAGAGAGTGATCCGTGCTATTTTTTAATCGTATTTCCACGCTTAATTTAAGTTTTAGATATTTTTTTATTCAATTGTAAGGTTAAAGTACAGAATAGGTACAAAATGCCCTCCCCTCCCCATGTTAAGAATGACTTTTAAAATAATAACATTATTATTTCAGCACGGATCACTCTCTGCATGAGTACCGAAA
>NC_136495.1:135296401-135718901 GCF_053919585.1 Euprymna scolopes
CGTCTGAGCAAAGAAAAGGAAAACTATGAGTAGTTCGCCTTTATTTTATAGTGCAGGAATAATAACTAACGTACAAATATTCGCATTTTTCCTCAGGATAGAACTAGACGCACAAGCGATAAGATTTATTTAAACTGAATAGATGGAATTTCATCCTATCGCAATTTAAAATCCCCTTAAAAAAGCATGAACACAATACAGATGTGAACAATGCATTTCAGCAAATTTTAAAGTGTTTTTTCAATCTCCTCGTGCAAAGTCAACAATTATTACGTTTCAGCACCTTAAGGTTGGCTTCAAGGCAAATTAAAAAAGTTCTCTTATTTAATGTGTAAGTCTTCCCGCTTTTTTTTATTCGTGTTTCTTGTCCCTGCATTGTGCACTGAACTTTGGACTCAATATTTATTTTGATTTATTTTAATTTTATAACATTTCTATCCGTTCAAATCGTTGCAAAATAATTTTCGAATACAATAGTTTATTTCACGATGTCGTATTGACGAATCTAAAAATCGCCAGAGGCCTTGCAGACTTTAAGCATTTCAGAAGCAAATCAGCGGGTGATAATCCTGCTACAATACGTATATAATGAGTCTGCCGTTATTAAAATATGCCCTGACGGGAATAGTTGAATCTTAAGAATGTGTGCGGCCGATTAAAATAAATAATATTAATTGGGTTATATTTTATCTAACTTATTAAAAAAAACTCGATATAATCAATGTATAACCGCCTACGCTATTATTATTAATCAATCCTGTATTGAATTAGTAATGAAATAAAATCCCACAGTCATTAATGCGTATTTATATAAGTTTGAGCGTCAGACCGTAATCGCTGTATTTTCAGACTAAAATAATTATCATTTTAGTCTATAATACAACTAAATGATTATTATATTTGTGATTTTCTTTTAATTTATTTATAAAGTCCATCGTAACTAATCCATTAGATATAGAAAATAATACATGTTAAACTACGTTTATTTTAATGTTCGGTCTAATAGATTGAATATACACAATTAATTCAGCCATTGCATGTACTGTAAATTAAAAATGTTATATATATATATATATATATATATATATATATATATACATATATAAATATATATATATAAGCAAAAAAAATGTGTGTAGACACTAGGAACAGTTTTATTGGCTAACATAATAAGCAAATTCCTCATAAACGATGATAACAATCATCTTAATTTCAGCATCAAATGGAAGACAATAATTTATTGTTAATCCTGGGGGGTGTTACCTGTTTTCTAAGCGAGCATTTACAAAAATAAAAGTATACGAAACTACCTACAAAATTAATGGTATAGACGAAAATTGCCATCTACATCCAAATCTTACGGCTGGTTTCTATAGCAACCTACCCGCACGCACATATACACTTTTTTAATCTAAATCATAATCACGCCTCATTTTTTTAAAAATAAATCGTTTTTAATTAACTCTCAAAATTTAGATAGTTGGTATTAATGTGCATATTAGATTATCTGTTTAAATTTTAAAATGCACATTTTTCCTATTTTCCTCGGTGAACCTTTAAAAAATACAATTATACGAAACTAACCCAAAACCCATTGAAAATACAGACACTTCTGTTTAAATGTAACTCTTACGAAAAAATATCGTACAATTTCATGCAATAGCAACTTTTTGCAAAAAAATATTTTTCTTTTTTTTTTCCTTTTGTTCTTAGCATTTTCATGTGGGTAAGGGGCAGTTTGATGATTGTTAAACAAAGTTATTATATAGTAGAAACATAAGAACACTTTGAATGTTATGAAACACACAGGCATATATTACTTTAACTTTGACATGAATTGTAACCACCATCACAAATTTCCTTGCCGTTTTCTTTCTGTCTTTCTTTTTATTTATTTTCTATTTCAGACTCAAGCCAATCTTGTATATTAAGCAAGGTATTACCAGTTTTCTTTTTTGCATATACTGATAATAGTTTTGTTATATTTATGTTAAGATATTTTCTATTTATATCTTTTTATTACTAACTGCTTGCTTAAATTATTTGTAGATTTAAATAATATAATTTTTAATTTTTAACTTCTCTTGTATTTAATAGGGTTTTACATTTTTAACTGTTTTTTTTTAATTGCGTTTTTAATGAAAAAATTGTAGTAAAATTCCAACAATAGCAACTTCTTGAAAAAAAATCCTTTTTTATTTTTCATTTTTCCTATTAACTGAAAAGTAGTTTTAAGAAAATACTTTTCATCTGCTTGTATTTTTCAAACAAAATATTTGTGTACAGTAAGAAATAATGTGTTATAGGTTATGATCACCCAATATTCTGTAAACCATTTATTAATATTTTTCTTGTGGGTTGGGGTTAGTTTGATGATTGTTAAAACATTTTATTATTTATTAGTAGCAGGACCTCAATTTGAACGTTATTACAAAAATGAAAAGGCATAGAATACTTTAGATAAGACAGGAATTGTAGCCATAACTACCAAACAAAATTACTCTGTCTCTTTCTTTCGGCGTTTCTACTATTTTCCTATTTACAGACTCAACAGAATCTTGTATATTAAGCAATATTATTATTTAAAAAGAAAACTGACTATATTTTTGATATATTTATGTTACCATATTTTCTATTTACATCTTTCTATTAATGACTGCTTGCTTAAACTATTTATAGATTTTAGAAATATTAATTTTCATTTTGATTTCAAACACAGCAGAACAGCCAGGGTATGTTAGGATCGTATTTGTTGAAAATGGTTGTTTTTGTCATTTGGCTGCAGATTCGGATTGCAGATTCGGATTCAATTGCTGATAATTCAAATATCGCTGGTCCTTCGACAAGTAGTTTCTCAATCGCAGCATTAGAGGGTGCACTGCACGCCAACTTCCCCATTTACCAAAATGAAAAGTGTAAAATCCAGGTTGTTTCTCAAGCTTCAATGGACGAAGACCCAAGAAAAATTTCATTGAAAAGACATGTTTTAAATTCGGCTGAAGAGCAACGAAAGAATCGTCTTAAAAGAAACGCATTAGGTCAGTCTACTGCACGCGCTTCCGAAACTGAAGAACAACGAGACAGATTATCAAGGAAAAATTCTTCAACCATGTCTACTCTAAGCGCTTCAGAAGGTGTATATCAACGAGACAGCTGGATGGAGTGTCAAATATGATATAGAGCAAATTTGGAAGGACATTTAAGAATGACAAAGTCACGTTTAAAAGCCTTTGACTATAACAGCATTTGACTATATTCCCTCTTCTAGTTTTGCTGAACACCCTGACAAAAAATAGGCTCTATGAATGAGAAATTCTTTCATTGTCTCGTGAAAAGATTGCCAAGTGAGCCAGAAGGAATATGCTGTTCAAATCGCAAGATGAAACTCCTACTTCTTGAAGACCATCCACAACCTCTACTACTCTTGGTCACAGGTCCAATTGCTGAATCAGGAATCTTCAGGAAAGAAATAAGGTATTATAATTGTGCATTTCAGATGACGGGATTCGAATAACGTTTCCAATATGCAAGGGGGTTTATGCCAACATTTAAAGTACGGAGACAGGAATACCATCTGATCGGATTGCTTTAGCCAAATTAAAATGAAAAAATGGTGTAAAATTGCAAAATATTTAATTTTTACGTTTTCTACCAAATTACAATACCGATTTGGAGTGTAAAGCCTCGAAATTTTGGATACAAAGTAATCGGATGTGAGGAACTATTCTGGCTTTGCCCCAGAAAAATAATTGCTAAAGCGTCCAGATTACCACCCCCGCGAGGCCGGGTTTATATGCTAGTATTTTTTTTATGAGCGAATTGAAAACACTATGATGATTAAATGATATTCTCAATTCTAACCTGGAATTTAGTCATTTTTTTCCATTTCTGTGATTGGAAAATATGTTATGGATGTAAAGAGTAAATATTTTTAAACATTACATGTAATTTTCTACAGATGCATGGATCGGATAAACGTGGAAGAAAATATTTCTTTGAAAATATATTATCAGATAAGATAATTTCCCGCCAGAGACGGAAATCTTACTTAAGACATATTTTCACCATGTACGCATTTTATTTGATGATATTTGCATGCTTTAATATTAGTATTTTAAGGTAACGCAGTAATATGTATTGCGAGATTAAAAGTTGCAGGTTGGATAAAAGCATGCTAAGCATAAACACATAAATAAATAACATGTGTAGAACAGTGAAAGGCAAATGTGGAGTATAAATATGATCAATGTATACTTGCTAAACACAAAATGCATGTACAAAGAAATGTTAGATTGTCTGGTTTTCCTATAAGTAATTACTTTCCTTACCAATTTAAAAAATTGCCCGAGATATCGCAAGATAGTAGTCTCCAAAATCCTTCTACAACTACAAAAATAAAGAATTTCGACCCAGTTGAATCATGAAAAGGGGAATTAAAAAACAATACCTCCAAAGAAGGGGCATCATTGAACTCCTAACTTTGCGTCTTCTGACGTTTTCCTACAAATATTAGAAAACAGTGGGAAGCTGCTAACCGAATCAGAATAAGACAGTGCAGGAATGAAGTAAATAAACACAGGTGAAGAAAAAAGTCCCTAATTTGGCCTAAGGGCAATGGAGCCCATCTGGTTTTATATTGTCCATTCATCATGACCTATGCGCCTGCGCATCTATTTGAAGAAATTTTCTCTATTTGGATAATAATAGCGGTATAAATCTCTAACATATACGATGATGCTACTTCCAAACATTACAATAGAACCCAGACATGTTTTAAATTTTAATAATAAAAAATGATAATTTAAAAATCATCATTTTATGACTGCTGTCTCTAAGAAAATGTATGGTGAGCGTACACTATATGACATTTTAAAAGCAAAATGTTTTGGATTTTCTGATCTCTCTCTCTCTCTCTCTCTCTCTCTCTATATATATATATATATATATATATATATATATATATATATTTATTTATTTATACATATATATGTGTGTGTATATATGTATATGATAATTGCAACGATTTGCCAGACGAGTTCCATTCCCTAGTCTCTGAAATGCATGAGCCTGGGGATGAATTTTTATATATACACACATACATATACATACATACATACATACATGCATACATACCTACATACACACAAACATATATACGTATATACATACAAACACAAATAATATATATGTGCATATATATATACATATATATATATAAACACATTTAAATATATAAACATACATACACACATATATCTATATATATATATATCTATATATATATATATTTATCTATATCTATATATATATATCTATATATATATTTATATATATATATATATATATTTATATATATATGTATATATATGCATATATACTAAATACATGTAATGATGACAGATCAATCGTTACACGCTTCAAGCATTTCAGGGGTACACGCGTCACAACTTTTCCACCGCCACATAACTATTTTTATGGGCACATGTCTGAGAGAGTCTCTATACAAAGATGTTGGTACAGAGATTTCTCTTTCTACAACAGCTCCGTCTCTCTCTCAGTTCGAACTGTTGCGATCCAGCAATAAGCAAGACCAAGTTTCCAGAAACAAGTAACGTTGCAGACCAGTTTACTGCGGGTACTGGTATTCCGCTTTTTGCTTTTTTTTAAATCAGAGATTTGCTCCTCCTAGACGGGTTCACTTCACCACAGTTTTCGGTAGCCCTCTCTTCCCACATACACATGGAAATAAATACATGCACCTACACATACACGCATACATATAGCTAAAAGCAAACATACATATGCACGAACATACACATGCCACCATGCACATACACACATACACGCATACATATAATCATACACATGCATACCCATATACACACGTACACATACATGTGTATGATGACGATGATGATTAGCACGAATAAGTTTATTTAACATGAATAAAAAAAGAAAAACCCTCCAATACACACAACACGTAGAATAAACAGTAATTTGTTTCGACGCAAGTACAGTTTTAAATTTAAAATGGGTCCATAACGGCACAAATCCTCAACGTTCATGACGACAATGATGACATTTTTATGTACATTATACTTTACTTGAAAACAGATATAAACTATCTTCAACTGTTCGTCTTTATTAAAAGTAACGAGCCCGGTGAAAGTTCTACGCAATGAAAAAATACATGGAACCAACCATTATGTATTACCATAGCCGATATTTTTCTAACATTTGAATAATGTAGTGTGTTGATACAAAACTTATAACAAGCAACGAATATGTATAGTGGTGATTGTGTTATTAATATATGACTGGTCAAAATGAGATCAATTGTATACTACTAAGAATAACAGGAAGTAATATTGTGATCCATTGATGAATACAAATTTAAAAACAATCACATTACAATAAAATATGTTCTATTAAACAATTCACTCGAGCAATTAGATATTGCTGTATTTTTTTATTATCATGAAACTTTTTTGTAGACATTGTTTATCGTGGAGGAATCCCTACACAGGAAACTGCCTATGAGTTCCTTTCTAACCCTTATACAACAATAATCATACCTAGTTAGAATGCTATTCGACAATTAGTTAACATAAAATGGTTGTCAGTTACATATTCTTGTCAACAGTAACCAGACTAGCTGCTGAAACTCCAATATCGCGAATCTAACAGTTGTTGAAATAGTGTATGTCTTTTTTAAAAGCGTAATTTGTAGACAAATAACAAATATTTTATAGATAAACTGACGTCTTAACCTATAGAACATATTTCATTTTAATTGGTTTAATTTTTAAAGGGTTTTCTTGGTTTAATAGACATATGCTATAAATATCGTAAAATATCTAATAATATTTATGGCGTTATTATATTTATTACAGTTATATAGTTAAAATTAAAAGGAATTATACTAATCTTGTAAATACTTGTTTTTAACGATAATTATTTATCTGTAATCAGTGCTATCACCGAACGTCCAATTGTCAATTATTTACTTTTCACAATTTCAATACGAGAATCTGTATATGTTTCTGACACAAAAATAACAAACAATCATGCATATAGTTACTTAAATTTAGCATAATGAATTACAACCGTGATAAAATCGTTTCATACTAATGGACAAAAATATAATCGATATCTATATCATAAATGTGTATTTCTCATCAATCTACCGACATATGTGTATTTTTATTAATGTAAACATTGTCCGTTGAACAGAGCGGATATGCCATTTCGCATTTTTTTACGAAAAGTAAATTATTGCTGAGATTAATTTGTGGCTGTTTTTTTTAATGAATTTTGCTGGGGGGAAACAAACTTGTAATCAAAACATAAAACATTATATTAAGGATGGTAATATCCATAAAAAAATGTTTAAAATAAAATATTTATGGACTTAGGATTTTCAAAATAATAGAATTCTTGAAGTATACCCATAAATACATACATATATATATATATATATATATATATATATATATATATATATATATATATATATACATGCATACATATTCATATATATATATATATATGTATATATATATATATATATATATATATATATATATATATATAAATATATGTGTGTGTGTGTGATGGGGGTGTCCAAATACTTAAGCGCAATTTGTTTACGCAAAGAGCATCGCTTCATAGTGAAATATCACTTCTCAAATGCAGAACCTAAGATAGAGAGCATTATATTCATCCTCATACAGTAGTGTTTCGCTGTTTCACAGCACAGCAGTGCGGCTAGACAAGCAGCTTTCTCACGTCAGGATCGAAACCCGATCGTCCAAAATGGCAGTCAGATCTTTGCCTTTGAACTATATGGCTGCTGGTATTGGACCAGTTGATTAACAATGTTTAAAATACCTAAGCTCAGTTTGTTTACAAAAAGGGCAATGTTTGTACCGCAAAGGAGGACAAGGACGAGGAAATAAAACTGACATCGATTCTGTGACGACCACCGCCAAACCGGAAGTCACTTTTTAAAAAAAAATAATCCTAGAAATCGAAAGGAGAGGATCACTTTAAAAAGTATCGACGAGAAATTCGACCCCCTGTAGAAAAGTACCCAGTTAAAGGTGAACATATTTACGTTTTTTCGCAAGAAGAGTAACTTGCCGGAAAAGCATTAGATATGCCCCGTTAGGCAAATAAAATTGACCCTGTGGAATTAAGTTCTTGACAAAAGCTGGTCGCATGTGACGATTCCAAGCAAAAGGAAAGAATTGGCTCAATTAATTAGACAGGTGTGGGGATGATACGAAAATCTTGAAGGGTACCAACGACTATGAGAGTCAGTACCATAGGCAAATCACATATTGCTTAATAAGGGGAGAGAAAAGTAAAATATACCGTAGGTACGTAAGAAGATGTAACTTTATATTACTTTTTAGAGGTGCATGGATGCGGGATATATCTGCTGGATCTTGGAAGCTCTGATGAGAGAAAAGAAAGTTCAAAAACATACAGCCATATCTAGATTAGGCTCAAATTAGATTCATGGCGAAAAAGGGGTTAATTAGTTAAGGATGGTATTCTTTAAATCTTCATCAGAGTTCTAAGACTCCAAGCAAGGAAATATAAATGAATCAGTATGATAAAGATGTATATCTAAAAATTTGGAAGCCAACCCCTAGGATTAATTATGAGCTTCGGAAGGCCCCGGAAAAGATAATATAGTTACAAAATGAAAACAAAGCCATACTTAATAGAACAATCCGGCAAAGGATACGATCAGGGCACTTTTAGACAAAAGGAGTCGTCAATTTCGAAAAGAGGTAAAGTGAGGTATCTTGTTTAGGGCATAAGTGTTGCTAGATAAAGCAGCTGACGTGGATCAGGGGAGAAATACCATAAGCCCAAAATGCAATGCCAAGAAGATAGGAGAGGTGCTGATCAAATAATAATAAGGAGAAAATGAAGTAAATAATAAATTATGAAGTCAAACTAAACGAGTTTTTTTTAGCCCGATTTTCATAGCTGTGTGGTAGTGTGGATATAGAAACATGTACTAGAATTATAAAATGCGTACATTTTTTGAAAATAAGGATAAAAGGAATGTTAGGGAATGGATTAAGAGAGAGATTGGTTCTCCTTAATCCGCCGAGTTTCTAAGAATGATATTTCTGTTATAAAATGACGAGAGAGAGAGAGAGAGAGAGATGGAGATGTGTAAATTATATTGAAACACGTTGACCGGAAGTCAGGATAAGCGGATTGGAGTGCGTGTGAGTCACGTGATCAGGTTAGATGAATCGTTGAGATGTGGTTTGTACTTAGAAGGCGATCGACAGCTTCACATTTCGTCCCCTTCACTGGAGGGGGGAGCTTGCGTGTACTACGCAAGCCAGATATTCACTTTCCATCCTTCTGCGAAAAATCTGGAAAGTAAAACTAAAATAAACTCCAAAACGAATTCGTTGTATTGGAGTGAAATGAATCCTCGTTCAAACAGGTACCAGTCTTCCTCTAAGACATGAGATGGTTCCAGGTAGACTAACTTCGAGGACGCGCGAAGGTATGTTATAAATACATTTACAACCCACCACACAGACAACGGCATATGAACATATCATTTAATAGACTAAACAACTAGACGATCACAGGATATTAACTCTGGTTAGACGACCACACACGATCCCCTTTATGATACAAAAAACGCAACACAAGAAACCTATATCTAAAATTTCAAGTGTTTAGACACAAAATTGTCAGAGGAGTTTTGTAGAATTCTCAAAGATCAAATCGTTAAAGTTGACTCCTTAACAGTAAAATTTCCGGCCGAAAACCGATCACAAAATTGTTTCCAAATTTTAATCCCCTGTATATCAAATTTTGAGTCAGCAGACTTGAAATTGACCGAGTTATTGTGTAGGGAAATGTACACCAACAGACAAACAGACACAGACACACAGACACGTTCAATTTTATAGATATATAGATTTATAGATGGATAGAAAAATAGATTGAACAAAAATATATACATATACATTTATATATGTGGAAACAATTGTGTTTACTGTTAAGATTTTACACAAATATTATGCTAGTATAAATCATGTAGAATATCTGCCTTAATATAATTACACGTAATAGTTGACTCCAGATGACGATCTCATCCGAAAACCGATACACCTAATAGGGAATTAATTAAAATTAATGTTTAAAATAATATGCAACTTAGCTAGATCTTTTGCGAGTGAATCCATTTCCATAACCCATATATAAGAAAATTGTATTTGCTTTTTAAATAAATAGAAAAGAGGATTTCTTTTTTCTGTTGGTTTTTGCCTGCAGGCTGGAATCGACGTGTAGTATCTGTTTCGGCAGATACTGTAAGCAAAGACCATACGTGGGGGCAACACCACATATAAAACCTTGGTCAATTTGGCGTAACACTTTCATACCAATTGTCACTACCCAGCCTCCCTACTCCCCGGAGAGTAAGTCCTCATTTTCCTTTCACTCCTCGCATTAAAAATTGGCCTTGTGCCTTATTTGTTCGGTGGGGGAGCAAATAAATACCAACCTCACATATAAGACCTTGGTGAATGTAGGAGCAACCCTTCATACCAATTGTAACTATCAAGCTCCCCTATACCCCGGGGAGTTGGTCCCCGTGTCCCCATCTCTCCTCACATTAAAAATCGGCCTTGTGCATAATTTGCTCGGTGGGAGAGCAAATAAATGCCTTGTTTTTTCTGTTTTTCTTTGCCTTTTGAACCAAGGATTAACGCCATTTTTTGGGTGAGTGGTTCTAAATGCATTGTTTTTTTCCTATTTGTTACCACGAACTGTTTTTTTCTATTTTGTTACAGACAGTCCAGTGTCTGGATCAGAATTAATAGCCGGGCGGGACATGGGAAAATGACGTGCCTTTTTAGGCGAAGGTCACCCTAGTTTCCAAATCGGCGGGTTGAGAAAGAGTACTGAGCCAACAACTAGAGGGGGCAGGCCTCTGCGCTTGGACTCCATGGGGTAGCTCCTGGCGTATGGGCCGGGTCGGGGGCACGACCCACGTTGGTGCTTTAGTGTTCGTGGCGGTTGTTCCACAACCGGTGGTACCCCAGTCATACGTTCGGGACGCCACCACATCCATTGGTTCTCCAATGTTCGTGGCGGAAATACAACACACGGCGGTACCCCAGTGATCGCTTTTGAGGGGGGTACCACACCAGTAGTGCTCCAATGCTCGTGGCGGGGGTACCCAGTTCCCGTTTCGTTCGGTAAGGAGGGTACCCCACCCGGTGGTACGCCAGCTTTTGTATCGTCCGTGTTGGGGGGGGGGGTCCACATCGTCCGTGCCAGCGGATACCCTGATGCTATTCGGCGAGACCTTAATCACAGCTTTGTGACGACCATGGCTCATGTCTGAAAACGTCATCGTAGTAGACCAGTAGGAACAGAGGAGGGATTTTGTGAAAGGGATAGCTGACACACTAGACGACACTACCAAGTAGCGGGGGATATCTAATGCGTTAGCAACACCAACAAGAAGAGCAAGAAAAAGGCAGACACAATCCGTGGCGAATAGGGCAACCAAGTATACAAACGTTATGAGAAAAGTAAGATCAATGGACCAACTAGTGATAGTAGATGGGTGCTCCCCAGATTGACCGGCGACAATAACTGACCCTTCGATTCCCGAGGCACAATGACCAAAGAATAACAGTCCGCAGAAGGAAGACGCGATAGAGTCAATAACATCAAAGTCACCAGGAACCTGAGCCCTCAGGAGAAGAAGACACCCAACATTTATCAAGATTTGATCACAAGTACGCAAATAAAGTTGAAGGGGGAACGAGCAAGCTTTTACCAAGGACGATGGAAAAGATCAACAGGAGATCCCTTCCCCTGGTAACTCTGGACGCAAAGAACAAAGGTTTTACAGAGGTACATAGAGACAAAATGATGGAAAATCTCGGAGACCTACACATCCCTGCCAAGTACGCGGTACGAAGGAGTAACGCCATGTAGAATCTCCTTTTGCCAACAAAAGAAGACGCGGAGAAGGTGGCAAAATGAGACATTACTTGGGAGACACTCATGTTAAAACCTGAGTATACATCGAAAAGAAGGGCCATAGTTACGATTCTAGGGGCCCCATGTTTCCTGTTTGAAGAGCAAATGGGCACCGTAATAGCGCAATACGGAGAGGTAGAGGAGGTCAACCATGTCAAAAGTCTCAGGAATGTTATGACGGGTAGTATAAGATCCGATTAAACTGGACAGGAAAACGTTCAACGAAATTCCGGCCCAGTTGAAGTGCGAAGGATGCACAATATCAGTGATCGTGGAAGGTAGGAGGCCACATTGCTGGCATTGGAAAAAAACCCGGTCATATTGCAGAGTCCTGGCCCCAAAAGTAACCTGTGATAAAGCCGACAAAAGTGCCACAAAAAGAGGCGCCAACTCAAAAAGAGGAAGGGGAGCAAACCAATATATGGAGTACGGTAGCGGCATACAAGGCCAGAAAAGTAGAGACAGCCCGCAAACTACACCAAAGATGGGGGCAGGTTCAAATACAAGAAAGCAACCAGCGACCGCTTCAGAAAAAGAAGAAGAGTGCGAGCCGACAAAGGCAAAGCCGCAAGAAAAGAAGCTGAAAGCGAAGAAAGAAAAATCCGAAGAGCAGTGCAACCAACAAGTGCAAGATCATACTGTCAAAATTCTCTCGAAAACCTCGCCAACCCCCCTCCCAACACCAGAGGAACTTCATCCAACCCCTCCCCTATTCAACACCCCTTCACAGGGACCCAGAGAGGTCCCCGTCACTGAAGACGAATCTCCAGTTCCAGACTAGAGGGAGGTGAAAACCAGAAAATTCCTTTTTTGGCCTGGAGAAAATATATGCTAAGTATATATCGACCAAGTCATCGGGGACCAAAATAATCGTCAAAAAAGATACCTTAAATCCTTGAGAAACTGAAGGAAGTGAAGGGGAAAGAGGCCACAAACCCTAGAAATTTCCCCAATGCTACAGAGCGAATCACGTGTGTCAGATCAAATAGGGGAGGAAGGGCGAAAGCCCTGTGGCGGATGATCGACGCCGGAAGAAAGGCGTTACACGATATTAAAATGATCGACAGGGAGCACCCATCTTTACACAATGTGGCAGCGAAATTTGAAGGGAGGGTCACTCTTTATGTACACTCTCCTTAAAAATCACATTTCCCCTGGGCGTCGGGGGACTATCACAAGACGGACGGGTTACGTCCGATCTGCTCACGGGCAGGCTCAGTCAGGCCTTTGACGCACTTATCCCCGAGGATTCTAGACCATAATTTGAAGAATACTACTAGTTAGGGGCACAATGAACTTGAACCTAGCTAGTTTGAAGTCGAGGGTATTATATCTCTAAGCAAGTCTGCTCGCGTGCTGAGGGATCTCGTGCCTCTTGAGGTAGATGTAGTGCGATTCAGGAGACCCACTTTGTTGGGCTCGGGGATTGCGATATGAAGGTGAACGACTTTGACGTTTATTCAGCATATGACAATTCCCGTAGTCGTGAGGTTTTTGTGCTAGTGAGTCGCACCCTAGCTGAGACGGATACTGTAGTTCACGCGGTCGCTCATGGAAGACCGGTCGTGGTCGATGTTTCCGTTAAAACCGGTAAATTCCGGATTTTGACCAATATACCTGGGGAGAGGAATTTCCTTTTTTTCGGCAGGTGGAGATGTTCCTATCGGCGGGTCTGGAGCGGGTAGTGTTAATGGGGGCGGGGGCTGGAATATCATCCTTGACCTCAATATAGATAAGGTCGGGAGGGATACAGTGTCGGAGAGGTGTGAAATCAGCCTGTCTGACCTGATAGCCTCGTGCGATCTTGTCGACAGATCCGTCTTGATCATCTGGGAAGAGAGGTGTGGAAATGGTGAAACAGTGTGGTCTCCTGTGCAAGTACTTACTTGGATAGGATGTAAGTTAGAAGAGGTGACATAGATTTTTATCTTGTGCCACGTTCCACTGACTAGGTCATTCGGACAATAAATTAGTAATGGCTCGTTTGAGAGTAGGCAATAGGCCTAGGTTGGCTGGCTACTAAAGTTGAACTCCTCCTTACTGGAGATGAAAAAATCCGGGAACAGCTAACAACACTAATTCAAAAGGAGTTACTTTGGGCGGTTACCGGTAGTAGCTGGTGGGTTAAACTTTAGACTGCTATTGGCTATTTTGTGCCCAATATAGCCAATACATCACGTTAACTAGGGTCTGGACCAATAGGCACCTAGATGATAGACTGACCCGGGTGGTGGCTGGGCGTGATCCCCTAGAGATCGCAGTAGCTTAGGAGGGTCTCTAGCTCTTGACTAGCGAGCGTTACGAAGGTCATGTAGTTAGAGCCAGGTTAAACAGAGTCTCTAACGAAGCCGTGAAAGTTGACGCTGTTGAGCGTAGGCCCGCTCTAAGATGGGAAGATTCGGAAGGTAAAAACCTGGAACGACATACTCTCTATTCGACTCTAGAAATTTGGCGTACGTCGTCAATAACATAGACCCGACGTATATTGGGGAGAATCGGTTGGTGTTTCTCGCGATCCTAGCTGTAGCGAGGTTAGTGACGTGCGGTACACGTCTGTACATTGTCTATGGTGTTGAATCTGTCTCAGATCGGAATAGGGTCGCTTAATTAAGCATCAGCTTAAAGTAAAGATCAGATGGCAGTTGAAAAGATTGCATCGCATAGACTTTATAGGAGTGGATGCATAACACTAGTTTATGCATCGGACGAGGTGCTAGGTTTAAGTTTGTTTTCCTACCCTAGAAGAATTGGGCAAGCGGGGCTAAGGTTCTACGGATCCCATCCCAGAGTAAAGTTTTTAGAGTAGAGTTAGATAGGTTTTAACCACTTCGAGTAGAAAATACTTCATTTCGTGCTAGACTAGCGCAAGTATGATAGTTGATTCCGTCCCCGACATTATTTTCATCGGCACCAGGAGAGCTTCCAAAGATGTCCAGTCCACCCTTTTTTTTGTCCTCGGTCTGTTGCCCCTATATGTACATTTATCTTGGAAGACGCCGTCCTTCCCTATATCACCAATCCCTATCTAATTTGTTTTCTAAATATCGTCTCTAGGCCCCCCCACTCCCCATTAAGGAACGAACTGCTAACTTTCGACCTTCGGGACCGGAAGACAGTGGCCGCTTCATATTAAGAAGTAGGTTGGCAGGATCCCTTTGTAAACCGCCGCCATAGGAATTTTCTTTATTTATTGTATTTTTTTCCTTTTGGGTGTATCTTAGCTTTTCCACTCCCCATCCACTAATCCCTCATTTAGTTGGAATTTTTAAAAAATCCTTTCCGTTTGTATATATATATATATATATATATATATATATATATATATATATATATATATATATATATATATAAATATATATATATATATTTATATATATATATATATATATATATATTTATATATATATATATATATATATATATATATATATATATATATATTTGTTAAACATGTAAATATTCATTTGTTACGAATGCATATACAGCCGACTCATATGCTTGGGAGATTTTACGTAAACTCTATGGAAAGAATGAGGTATTTTGGTGATAGTGTCTTAGATTAGGGAACTCAATAATGTTTTTTTAAATACATAGCTCTAAGTTAGAATGAACCTCGACCAGCACTTTCCCCTTCCGCCTGCATGCCTAAGTGCTTTAGACGCCAAATGAATCTCTGGCAGTAGATAATACAAGGGTCGGGACCACACACTAAATAATCCGTTGTTTTTGGCCTTCGGGCCGGGATCAAAATGTAGTATCGGTTCTGCAGATGCTGTATGTAAGGTAATTTGTCCCAGTCAATGGAAGGTAAACCTTCTATACTGGGAGTATTACTAATGTTTTTACCAACCAGGGTGCCCCGTTTTGCCGTTTTTCGGGGAGCTGGTTTAACCCCACACAAAAGCGATCTCGTGTCAAATTTTAATTTGGTGGGAAAGCAAATAAATACTAATATAAAGGAGGGTTTTTTATATGAATATCAACACACACAAAAGAAAAACGAATTCATAGGAGTATATATATGCATATATATATTTATATATATATATTTTTATATATATATATATATATATAACATGGTGCAAATATAATTTAGAATGCATCTTCGAGAATTTCATTTTCATTTCAAATAAGATAATACGCCTTATAAATGATACCACAGAAATCAATATAAATACTCAGATCTCAACAGAATGAATCTCAATCGAGCGTCATCTTCCTTATTACTACAATAGAATATTTGTTCAAAGGCTGACTGCAAGAACATCAGGTCTATTATATACATAATCAATTACTTTGGGAGAGAGCCGCCATCATTTTAAAGTAACAAAACAAAACTTTCATTGTGTTTCCCTATACATTTATATATATATATATATAAATGTATATATATATATATATATATATATATATATATATATATATACATATATATACACATTGATAGATAGATTGATAGATATAGACAGATGTATACTACTATAAGTTCATTTAATTGTGTGTGTATTGATATTCGTATTAAAAACTCTCTTTTCTATTAATATTTATTTGCTTTCCCACCAAAGCAAATTGTGGCACGAGGTCGTTTTAAATGTGGGGGTAAAACATCTCCCCGAAAAAAAGGCAAAAGTTGCAATCTTGTTAGAACCAAAAATAATAATTGTCTCAGTATAGAGGTTTCTCCCTCCATTAACCGGGAACATTAACTTAAGTGCAAAATCTGCAGAACAGATACTAGATTTTGATCGCCGCCTGAAGGCCAAAAACAAAAGTGCATTTAGTTGCTTCCGCACTGAACAAATTTGGAACAAGGCCGTTTTTTTTAATGTGGAGAGATTGGGGAAATGGGGACCAGCTTCCCTGGAAATAGGGAAGCGTGAAAGGGGCAATTGGTATGAAGGGTTTCCCCTACATAAACCAATAACTGATTGCCACAAGGGCAATGGTCTTATATATGGCGGTTGATGTATTTGCTTCCCCACTGAGTAAATTAGGAACGAGGCTGTTTTTTTAATGTTGAAAGAGCTGGAGGGGGAGGGAGGAAGGGGTCAGCTCCCGATGGGTTGGACATGGAAGCTGGATAGTAGCAATTAGTATGAAGGGGCTCCGCTACATTGACTATGCTGTTTGCTTGTAGTATCTGCCGGAAAGATACTACATTTGATCTCGGTCCGAAGGCAGAAAACAACAGGGTATCTATTTGCTCCCTCGCCGAGAAAATTAGGCACAACGCCGATTTTTAATGTGAGGCGTGAAGGGTAAATGGGGGCCAGCTACCCGGGGAGTATGGGTGCTGGTGAATGACACTTGGTATGAAATATTGCCCCTACATTGACCACAGTCTTATATGTGGGGTTGCCCTCACATATGGTCTTTGCTTGCAGTATCTGCCAGAACAGATACCGCACTGATCCGGTTCGACGAAGTCAATGGTAACAACCTGCAAACGATTCGCAACACCTCTGGCCAGGATTTTAAAATCTGTGTTCACCAACGTGATTGGCGTAAATCATCCCCCCCACATATGTGTCCTTCTTCTTCAGATGTGTAACGGCGCCTGTGGTAACCTGACTCGGGATTGATCCTGTGTCAAACCAGTGGTAAAACACACCCGTCAAAATCGGAACAAATATGTGCGACTACCTTAAAACAGCTGGTAGGGCAGACCATCGAGTCCTGGTGAACTATTGTAGGCAACCTGCTTCATAGAAGCTACGACCTCACACTCTGCAACCCGACCATCACAACTAGCCGCTCCGGCAGCCTCCAGCCGGAGCGAGCCAACCAAATAGTTGCCAAACTCCTGGACGCGGCGTCGGACACCTGGGCGAACGGTCTTCAAAGTCTACTCGAAACCGCTCGCAAATCTCTCGAGCCGACACTAAGGAATCTTCTTCCTGGCTTTGACTCTTACGAATATACCTGTCCGATTCGGGCCCGATCGGATAGACTCGTTCGGATTTTACAACATTCACAGCTTCGTTAGGCATCTTTTTAATTCTAGCCCTAACTACCTGACCCTTATATCACTCGCTAGCCAAACGACTCAGACCCGCTTTTGCTAGGTCTATTTCTAGGGAATCCCCCTCAACCAACGCCCGGGGCAGCCTATCTTCTTGACACTTCTCTACCGTGGCCTTATCTAGAGCGAGGCCTAGGCCATATTTGACAGAGAAGTCTCTAATACTAGATTTAGTGTTTTCGCACAACCTATTCCCTGTAACCGCCTCCACTAACCCCTTCCTAATAGTTTCAGTTAGCTTTTCCCGGAAGTCATCTATCTGCAGTAAGGAGGAAGTTACCTTCCAGTACCCGGCTTACTTGGGGGTCTAATCTTAATCTAACCTGACAACAAGTAGTGTGTGGTTAGAGTGGCCTAAGCAGTGGAACGTGGATCCAGATATATATTTTAGATTGCCTCCTCTAACTATTAACCGATCCAATTAAGTACTTCACACGGAATATATGCTAGGGAGTCACGTCCACATCTATCGCCCCTTATGATCCACCCAGATCGCAACTTGCCATCAGGTACGATAGACTGGTTTCACATCCATCCATCCCTCTAGTCCCGCCCACCTTATATACCCTGAGATCAAGGATGGTATTCCAATCACCTACTAGGACCCTCGAGAAACAACTTACACCACCGGAAAAAGAAACCCCACTCACTTATGCAGTTGGGCGCATACACCACGACCACTCGAAACGCTGTATTTGCCAAGGCAACATCGGCCACGATCAGTCTACCATCAATATCCGTGTGAACAACGTTAAGCGTTGCAGATAGACTATCACCATATGCTGAAAAGACATTGTAATGCTCCTCCAGCACCCGATGATCATCAACAGAAGTGTAGTGCGTCTCCTGTAACTTTGTTACATCTATGTTCATCGACATGAGATTCCTAAGTACATTGGCGGCTTTGCTTCGGAACCTCATGTCCCTAACGTTCAAACCACCCAGGTTCAAGGACGTGAAAATTATACCTATTAATCGACAACCACTGGCCTATATTCTCTTGTAAATATGATGCCGCAAGATTTGGCGAGGTTTCCCGAAAGCAACTCAGACGTTACTCGTCCGTCTCGCGAAATACCCCCGACATTCAATGGGAACGCCATTTAAGGGGCCTATAAAAATATAGTATATATGGACGCTCCCTTCTCACCTAGTTGTCTGCTGCTTGAGTGAGACGTGCTCCTCTTCCATCAGTTTAATTTTTTGGCGCACCTTAGCATCCTACATCACGTTCCCCATAACCTTTGTGCGACCAATTTTGTGTGGCGCACAAAGGTCATGATTAAGGAGGCGCTTGGGAAGTTCTTAGGTTTGCTGGTCTTTTTGCCGTCTACTTTGCCTAGGTTACTCAGCGGCTTCAGTAGATCCCTAAAACGCTGCGTGATGTAACTAGCAGCGCAAAGGGGGCCTACATAACATATCCGGGCCTTGGCATATAAGGGATCGTCTTCGTTTTTTTTTTCTTTTCCTTATCGGAGAAGCAGGGGCAGCTCTTGTGTTGTAGTGTGTATTCGGCCTCTCCCGGGACAAGGATCTCGTAACCGGACGGAATCAAAAAGTGGCGGGTATTGTAGTCCGGCCGAAGGGGTTTGGTTTGGGGTTTTAGGTGGCTGAACCGAAGAGAAAGTATTCTCTACGTACATTGGGGATGGGGAACGGGGCCCAGCATCCTCGGTCTTTTTAGCCTTTTGCTTTTTTTTCTTGATTCTTTTTGGCCTTGGAACTCTGCCACAAAAACCTGACTGCTGTGTTCATTTCTCTCTGCTTGTTGGTCTTTCTCCTACCCCTCTTGAGATTCTGATGAGAATACCGGATTTTTCCTTTTCTGACCGCTAAGTTCTTCTTTCTCTGGCTCACTGGTGGAAGGTTTCTCACATAGCGACCCTGTGGGAACCGGCGGACCTTGAACGTAAGGGGCTGCTCCCTTGCGGAGGGGGTTTTTACCGCTTTTGAGAAATTCTTCACTACTTTGCTCCAGCCGTCCGATGTTGTAGGTGCTGGAGCGCCTCCTCCTGCTTGCTTCTCGGGGACTGCTGGTAACACACTTGTTGGATATCGCTAATTGAGGGTTCCGCCTAGGCAATCTCTGGCCATATGATCTTGTTGTTGGCAATGCCAACAATGTGGTCTTCGCCCCTCGACGATGACGTGGATAGACCAGTTGTCGCACCTGAGCAAGGGGCAATCTTCTTAAAACCCTCTCGGTCAAGGCATATTTTAATAGAGTAGTCGCCTATCATCAGATTACAAGGACCACAGACCGGGACAACAGCTTCTACGTCATCATACTAGCTCATACTAATCCCCAGCTGTTTTGACATTTTAGATACAGGATCTTTGGACATGATCTAACTTAATAGCTTTATTTGAGCCCCAAATAATAAATATTAAGGGGTAAAAATAGGGGTCAAAGTTTAAAAAAAATGATTTCTCTGGTCTCTACCAAATTACTCAGAGAATTTCTGGTCTAAACCTTTATAAGTTTACATTAAACGTATTCAGAGATAGCGCAATTTTTTTTTTAATCAGTTTGGATCGATAATTTGAGCAACCAATATAAAAATGTATGTGTGTGTTCATATCTGCCTAACACTTTCAAAAGATACGATGAATTTTCACAAGATCAATATTGTCTTGAAGCTCGATGTTCTAGACGACAAATACCGAACAATTGGCTAAAAACATTAATTTCTTCACTAACAACTTGGCACATTTGTACAGGGAGGAATCGCTTTTTCATCGACATTTTCGAAAGGCATCCCTCCTTTTCGATGTTCTAGCTATAATTAAAACCAAGGTCATTCTGATTTGGCGGTGGTCGTAACAGCATAAACGTCAGGTCTTTTCTCGTTCTTTTCCCCTTTCACAATACGGGATCAGTCCTTCTTTCCTACTACCATTATTTTTGCTTAACACACACCTCCAAACACCAAGGCAACACCGGCCTGCATGCAAGTATATATATATATATATATATATATATATATATATATATATATATATACATATATATATATATATATATAATGCGTATGTGATTGTGTGTGAGTGTATGCTATACATGGGGAAAGAAAGTCTTTAAAAATAACCCTAACAAAGCCATAAAAACCTTCACCATATGGACTAAAAAACACTCTTTGAAACTAACTTTGATTGACACTGTGAACACTTAAAATTGGAGACAGAATGTCTGAACACTGAACACACGCATAGCATCAGTCTGAAAAACATATTTAATATCAGCGGAGGCATATCTACACACTCCCATTTTAAAGAAAAACTTTTTACGAAAATATCTGAAGAGAGCACACCCTAAGCTCGAAACGCGTTATAAAAATATTTTAAAATAAAAATATGATGAAAACCTTTAAAAAAAAACACAATTGTTGATAGCTACACTCTTTTAAATATATATATATATACATATATATATATATATATATACATATATATATATATATGTGTGTGTATGTGTATGTGGGTATGTGTGTGTATGTGTGGGTGTGTCTGTGTGTGTGTGTGAGTATACTATTATTATTAGAAAAAATAACATACGCTTATAACCAAAACGTTTACAGAACTTAAACCGGTACCAAATTTAGTTATTAGTTCGTAAAATACGAATATTATGATATTTGATTTTTATCGCACTTTTATGTATATATATATATATATATATATATATATATATATATATATATATATATATATATATATATATTTATTTATTTATTTATATATACTATTATTGATTTGCGATCTCAAAAGTAAGAAAAAATGTATTTTACAGTAATCAGCTTGAATCGAATCCAAAAGAAAAAAAATGTAGCATTCAAATCTGGTAACGTTTCTATTTGACTAAATAGATTTTGTAACAGGCATTTATGTGTAACAGCATGTTCTAACAGTAAAACATGATAAACTAGTTGAATCAGCCTTCATATAATAAATTCATTACACACTTTTTTATGCTTTTCTGTTTAAAATGTGTTTATTTCGTGTTGAAAATTTGATATAAATAATTAATTTCAAAAATTGTTTGTTTATGATAGTATATTTACATAAGAGCCGTAATTTAATCAGGGTAGAAATCGTAATCGGCTCATGATTATATAAATGTCTTGTACATATAGAAATGCGATAGGCTTCAAACTTCTTCATAATCAATCATTGAACTGGCTTCATCTTAAGCCTGTCATTGCCGATGTCTGATTTTAATTAGATACGCAAATAAATCTCATTAGATTTAGTAAAGATGTTTATTTCTCTAAACATTAATTATTCGTTATATGCCAGAAGGCGTCAGATAAACGTGATGTATAAAATTACAGCCGTTATTTAATAGAGGTATTTAGAGATGCAGTTTCTGTACAAATATGTAAACGTTTGATTGTATTTGGAATGACATCATATTTCATAAATTGACAAACTTAAAAGAAGATGATTAATAACACATTAAATACAGACAATATCGAAATGCTTCTTGCATTACACATGAAGTTAATAAAATCTAACTAATTTCTCCTAATATGATTGTAAAAACTGTGCATGATTCAGAATGTCTCTGCTAGTATTAAATTAACTCTACGATTAAATATGTACATTAAACTATAATGAGTACACGATTATTTTTACAGTTACTGACAATAATATAGACGTGAAATGTCCAATTCTGGCTCGAATAGTGCAGAATTGATATCAAATTGGAAAAAATATAAACTGCACGAGTCACAAAAAGTTCCATTAAGAGAAGATGGTTAGAAAATTTGACTTGATTGTAGTTAATAGTTTAAGATGTTTGTCTTGCGAAATAATGCCAATTTGCGATTCCATATCGAAACAAGCTGTCTATTAAAATATATATTAAGCCAGCATTAAAAAGAGTGGAATACGAAGTTTCGGCCCCTGATTACGGTATTTGTCTCGCCTTACGGTGTTATTTATAAAAGTTATTAATTATATGCATGCGAAACTTTAGTTAATGAGGGTAGACACCATGTACTTTATTTTCGTACTAATTTTAAATACCGTATCCTTGGATTTTACTATTTAGTAGTATTTTTAAGGAGGAATCGGATATTCAGCTAGCTAGTATTGAATTCGCGGGGCAATAAATCCACACTACAAATAATAAGTCAATGTAGGATTGCAAGTGTCGAAATAAGCCTTAGCTTCGTGTTTAGTAGTTCAATAGTCTTATAATTGCGAGAACAAAATAAAGTTTTCAAGATAATGTAAAAAAAAAAACTCAAATGCCTGAGATTAACTTTACTGTGAGTAGAATAACAAGGGAATTACATTACAATATTACCTCAAAGTTTCAATTGTCTTTCTTTAAGAATCACTTTTTTCCTTTGTGTGTTTCAGCAATAACTTAAATCTTCGAAGAATAGCAAGAGAATAAAATCACAGTATCATCTGAACGTTACCGTGTGTTTTTAATTGAATCAAAATGGTTCAAAGGGTCCTTTGCGTTTTGCCAATCAATATAATCGCAAGACCAGAAGGATGTTTAAACAGGTTTTCTGTAATCATCAGTCTTGTATTTGCAAAAAATACAATTACAATAGCGAGAACATTTTAATATTAGTTTTCCTGCATCTGAATCATAGTAACGAGTTCCATGTGAGAAAAATAACAAAACGTTGGAACAGAATAACACAGATTTTTAGAACATGCCATTAAGGTATTAGTATTGTGTTTTGAACGAAATAAGTAAAGAAGGTGTCTGATAACTATACCATTCTACCCGAGTTTTAAGAATTAAGTCAGTACCCTTTACACTATTTCAATCATTACTAATAACAAATAAACAAAACAAAAAAAAAACGCAACCATTTTAAAATGAACAATTTATCTTTAGAAGTAAACCCGTGCTACGCAGAAGAATAAACAAAAAAAACTATAAAGAACATGATAACATTAAAATGCGGTTGAATTTTCACGCTCGGTTGCCAACATTTTTCTCTGATACATTAGTAAAAAATACGGTTTAACCACGCAAATACATACTGCATCCTAAAAACGAAAAGACAATACCGGTAAAATTATGGTTACATATTTTAGAAAAAGAAAACTATGATGTGTAATTAATGGCCAGGTTTTTTAACGAGTCGTGTGTGTTCTTGTTATTTTTTGTTCTTTGTTTTATATTTTATATCTCCGTCGGTTTTTCCATTACAATATGCCTATTATATAAGGTTTTGTAAAAAAAATCATTGTAACAGAACATTTTATATTTTGAAATAGATTATATAAAACCTTTAAGTTAATTCCTTAATCGGTTCTATCATATTTATTATTTAATACCTGAGTTTGTTATAACAATTTTAAAGTTCTAAATGCATAAATCGGGATATATTTATGTTTTATAACCCATATTTACATCTAGAATATTTAACAAAACATGTATCTTATATCAACAAATTTGTCATTTACAGTAAAGTACGACATGACATTGGGAAACAAACATGCACACGTGCAATGGTAACACTATTGTAAGACCATAAACATCTATTAGATACATAACGTTAAACACAACCCTACGAATCGATTTAAGAAAATCATAGATTTAATTGTATTATGATTAGCTGAATTATTCAGGGTTCCAAGTTGTGTTTGACATATTTGAATATTCCCTCCTCGTGCATTATTATACAATTCAGTAAACATCGATTCATGTTGCAATATTTTTAAGTAATAGGAGGGCACGATCCCTGACAGTCGAGGGATTCTATTTATAAACGATGCTACTAAGAACTGACGAATCATATCAATCTAGGTTTTCTTACCAACCAATCAGAAACCAGAATCGCTCCATAAACATTAAATCTTGCCTGTACAAACCTCGCATGCGTTTGCCTCGTGTTAAAACAGAAGAATTATTTAATGTATGCTTTCTTACTCAAAAACTGTCTACTAAGAACCAGTCAACTCCAGGACTTGTATAGAACAATCACCCGTCGAGATCTGTGCTGTCTACTTAGAATCAGTCACCTGCGGGACTTGTATAGAGCAACTAACCATCGGAAACCGTTCTCTTTATTGAGAACCAGTAAACTGCAGGTATAGAACAACTAACCACCGGAAACTCTTCAGTGAACTGAGAACCAGTCACCTACAGAACTTGTTCTGAAACATAACATAGCTTTAAACTCAAGAATTCGGAATGACTTCTTTTTCCATATCCCCAGTAATTAGGAAGAGTGAGTTCGTTTTATTTTATAGAAATTTTGCCAGTAGTCTTAATTCTCTTTTCTAGTTTAATCTGTTATCTTTTAATTTTTATTTTTTCAAAATATGTTGTAACAATCTATATACTAGGACAATAGAGCCTATGTTATTCTCTGAGCCGTGCTTGTCGCTTAATTGATATGACCTTCAGTTTGTTATAATAAATAATTTTATCAAGAGTCCTTTATAATTCCTTGTTTCGATTATTACGGAGAAAAGCCAATACCCCCTCTCTCTCTCTCTCTCTCTCTCATTATATATATATATATATATATATATATATATATATATATATATATATATATATATATATATATATATATATATATATTATTCATTAGCTTGGATTCTGGTTTCGATGCAAGCTCATTCACCCAGGTTATATAAGTATAGTTTTTATATTTGGACTCCCAACTTTATAATGAATGATGCGGATTTTCTTGGTAATAATCTATACGAACACATTTAAGCGTATTTTACAACTGATCCTTGATAGCTTAGATAAATATTTTAGCAGTTTTAACTAAATGGGTACAATAAAATGAGGGCGTCTCTATTTACGCTGAAACCCCACAAAATCATTATATTACATAAGAAGGAGTTCGCTGTTGAATTTCCACAGGTACCGCTAGTTGAAATTCATACTTTATATCATAGTGCGTTTTTTAAGACTGTTTAACATCCTTAAGGTGTTAATATTTTATGTACAATATAAATATAAAGATGAGATATGTAATCTAATCTGTAAATGAAATAATTAAAAATTAGTTTCGAGCATTAATTTTGAAAGACGTTAACATTTTTGTTGTGACCTGTAACAGGTGCGAAAATGTGCAGTATATCATAAGTTCTCTTGCATGAGCAACAAGTCATACAATTGGGAGGGAGAACGTCAAGGTGTCTTCAGATTATATTTTACAACCTCGACTTTGACCGTTCTATACAGATATGGCAAAACCAATATTTATTGTGAATTGTAAACGCTTGAACAAGAATAGCATGCAAGAAGGAATAATCAACGTTTCGCATTTAAAATTTATAGTGGATATAATGGCTTCCGGTACATTAGTTTTCCAAAATTATATTGTTGTTGTTCAATTACACAGTTGTGGTTGATCAAATTTTCTTAATGATATAACTGGGTCTTATTCCTTCGACATGGGATGATCTTGCAATTAAGGAGGTTGTAGTGAGTTCTATAAGAACTTTTACTGTCGGATTTTGATTAATAATATTCTTTAAAAACTCTATAAAAATTATAATTGATCACGTCAACAGCATGGTGGCATGGGGCAAATATTGCGAATTCAACGACGCCATGCAATGTTGTAAAAAAACATTTGGGAACACTTTTCTCATCAGGGTATTACGTGACTTTTTCGTTTGGCCAGCTTTTAATTTTTTTTGTTTTTTTACACAGTGATCACCACTTATCGAGGCCCGGAAGCCACTCAAGGATAAGGGTTATTGCAAGTACATTACGTTAGTGTTGAGATTTGATGGAGTGTTTACTTAAGGGGGCGGTTCATTAGGAATTTGTTAACATTAGACTTGAAGACATCGAAGTTGTAGTCCGGAGGGAAGCAGGCAGACGGAACAGAGTTCAACAGGCGTGCAGTTCTAAGAAAGAAGCTTTGTTCATGGAATCCGCGTTCTGATTTAGGCACAGATATAGAGTGGGGGAAATTTTTCACAGTGGATTCAGCTAGACGGGTGTTTTTCGTGAAAGATTGGCGAGTGGGGACCAGTGATTGGAGTTCAGATGAGCACCTGCCATGAAAATGACGATAAAAGAAGGATAGGCTCACAACGTCTCTTCTGTGAGAGAGGGGTTTCAGGGTAGAGAAAAGGGCATCCCCCACTAATCCACGAAGTCTATTTTGTACTCTGTCAAGGCATGATAGGCTGTTTTTGGCAGCTCCTGCCCAGATATGGCAACAGTATTCCATCCTTGGACGTACTTGGCTTTTATATAGATAGAGAATTGCATCAGTAGTGAGATATCTTCTGGAGCGGTAGAAGGATCCCACCATCTTTCCAGCGACCTAGGCAACAGACTTGATGTACGTGTTCCATTTCAGATCAGGAGTAAAGGTCAAACCCAGAAGCTTGTCAAAACACGGGGCCTCACCAAGACGAGAGCCATCCATCACAATTGATGCCAGATGGGGATCAGAGCGTATATGATGTAAGGATAGGAGTTTGGTTTTGGATGCATTAAAGGTAACTAGCCACATCTTCCCCCCACTGAACCACGCGCTCGAGATCAGAGGAGAGAGAATCAGAGAGAAGTTTGTCATTTAAAACCTTTGATGTGTTGCTGTAGATAGTCGTGTCATCAGCATAGATGTCAACGAATGATTTAAGTATGTGTTTAGGGAGGTCATTGATGTAGATCAGGAAGAGAGTTTGGCCCAGGATTGACCCCTGAGGGACCCCAGCATTTATATTGCAGGCCTCCGATTTTTGTCCATCTACCACTACTCTTATAAGCCTATCGGAGAGAAATAATTTAATGATTGAGAAAACATTTCCAGTTATACCGTAGCTGGAAATCTTGTGAAGTAGACCCTTATGCCATATTTTGTCGAAGGCCTTTGATATGTCAAGAGCAATTGCCCTAGAAAGGAAGCCTTTGTCAAGAGATTCACAAATCCTGTGGGATATAACCGTCAGCACATCTGCGGTAGATCTTGCAGAGCGGAAACCATATTGTGTGTCACTAAGAAGGTTATTCCTGCTGAGGTGGTAGACTATTTCTCTATTTTATATTGATTCCAGCAACTTACTCATAACACAGAGGAGACTTATTAGTCTGTACTGAGACGTGCAATCTGAAGATCTCTATCCAATGCAATTAGACCAGTGGTAATGAAACGTATGCGATTATCGACAAGTGGAATAGAATGGTCATCAAATACATGTTTCCTTATAATAATATTCTCAAAACCGAAAACCCAAAAAAACGTGGTGATCACGAAGTATTGCAGAAGTGCCGGATTTTCATATCACATTTTAAATGGATAATAGAATTCGAGATCGAATCAAACATTCGATTTGGAAGGACTTCAACATTTTTTGATAAACGAACCATTAGAAAATATAACGTTGTCTTAGAAGTATTTCTACATTTACCGTTCTAATAGTAACTTATAATAATATCATTGTTAAATATAAATAATGTAAACTTCTGATGTACGATGTTTTTCGAATACCATGTATAAATATAATTATCCTTATAATATTGTAGGTGCTTGACAACTGTGCATTACTAATTCCTCGGTGAGAAAACATGTCTGAGAGGGATTACATTAAGATTTTACGTTGGATAACAAATGTTTCGATATATGGTAAACTTATCAGCCGACAATTTAATTGTAAATGTGTTGTCAACATAATCGGAAACGTACAAAGTCAATGTATCTTATGTTAACGGCTAGTTTTAGTTGATGTAAAAAAGATACCGAAAATGTGTATTTTACTCAGAGGGATCACTTCTTTAAAGGCTTTCACGAGATTTATATTTTTGTCTAAAATTTAATGCCGATTTTTCTTTTATTAGTTAAAGACATTTTTATTATTTATTTTGATAAAGTCCTTGGTTGTTTTGTTATAGTTTTCTAAAAAAATATTTGCGTTTATTAAATGTGTAAGGCGAACATTCTAAAAATACAACGCATGCATTCGAACACTCTAGAAGTTTGGTGTAAAATTAATACTTTTTATCAAATAGATGAAAGAATAAAAAGAAACCATATATATATATATATATATATATATATATATATATATATACTGTTCTCTTCGACTTATTTCTTTGCAAAGAGAAAAGGAGAAACTATTTATAGAAAACGAGAAAGGCATATTAATGTAAATAAAAGCTATTTACAGAAAAGGAAATAATCTAAAAGGAAGAGGAATAATAAATGGATTTAGAGAAAAAGAACGTTAGAAAGGTAAGACGATGAATATTTTATAATTTAGGAATCTTCAACAATATTTACGTATTACGTTGAATAAAATAAACAAAGAAAATAAAGGTAGGCATCTTCCACTAGCTCCAGTAACCACGCTTTATAAACTGCACTTAGACTTTTTTCTCTGTCGTGGAACATTTTTTTTTAAAGTATGATTTTTATTTTTGATGATGAGGATGATGATGATGACTTCATTTTTTGTCTTGTGTTTACTCATGCGATATTGTATTTTATTTTTTTCTTATGTTTCTCATTTCTGTCCGAAATAAATGACCAATGCCAAGTCGGAATCAGAAAAAAATGATGTAAATATTTTAATAACCGATCTCTGCAACTCTACATCCCTATATCTGTTTATTATTTAAACATAATTAAAAAGTAAATATAACTAACGAGGTTTGAAGTGCAAATATTAGTAACATTTATTCACACCCACACACACGCACGCATACACATATACACTTATATATATATATATATATATATATATATATATATATATATATATATATATATATATATATATATATATATATATATATACATATATTTGAAAATATTCCGGGGGGTACAGAATTTTAAACGGCTAAATGCAGACCAAAAGGCATAATGAATTTAAAAAATAAAAAAATGAAAATAAAGGTTAGCTAACCAGGTTTCCTTCTTCAATTATCAAAGCTAAATCGAGGAAAATACGATTGAAAACAAACAAAAAAAGTCATGAATATGGCGGAGCTAGGAAACACCCCAGAAATAAACGGGGGAAAAATTACATAGATATTAAATTAAGTCTAGAAGATGTTCTTTTTGTTTGCAAAGAGAAGGTCTCAATGACTTCATAAAAAATTCTATAAAATTTCCAAGTGATCGGAGTGTTCGACTAACTAAGGATCGTAAACATGTCAGCACTGAAATTCGTGGCACACGCATGGCTATTAATAGGATGGTCGCAAATCGCAGAACCATACGTATTACTCAGAACACGCGAAGGTGAAAAATTTGCATAGCGAATCTTTGAAGGACCATGCTGTATCAAACGAAAATCTAATCTTTGCGATGCTTGCCCAACATAGTGCACCCTGCAACTACATTTAAAGAAATAAATAATAGAATTATTATGGTGGGGGGAGAACATCTTTGCGATTAGACGGCAATATAGGCCTACTTGAAAAAAAAACAACACGCAAGTTCGATGCAAAAATCACCGTTGCACAGAAAAAAGAAATGTGCTTAGCAAATCGGTCACTGATGTCACCTAGCCAAGGTAGAAGTACGTAAACAGGGCATCTATTAGCTATAATTTCTTTGGATGTATTAAACTTAGAAACTTCTTATTTATAGTAGTTTCAACAATATCCAGGAGTAACGATCATTACTAAGTGCCTTAGTGATAAATTTGAATTCGTCATCCAAATTTACTTCAGAATTAATCATCAAGGCCATATGTACTAAAGTTTTGATTAAATTATATATTAGTTTATAGGGCAAAAAGAGTCCCAACGCGTATAGACACCCGTAAAAGTGGGTTTACGATATACATAAGTAAGAAAACACTGGGATGTCTTGGACACAAAAACATTCAAAAACAGAAGAGTAGAATTTGTTTCCTTGTCTACCGTGAACTTAGGAGCTGAATGAACGTTATAACGGGACACAAAAAAACGCATCCGCATTCGGCTTTATATATATATATATATATATATATATATATATATATATATATATATATATATATATATATAAATATATATATATATATCTGTTGGCAAGTATAAATATTAGATTTATTATTAAAAGTGCATGGCATATATATATATACATATATATACATATATATACACACATATATACATGTATATATACATATATATATACATATATATATGCATATATATACATATATACATATATATACATATATACATATATATATATACATATATACATATATATACACATATATAGATACATATATACATATATATACATATATAGATACATATATATACATATATATACATATATATACATATATATGCATATATATACATATATGCATATACACACATATATATGCATATATATACATATATATGCATACACACATATATACATACATATATATACATGCATATATATACATATATATACATACATATACATACATAAGGACATATATATATATATATATATATATATATATATATATATATATATATATATATATATATATATATATATACATATTACTTATTCTGTTCCGGATTTGTATATTTTCTATTTTTTTTCATAACGAATCTTTGAAGCCACATGCTGTATCAAACGAAAATCTAATCTTTGCGTTGCTCACCAAACATAGTGCGCACTGCAACTACATTTAAATAAATGAATAATATAATTATTAGGGTGGGGGGAGACCATCTTTGCGAAAAGGCGGCAACATAGGTCCAGTTTTAAAAACAACACGCGGGTTCGATGCAAAATAATATCATATTACTCTTATTCTTATTCTCTTTCACCTTAAAACAAATTTAATCATTATTAAAGCTGTAAATTCCGAAACTTATTATAAACTTTTGAATCGTTCATCAGCCAAGCCTCGTGTTTTTTTCGTTTGTTTTGGTTTTGTTTGCTCTCATACGAATGATAAATACGTTTCGGCCCTTATAAGAGCTTCAATCCTATTCTGTATAAATGCATTCTCGCAGCAGCATGCAAGGTTTTCCCTTTGAGTTTTTACTTTTGCAAATCTCGCTAGAGTCAGCCATTCAGTGTCAGTGAATAATTATATCATGGAAAAATGCGCGCATGAAAAGTAATATTCTTAAGATTTTATTAAACCTGGAAAAGTAAAGGGCAAGAAATTCAACCTGGAAAAGTAAAGGACAAGATATTCTAGTAATGTAAAAAATAAGAATTTTTTAGCCTTAAAATATTGCAGCTAAAAATAAAATTTGAATATTCATAAATATTTTATTTATTATTTGCATATGTTGTTGTTTATTGTTGTTTACTTTTCCAGGTTGCATTTCTTGTCCTTTACATTTTCAGGTTTAATAAAATCTTAAGAATATTACTTTTCATGCGCGCATTTTTCCATATAATCCATGATTTTTCCAGGTAGTGCTGTTCTATTAATATATAAATTTATAATATTTATTTATGATTGTCAAAAAAAATTAGCTCTCAAACACACATTAATGCAATATTTATCATTCAATCACAGTAGTTCCGAGCCAAGGTCTCTACCGAGACTGCGGTTCATGAATTCGTGATCTGTATAGAGCGTAAACTAACAAAAAAGAAGATGGCACTACTCGGTGTCTTTTTAGATATCGTTGGAACTTTTGACAACATACCATTCAGTAGTATGTTCAAGTAGCTATGAGAACTCAATGTGACACAAGTACTCATCCGATGGATTGAGTATATGGTGAGGCACAGAACAGTTCAAGTAGAACTACTGAGGGCAACTGTTAAAAGGGAAGTAATAAAATGAAGCCCCCTAAGAGGGATTTTATCACCTTTACTATGGAACTGTATGCTGAATCTTCTTTTAAATGAGTTTAAAAATATGAATATTTATGCCCAGGCTGCTGCTGATACATCGCAGTGCTGGTCGCGGGTTCAAAAGCATCATTGGTCAAACGCATTGCCAAAATGGGACTACATTTTTCATCAAATGTGGTAACGAAAAATTTGAGTTCATTCAAAGAATATGTATATCATAGAATTCACTAATATTTTTAATCGATAAATTCACCATTTTTTGCTATAAAATCATAAGGAGAGTTACAAAAAATAGTTATTAAAAAAAAGTTCGGTTTTTTTAATTATAAAAAAAAACGATACACGGGATTGACCCCAGAATCTTTCCACCAACCCCCGGTACTCTAACCGTTACGGTAACATGTCATATTGGCAAAATCACAGTAAAAAATATTTATATACAAAACAAGTTATGCAAAATAAAAAAAGCGTTAGTCACTTATGTACTTACTCTCCTGTTTGTGAAGCCACATATTTTGTTGTAATTTTTTTGCTACTGAACCAATTTTCGATTTTTTTTTCCAAAATGGTGCTAATGAGGTCTTCTATCCAACCATTTAACCTGTTTGAATTTGGTTGCGGACGAAATTAGTGGTGGGGGTTGGAATGTGTCTAAATTCATTCAATTTTGGACTTAAGCATATATTCAACCACGGTAGTGGTTGAATGATTTTAAGAACAATATATATATATATATATATATATATATATATATATATATATATATATATATATATATATATATTAGAAATTGGTACTATTCTCATATTATTATATTTTTATCTCATAGTTTACGTGATAGAGATGCAAAAAAAAGGTTTTGTTAATTGGTTTTATGTTTCTGTTTACTATAATTTTTAGTTTATTTATTAAAGAATTTAATCGCAATCATTTATAGGATTTAAATAAAACTTCCAACAACGAAAACCGAAAATAAAACAACTCTTTTACAAACTTATTTGTGTCACCTGCTTAAATATTTATTAGTTTCTTTTTAAAATCTGCCAATGTATACATCAACAATGCATTCTAATATCTTTTTTATGATGTTTTAGTCGCTCTTATTTATCTGTACAAGTGACATGCAGACACATCTATCATTCAATAAAGCGAAATAAATTCTCTTATTGGGTTTTATAATATTGCTGCATTAATGAGCACCTGCGATTTAAATCCGAAGAATATACATAACCATCGAAACTATATTTATTCGTATAGTTCTTATTTAAAAGTAAATTCACTTCAATATAAGATTACTAAAACACATTAAAACCAGCGTAGGCTTCCAATAGTATTTACTCACTAGCAAATACACTCTCGCTTCTCGCAGGACTTTCCAATACGCTCGGGAACCCATTCTGCGGATATCCTTGCATTTAATAGATATTGTCAGAGCAACTATCTTTAAGGTGTTTAACCATTTTGTAACCACCCCTTGAAGTGACTTAAAGCAAACTAAGCACTTTAAAGCCAATAGCTTATTTCGAAGTTACCACACGTATTGCTACACATTAAATTGAAACAAAGAAGTTGCCCGGCTCCATGGAGGCGACTCCTGAATGTTGATGTACATAAACGTGTGGGAGATTTTATGAAGAGCCGCACAAAATATAACGTAAGTTTTCACCTTGATTTCGAAAAATTGTATGCATCATAACTACGTCGAGATAATCATGATGCCCTTGTCTAGTCATGATTGGTCCATGAGTGTTGATTTAAGCAGAGTATAAATACACATAGGCTATGGCGTTAACCTTTGAACTTAACCTTAAAAATAGTGTTTAAATGGGAGATACTCATCATGCAATGTTTGGAAATTATTGTTGTTTCGGCTGTAAGAGAGTTGAAGCCAGACATACACACACAGACAATTTAACACTAGTATTAATATATAGAGAGTGATTTCCAATATTATCAGATACGGTTAAATGAAAAAATATCATGTCAAGGTTTTTCAGGTTAAAATTACTTGTTTTATAAAATGATCGTCATTGGCAGTTTTATGGGCTTTACTACTTCTTTTCTGGCTGATAACACATTGGAATTTTGTCATTTGGGATCAAATCATGAGATCCTAGTTGTGCAGGTACAATCGCTAACGCTATGATATTTTCTTAAAAAACACCCCTTTTTCTAGATGTTGCGTTTTACTTAAAGGGAACAAGCATATAGACACCCTGGATGCTTACCCTCTAGTGTACAAGTGGGTGAATAAAGGGTTCCCAAATCTTGACAAATAAACACAACACTGGCCAATTGTGTGAATCTTACTGAGGGACAAAATCTACCCCCCAATTTTTATAATAATATATGAACTATAGATGCTATTTATAAAATTATATGACTATTATTTACATATTTCAACTCGTAAATACAACGTATTCTTCGGCTGATGTTGTTTCAGCTTTATTGTTTTAACGAATTGTGCATGCCGTAAACATTCTAGGATTCTTACCTTGTATTTTTATCATTCAGTTGCTAAATAAATATTCAACTTGTATCGCATAAGTAATATAATTTAATGTGTCATATTGTACGGGTCCATTAGAGAATAGTACAATCAAAAGATACCCATCATTTCCATGAAAGGTGAATGTGTTTCGTGCTTAACAGTGTTGTAATTTTGTCAAATTACATAAAATGTATATTAAAAAAGCAACACCCCCACAATATTTGTTTAATTAAAACGCTAAAACCTCTAATAAATGATTTTTACATACTCAAATGAAACATATTACAGAGAAATAGCAGGTAGACCCGACTGGTTGAATGATTATGAACGATTATTTCACACTCCTTTGTTTTTATTGTCATCGAAATTTTTGAAATTGCTCGGGAGAAAGATTCACATGCCTCTATGGAGAAGCTTAGTTCAAAATATGTTATTCTACATTGACCTTTTAGAGAACCTTTCTTTTATAAAATTATTTTATATAAACTTCTTTCTAGTTAAAGAAAAGAAACATTGAGAAATTAACCTACGGATTGGAACCTATAGACTACATCATCAAAAAAAAGAAAAAAAGAAAAGAAAAATACACGTAAATTTTCAAGTCTTTTCAATTCTTATAAAATTCTTTGTAGTAGAAAAGAAAGAAAATTACCTGGGAAGTTAGAACCTAAAGACCACGTCATGATGAACAAAAACGAAACAAAAAAACTATCAATATAGCCACGGTTGAAATTTTACGGCCTTTTGTTTTATTATTGTTGCTAAACGACGAAATGGAAAAATGGTTTCAGCGATTATAGATAAATCAAAATAACGGTTTCGAGTATCGATTATCGATAACTATTAGGGGTATGCTGAAACAAAACTTAATTAACATCACTCTCAGACTTATACACTAAATTCTGTATATTTTAAATAAAATCTGTTCAACCGTTCCGGATTCTATAAGGAACGAACTGACTCTCGCCCATACAAAGTTGCGTTTATATAATCGTAGAAACGAGATTAAATCTCATGTGTATGTAATTATAAATAATATGTGCTACTTAATTATGTAAGTGCATTACTTTTTTTTCTTATATTGATTTTTTCTTGTTCTAAAATTGTTCATAACAGAGTACGCATCAACAATATACAGGAACAATATTATCACACAAGGAGGGAGATTTCTGAAAATATATATTATCTGACTTGAATTCTACACGTATTATTGTGTGCAATTACGAAAGCAAGGAACTAAACCTATTATCTCATGCATTTGATACGCCTAGAAAGTCATTTGTATACTGACTGATTGAAGCTCTCAGAAAAAGAAGTGATATGCACAGTTCGGAATTAAACGGATTATGACGAACTCACTAAAAGTACAACAAATGTAACTGGAGATACATCAAAATATCATGGCCGAATCTAAAAAATGCAACTATGCTAAATATAATATAAAGTTTTTATGTATACCACAATATTTTAGTACTATATATTTCTCATATGTTACAATCAAATGCAGTACATGGGTGTATGAACAAACCAATAGTATAATGTGTCGGAGCTGAGACTACTCACATGATTGGAACATTTTATTTAGGCTTGTCTCCACGACGTGATGCGTTACCGGCTGTAAAGGAAGTATCACATACAAAAAACATAAATACATAAATAAATAAAAAAATCAATAATAATAATAAAAAAAAAATAATAATAATAATAATAATAATTATTATTATTATTATTATTATTATTATTATTATTAAAAAAAAAAATAAAAAAAGCAGATAATTTTCAAATTGAATGAAATTACACCTTATTCAAGATATCTCCTTAAATGTCTCCTCTGGCAGCAGCAATATGGAATTGAGCAACGAGGAGATTGGACCCCTTGGCTTATATATTATCTTTTATGTGAGCCCATTCATGTGTATTGCCCAACTTGTTTGCGACTACGAGAGACTGACCAATATACGCCTGCCTATAGTCTGTACGTTGTGTAGCCTATCCATTGGTTTTTTCTTTCCTAGTTTGTCATGTTGTTCGACGTGTTTTAATCATTTCCCATAGACGGTGCTTCTATCGAATCTTTCAACGAACAGTTTTGACTCTCATTCATTCTCGATGCAATCTCTTTTATTACAGGTCGGTTACAAGTATATGATAGTTGTAGGCGACGGTGTGCATTCATTTATTTGATTAGAAATCGTTTTCCGTTTTTCTTAATTGATGACCGCTTAGTCCAAATAAACCAGGCCAATAATAGTACATTTACGCCATTATTAGTAAAAAAAAAATCTATTTTATTGAGCGGAGGAGAGATATAACGAAAAATATAAAAAATAATTATTCTATTTTTTTTCAATCTAAATATGTTCAGAATATGAATACAATAACTTTTAAATTGATGTAAGTATTATTTTTACTTGATATTGTGTTTCCCTTTATGTATTACTAGTTTGGATACCCAGTGTTTAGACACGGCTGCCATACCATGGATACTGAGCAACCCCTTAGAATAAAAGGAGGAGGTTTATGACAACTTCCCCATCAGATATTTCGGGAGTTTGTACGGCGGAACCCTTAAAAAAGGAAATGTATCAAAAGAAGTTTTCTTTATATCAAAATCTCAGCGGGGGTAAGGATTAGGGTTAGGGGGTCCATGCACTTCCTAGAAAATAGCCGCAATAGGCAGGTTAGAAGTAGATACGTTAATGAAGTCACTGGCAGACGTTTGATATTTCTATTATAAATTTACATTGCTTAAGCTTTATTACTATTACAATTTTAGTAAAATAGATATGAAATGCTGTTAAATTACATTATATATTATGAAAGTAAGTCACCAAAAACTTATCAATATTCTTAAAATAATTTATATCATGATGCTGGTATTTTTTCAAGGAATTGTAAATTGCGAAAACTTAACTAAAAAGATCTAATCATAAGATGTACAAATTGATCTGTAGAGAAAAGAACACCCACATACACACATACATATATGTTATTGTGTTGACTCATATATATATATATATATATATATATATACATATATATATATATATATATATATATATATATATATATATATATATATATATATATATATATATATATATATATATATATATATATATAAATGTAATGTTTGGTTGGTTAAAAGCGAATAAAACCATATTTCTACGCTACCAATTGAATTGAACTTTTCAGAAATTCTTATTTTTAAAGTCAAGGGATGTTTGCATGTTAATAAAAAAATAATATTGCGAATTATAAAAATATTAAATTAAATAAAAAAATATTTTTCGTAACTGCGAGATTATCGCCATTTTATTTCCGGTAGGAATTAGCCTTTAACTTATTGAGATAAGTATTATTTGTATTCATTTTATGATACTCATGCATAGAGTGATCCGTGCTGAAATAATGTTATTATTTAAAAAGTTATTCTTAACATGGGGAGAGGAGGATGTGTTGTACCTATTCTGTCAATTACAATTGAATAAACAAAGCATATCGTACAACTTTAATTAAACGTGGAAATATTATTTTAAAAAAAGCGCGGATCGCTCTCTGCATTAGCACCATTGTTGTTTATTGCGGACTATTATTCTCATCTTTATTAGTCGTTGTTTCACGACTTTTCGGCCAACTATTTATCTGGCCTTCATGAAAAGAAGTAAGTCCTTTTATAACTGTTCAGTAATTTTTTCCTTTTATTATTCTTAAAGAGTAAAACTTTTCTTATTCATGAAAAGGGTTAAGCCTACGTAAATAAATAAATGTTTTTACACGTGACAAATTATCAATAAATGGTTTAGTTACTTTATTAAATTATATATGAAAAGAGTTAACGTAAATATGTTTTGTAAACGTGCGAAAGGCGACCTTGTACAACCATCACTCCCATGCTTAATTTCTATACTTATAGGTTTTTGGAGTTTTTTTTTCATTGGATTATTATTGATTGGACACTAATTAAAAAGATTACTAAACAAATATTAAAACGAAATCATTATTTCGACATTTGAAAGTGGTGCTCACTTTTTAGTTACAACGTTCTGATAAATCAACCACCCATTTTGTAACCAATAAAAACGCGGTATATCAAAACCATGGAAAGTAAGAATAATATAAGCCTCTACCGCATTTGTAAGTCAGAAATATATTTCTTTCTCAAAGAAAAACAAAATAGATACAACATGACTTTTTTTATTGTTTTTATGAAAATAAAGTTTCGAGTTTAATTTTTTTTATTATTTATTCAGTTAAAAGTCAGTTTGTGGGCGCTTTTTGTTTTGTTTTTTTTAATTGTTTTTATGAAAGGTGAGTTGTTTTGGGTTTTTTGATAATTTTTTTTAAAGGTATTATAAATTTCACTAACATGCTGGAGAAATGTTTAATAATTTGGTATTTTTTTAGATTAGGTCCACCTCCACAATTTTCCTTTAAATAACGACCTTTATAGGTTTCCGAGTATGCTGAACACGCAAATCGCAGTGAAATGTTGCTGAAATGAAGAGTTATATTATGCATTGTATTCTTCGGCGGCAATCTTTTTACGTGCATACACGCCATAAACAAATACACGGACGTAAAAAAGATGGCCGCCAAAGATTACAATGCATAATACAAGTTTTTTTATATCTTGAGAACTACTTATTTCTACAAAATTTCAATGCGATTTTCGTATTCAGCATAGTCGAAAACCATTTCAAGTCGTCATTTAAAAGAAAATCGAGGAGATGGACCTAATCTAAAAATTTACCAATAATTTTTCATCCCGTACGCCTCCCGATACATTGCTTCGTCAAGATGCAACCATTTTATATCTCCCGAAGGCACTTCCGTATTTCGAAAACAATAACAAATGAGTGACCGATTTACCAGAACGTGGTAACTAAAAAGTGAGTAATCCTTTCAAATGTTGAAATGATTTTTTTTCAATTTTTTTCATAAGCTGGTTAGTGTTCAATCAATAATAATCCAGTGACAAAAATTTCAAAAAACCTATCAGTATAGAAACTCCACCACATAAGTAAATAAACAAAAAATGTTACGTGCCCATGCGTTAGCCTTGACTAGGGGGTACTAAGGGAACGACCATTAAATAATTCTGCGGATTGCCATGGAACTCAACGCCCAAGTAGTACCAAAATAGTTTTACTGATCTGAATAATTTTTTTCGAAAAGTGGGTGATTACTTTTCCCTGTAATTTTAACTTAAAATGAGCACCCACTTTCTTACCACCTGAGGAAGGTGCATTTCTTTTCGCGTTTATTGGCTTTTTTTGACAAGGCAGTTTGGTACGCGAATGCATTTTTCGTTTATGCTCACGCATAGCATAAACAAAGGCTACGTCTGTGAAATGGAAAATAGTCCCAGAGTTCAGAGGTTAATACCATGCAAAAGAAATCAAACAAAACACTTTTTAGCCAAGAAACACACAGAAAAAATTTAAAAAACATAGCATCCATTTGTTTCTATCGAATTCATTTGCTGTTTTTATTGAAAACTATTTTCCCCCGGATTTTTTATATAATTTTCGATTAATGGCCGTGCGTCTAACGTTCGTAAATAACAATATTTTTTTTGTAGATTTTGGTGTGCTAAAAACGAATCTGCAAACCGTTCATTCGCAAAAAAAATAGTTTTTATGATATGAAGAAATTACTTTTTCGAAAAAGCGGCGATCACTTTTCCATGTAAATTTAACTTAAAATGAGCATCCACTTTCTAGCCACCTGAGACAGGGGGGATTTTTCTCATGTTTATTGCTTTCATTTATGCTCAAGCATAGCGTAAACGAAGGCTACGGCTGTGAAATGGAAAATAGTCCCAGAGTTCAGGGGTTATTACCCTGCAAAAAAATCTTTCTCATGTGACCAGAAAGTGGGTGCTCATTCTAAGTTAAATTTTCATTGGAAAGTGATCACCCACTTTTCGAAAAAGTAATTTCATGAATATCATGAAAACTTTCTTTTTTGCTACGGAAACGGTTTGCAGATTCGTTTTTCGCACACCGAAATCTACAATAAAATATTTCGTTCTACACGAACGTTAAACGGGCTTTAAAGTAAAATAATACCCGGTTTTTTGGAGCAGATTTGCTGTTTAGTTGTACAAATATCCTCAAACCAGGTAATCAATAAAAAGGACTCTTAAAAGTCGTCACCTGTATCGAGCAAAAATTTAAAACAACCGATTATTTTCCAGCCTACGTCACGGTAACATATATTGAGTGAGTTCCTAACAGTATTTTGTATATTTTTTTTAGTTTAAACTCATTTTCCCAAAATTTCCCCAAACTTAACGTGTTCGATACAGTCTGCCGCCATTTGTATTTTTCAGATATACCGATAAACATTGAAAGTTTTTGAACCGATTATACATTACATAAAAACACTAAAATCTTATCCAGTTAGGTAGAACATTTACTGTTCTTGCCTTTCATAACATTTTTTTCATATATTTATTTTTTGACAACTTCTTTGTCTCTGTGTTTAGTAATACCAACCCTTTTCATTTAATGTAACGTTTAGTCGGCTCGAAAAACAGTGTTTACCGGGGTATTTGAAAGCTACAAATGGTGGTAGACACTGTTGATTACTTTAAGTTAGAGAAAGTGTGTTAAAAGTAAAAAAAAAAACTATACAAAATACTGTCAGAAACCCACCAGCCTATGTCATGATAACATATATTAGATTAGTTTCAGATGTTGTTTTGTATAGTTTTTAGTTTTCAACTTATTTTCCAAAACTTAATATATTCAACAGAGTCCGAACCATTTCTGTTTTTTAGCCGATTAAACATTTTACATTACATAAAAACTCTAAACAATTATCCAATTAGGTAGAAACGTAACTTACCTTACCTTTGCTTTAATTTATTTGTTTTTTGACAACTTTTTCGAATCTGTGTATAGTAAACCCCCTCCCCCACCATCAACCAAATATTAATTACTAACTCACATTTTTGTAAAACAACAACAAAAAAAAAACATTTAGCGTTTCAACATTTTTGCTACGTTCGGCTTCACCCACTGGTTGGTGGTCAAGTCCACACCATGAATGATTGACAGAAACTCCCGAGGATCCAGATCAAATTCCATTTGTACCATTTTTTTTTCATTTTCACCTTCTTTTTCACTTTTTGCAGTGGATTGTTGTACTAATATAAGAAACATGCATTTTCTCTTTTTCACCAAATTGAGCCACTGCAACGCGTGGCAGGGTAAAGCTAGAATATATATATATATATATATATATATATATATATATATATATATATATATATATATAGTTTCATTGTAAACGTACACACAGACATAACTATAATACATATACATTTATAAAATAAAATAATCGGAAAAAGAAATGATCAATGTTAAGTCTAATTCCGCAGGATAGAAAGCGCCTTGTCTACTTAAGATTTAAAATAATATAATAAAACAATAAAGAGTAAAGTAAGACAGTGAATATACTGTATTATCGGATCAATATAGATATAAAAAATTTAAATAGGAGGAACGGTCTTATACCATTGCATTTCGAAGCTAAATATATTTTACTAGAGGATAGGAACAAGCTGAAAATAAAATAAAAAGAAGAGACTGGTATTATGAATAGTAGGGGAAATATATGGAATTATAAAAAGAGTATTTTCTATTTTGTTGAAAGAATAACATACATGCCTACGTTAGAAACAAGAATAATGAAACAATAAATACTTACGAATTAGGAGATAGAAAGCTGCATGAAATAACAGAAGATAACCACCTACTTATAAAGAAATTGCGAAAGCAGTGTAATAAGAGAATATAAAAAAAATATAATAGAAAAATTAGATCAAAATGAGAAAATAAAGAAAGAATCTGTTATATCATGTCTTTAAATAAGGATACAACAAGAATCACGGGGTTATGGATGAATGACAAAGCGATTTATTTACACGAGAATACATGTGACATGGGAGTTCTTCGAGATATTTTCTAATACTTCTCCTGTCTTTTTTCCTTCTGACTCTGTCACATGAGAGGGTCAACATATCCATTGTTCATTTTATCTATGAAGGATGTTTGGTTATTCCATCACATCAGTTTTTGCAACAGTAAAATATTTTTTCTTCATCCAACCAGGTCTGACATAGTTTGGAAAACATACTTTCCTATCTCCGATAATAGGCATGAAGCGTTAAGCCATTAGTTGGTTCATATGAAAATTCTGTCTGGAATTTGCAATTCCTTTCAGGAATGAAGCGGCAATCAATTTTTCTCCTTTTTTCATTACTATTCATTTAATAATTTATTTTGTTTTAACTATTCTTTTTGTACGTATTCAATCTGGCTTTGTTGGGTCGCTAGTACTAATGGTATAGTTTTTGCAAACTCATCTTATTGTTCCACGTTAAAGATATTTATTTTTTATTAATCAAAGTAATAAAACAAAAGGTTTATAGTACCTGCACAAATCATTAAATACAGTCACTGAACAGTTTTGTGTCTGTCTTTTACCACAAAAAAAAATTATTTTGTAGAAAAGGTTTGGGGAGGTTACGCACAAAATTTACACCCAACCAACGGCGTTCTTTTCCGCCGTATTTTTTCTTCTTATCAAGCAAAAGAAATTTGAAATGGGAAACTTTCTTCCATTCCGAGGAATATTGTTCTTTTCAATGCTCCGTGAAATGGCAAACTTGTTTTTTTTTTCATGGGGAAATTAAAAAAATAACTTACTTTTTATGTGCGTCTTAGCTTTTTTTTTCAGTAGTTTAATTTTTCTGTGCAGTATTTTATCCATCGTTGTCCAATATATTTTTGGCTTAAAGTTTTCTATTTGTGAAGTCGAAGCCTGTCGCCACTTCTTATAGCATTTCTTTAATTAAGAATACAGCAAGAAACACGGGGTTATGGGTGAAAGACCAAGGGGTATATTTACAAGGGAATACATGTGACATTATAGTTACTCGACATATTTTCGTATTCTGCTCCTATCTTTTTCCTTCTGTCTCAGTCACGTGAGGAGGTCAATATATCCATAGTTAAGTTTATCTATGAAGGGATGTTCGGTTATTCCATTACATAAGAGACAACACCGAAAGTATATGAGTAAACCCACCTAGTCTATGTAAGGTCGATGATGATAAGATAGAAATACTCCAAATAATAGAAAACGCCCTGGCAATGTATATTCTGTGCGTTAAACAAAATAATAATTAAGAATTTCTCCACATTTGGTATGTTAAACATTTATATTAATAAAAAAGTGAAACATACATTTATAAACCGAAGAAAACTAAATACATGCAATGACAATGCGAAAGAAGTGTAATAAAAATATAAATAAAAATATGAGCAAGGTCAAAAGGGGATATATCTCTCTTTCTTATTCTCTCTCTTTTATATATATATATATATTTATATATATATATATATATATATATACTAAAAATAAGGAATTACAAAAAGAAACAAAACCGAAAATTTATGAGTAAAATAAAAAAAAAAGTAAGAAAAACATAAGCAAGGCGAAAATGGCATATCTATCTACTTCCCCACATATTAGACCTTGGTAAATGTAGGGGAAACCCTTCATACAAATTCTCACTATCCAGCTCCTATTTCCCACCCATCGGGATCTGGTCCACTTTTCCCTCCCCCTCTCCCTCTCTCCACATAAGAAACTGCGTTGTGCCTAAGTTGCTCAGTGGAGAAGGAAATATATCCGCAACCAGGCCCGTTCGTCACTATGGACGTGCATTTTTACAAGATCAAGAAGAGTTCTTTCGTTCCAACAACTTATGTTCAATTTCATCTGATTTCCTGTGAATTTCTTGTTTCTGGAGTTCATGCTGAAGTTGGCCTTAGCTGCAGTAAGCTTACCAGCTTTGTTCGAATAGGAAATTTAAGTGCACTTATTTAGCACCCTCCCAATGTGTGAGGATGGCTTTCTCTAAATAGGGCGGCTAAGTCACAAAATCTCCGCCGGATAGGGTCCCTATCGGAATAAATAAGAACACGATAATGACGTTAAAAAAAGGCTTTCCGCCTATATATGAAATTATGACAGTGTGCTCCAAACCGATTAAGTCTGTATATGTCGGTTTGCCTGCCTCGCCATAGGACTTTGAAACTGTTTGGGTATAATGATCTAGAATCATGGGGATATTTGTTCTTCGGCGGATTTAAGTAGAGAAGTTTCTACGCCACTAAAATCACTCAGTAATATGACCAAATGAAAAGCTAAAAGAATGAAAGAAGATATCAGAACATTGATTCCTAGACCCATCATTTCCCGTGGTATGATACGCCCCTGAACACCAACCAGAAAATTACTATTTGCGCATATATCTGAGTCACTACACTCATCCATCTTTCCCCGCCTCTCTCTCTCTCTTTATCTCTCTCTCTCTCTCTCTGTATATATATATATATATATATATATATATATATATATATATATATATATATATATATATATATATATATGCATGAGAAAGCAGTGTTTCGAAATTAGAGTAACCTACTATTGTCTATATAACGAGCACCATCTGCCTTGAGCAACCGAATTTATGACGCCAAAGACTCACCTTATACGTCACCTTCTGTCAGTAAAACAGGTCCGCCGGGCTTAGCAAGGCCAGATTGTCATATGCTGTAGATTTGAGCAAGTTTCTGAGTATTTTATTGGAGAGAATGGGTCTGCCCTTACCTCCACTAACCTCTAGCAATGTGAAAACTATTTTAACTCTCTCTCTCTCTCTCTCTCTCTCTCTATATATATATATATATATATATATATATATATATATATATATAGAGAGAGAGAGAGAGAGAGAGAGAGAGAGAGAGAGAGAGGGAGAGAGAAATAAATTTAATCCAGCAGTGAGACCTTGGTATATTAAATGATTCGGATTGGGATTAACCTTCAGTAACCCTATTTGTCACACATACACGCGAATGTTTTACTATAGAAGAAGAGGATGCAATCCGAACGACTAGATATCGATTAGCAAATACCACGATGTCGACGGTGTAAACAAAGTGTGTTGTGCAATCTTATTCATGGGTGGTGTAGCGATTGGCTACAATTGAAAACATGTATGTGAATTATCTTGGTTGGTGCTGCCTCTGCACTGTGTTTACAATGTGGAGTGTGCTTGCAATACTGGGTAATTTTCCTTCTTCTACAGGAAGAGACTTGAAAATTCCGCTGTCGATGGAGTGAATGAATACAGGATATTTTATGAATTATGTTTCGCAGCATTATTCCTGCACACAATCGACCGGATTGTGACAGCTTTTTCCATGTTGAAGAACGCCACCGTTGCAAGTCTCTCTGTAATGTGGGATATTTTCATAAAGAGACTCACTGTTTCTCCGACCTGGGGCGGGTTATAAAATGGAGTACCAAACAAATCCTACAAGAAAGCTCACTGCTTTTATGGCGGTGAATTCTACAACAATCTTACGAGGACTCAAATAAATTAACATCTCGTAATACCCTAGCATTATTAAATTAAATCTCACAAGCCTGTTAGATGTTGAAGAAGAACCCGACAATAGAACTGCTCTCATATCACATGAACTGGGAAGTACAATGCTGACATATTAGCACTGCAAGAAACTCCTTTGGCTTACTTGGAAAACCATGATTACACTCGTGGTATAAAAACAATTCTGTGAGAAATGCGGAGCTGGGTTTGCATTTGGAATATGGATTAACAATATCAAAAAACTTGAATAACTGGTCACAGGAAAGAATGACTGTCTGATCAAAGATTCACATTGGTAACTGAGAAGACATGCCACTGATATCAATCTATAAACGAACGTGAACACACGACAATGAAAATAATTCTTTAAACCGTATTTCAACTGACATTACTAATGAAATTTAACTGATTTCTATGACTATCGTAAGAATATGCACGGGGAATGCTTTATTTACATTGTCTTTCTAAATTACTGTAAGACTATCTTCTGACGTCATTACTTGTTTCTTTTTACACGCCGTAACTTTCCTATTAAGTTTATATCCCACAGCAATAAAATCTATTTTGTGAAAATATTGTTCTATGAAATATTTTATTAAATACAGTGAAGTCACTATACATACTCAGTTGTTCCGTGTCATTATAATATGTTCAACTTTGAATTAGATGGGCATCTGAAATTCGAACATTCCAATAGTTATTAACGTATAGCGTCTTCAAATAATTCGCGTTTCGATAGCTAAGTAGACTGAGCTAAAAATGTTTTCCTATAAGCTTACTCAATTATGTAGTTTGTATACAGATTATTTTAGATATAAAAATAATATCGTAATAATAATTATGTATTTATGTTTTATATAAACATTTTAACCACGCACATTTTGTACTAAGTACTTCTACGAAGATTAAAATAAGCATTTTTCTGTAAGTATTCTTGTCCCAGAAAACAATTTCTTATGTAACACTGTCATTCTATCGATACCTCTTGTTTTATTTTTTCCCTGCGCGTTTTCTATACATACATTTATACATCGTTCTATCTATCTTTCTATCTAGCTATTTATGTTTATATGTGTATACATATCTATCGATTTATTTGTTCCGCCTTTCCTTCCACCTTTCTTAATATATATATATATATATATATATATATATATATATATATATATATGTATATATATGGGCGTGTGAGTGTGTCTGTATGTGCGTGTGTGTATGTATGCCTCTATGTGTCTGTGTGTATGCGGTTGTATGATTGTAATGTACATTTAGACATTTGTTCCTTCCCATTTGTCCTTGTAAACAGTGTTTTATATTTTTATCCTAATTGAAAGGCCTATTACTCCTTTTTTCTCTTAAAACAACATCAAAGTGTATTTCATGTTAAAGAGTGTGTGTTTGTCTTTCCCCTTGTCGAACTCGCATTTGTTTATTCCTAATGTCAGATATGGTCGTGCACACACATTGAATGACTCACCAGTAGATTGCCATACATTCTTCGTTTAATCAATAAGCATATCCCACAGGTGTCGTGTATGTTTATTTTCGCACCTTTGTGATTTTGTTGCAAAAAATGAAATACCACTTTGCATTAGTAGGATTGCATTTACATTATATGCATTTTAGATCAACTATTGGTGTTAGATTGTATATATATATATATATATATATATATATATATATATACATATATATATATATATGTATGTAAATATTTATATATAAATAGATACATGTGTATATATATGAATATATATATATATATATATATATATATATATATTGTATGTATTTGCCTAGGCACAATGGAAAGCAAAGTAGAGGCGACAGCTTAAATTCCATTGCAACGAACTTGATAATTGCAGCTTACAAAAATAACCAAGGATAGTATCCTTTCTCTTCTAATCAATTAGGTCGATCTTTTCTGACTAACTATTTCTAGCAAATTTGTAGAAATAAATATATTAATTAAAAAATTATAAAAAGCAAACGAACATAAACATTATACTAATCATTCACATACATGCACACACATGCACACACATAAACACACCCACATATTTTTTTAATATAATGCAGAGGTAAATCAACCAATTAATTTTCTTGGGGGAGGGTTAATGCAAAGGTGCTCAATACGGAAATAAGAAAATGTATATTACAGAGGAAACTTTTGTATAAGCTGCATCTCCTAAAGAAATATCTAGTTAGATTTACCTCTTAGCTAAACATGGTCATGAATATGTAGTGATATATATATGCTTACGTTACACAAAGAACAAGTATATATATATATATATATATATATATATATATATATATATATATATATATATATATATATGGTTGATTCACTCATCGAATACGATTAATTAGGGTCCAGTATGTAATCCTTAGCAGCTCGTAAGCTCTGTGACACTACATGCATAATTACAATTCGGTAGACGTCTTGCACACTCCTCTGAAGTTGGTGAACTTGCATATGCTCGTCGGTCAAAGATGTTTTCTCGAATGAGCCGGTACTCCCTGCTTGGTTGCATACATATTCATTTTTGGTGCTTTTTTCTCGTGTTTTGCTTTCATATTTTCATGAAGGATATCCCTATGAAAAAGGCGGTGATGTTCAAATTCTGTGGCCCATAAAAAACGCATCTTCCTCAATTCTCTGCGATCGCCTGCTGCACTCTCCCTGAAACTCAGAGATATTTTGAAACGCATCAGAGTGTCTTTTAGATTATCTTTGTAACGAAGCAAGAGACGCCATATTGGTCGGCAAGACGTTGTCAGTTGCCCATACAAATTGCTTAAGAATTCTTCAGTCATTCATTCTCACAAGATAATCTTACTCCCGCATTTGTATCCGGATAAAAATGATTCAATACCAATAATTTCACATCGCATTAGTAATTCCCTATTTGGAACATGATGCTACAATCAAATATTGCAAATAGAACGCAGCCATCTCATATTGAAGGAATAAAACTAATTCTGAAGAATTTTCGAAACAGACCGAGTAAAACCTCTCACTGGAGACCCTTACATGGAAACTCCACATACAGATAGTCTGCAAAAATTAAACACAACAAACATGGTTGGTTTGTTGGATTTTTTTACGGCATATCAACCCTTTTCGGGTTATTTAATGCAGAATCCCAAGATTTTGAAGAACGTTTTTTTAATAGAATATATTTGTTGTTTTCACGTCGGTTCACAACCAACATGGATTCAGAAAACTAAGAACCAACGGAATTAAACAAGAAGGAAATAGCTTAATTAGAAAAAAAATTCATACAACTTCTGAAGGAAAAAGGAAACGCAACTGCCATTTTTAGAATCCAAGAATTAAAGTAACTCAAGGAAGAAACAGAAAATGTGAATACACTTCATCCCACGAATACTACTCCAAAGCTAAACACAAATTGGTGTGAGGGTAAAAGCAGCAAGTAAGGGGATGTAAGTAAGTAAGTAGATCGACAGCACCTTCATGCGATTTCAGGTTGGAAACACAAATAAAAAATGCAAAATTAAGACAAAGCGATCAACAAGATAGAAAGAGAATAGAAGAGGGTAAAATAGCATAAATCTGACCAGTAGAAATACACTGAACAAAAAAACAGGAAGAACGTAATAAAAACCGGAACAAAAAAGGGGAGATTAAGCTAATACAGGTACAACTCTGAACAGTGCAAGCAAAATAAGGGCATCGAAAACAATGAAAGGTAACTCTATTGGAACGTAAACAGCAGAAAGAAACACAAAACTATTGGGTATAATAAAAAAAATAATAGAGCGAAAATGGAAAGAGCGAGCAGATCAATATAGAAATGGCAAAGAGTTGAACAACATGAAGGATAAGTTACAGAAAACTGTAGAAGGAACATCGAAAGAAATTAACAAGGAAACCTCCATAAAAAATCTTCCGAAAAATTGCAAACTGAAGATCGCAGCGAAATAGACCCCCTCTATTGAAAAACTTCACCTCGATACATGAAAGACTATCTAAAATCTGTAGCCATTTTTCCATGAAGTAGAGCTGCCAGTCTGGATGATCAAAGACAGAACCATGAAAACAAAACCAGAGGAACCACAATCTGGAAAGCATAAAAGATTAACTAAGCCCCCAAATTTATAAATCCCTTCATAAACGTGGACTAGTCGCCAAGGAGCTATACCGATGCCAAAAATGGAAAAAGGCAAGGCATGCCTTAATATACAATGACAAAAAATTATGAATCAAGTATTACGCATAAAACAGAAATAAACAATGACATCTCTCGACAAAATCATATGAAAGGACTCTTAAGTCATGGATGATAGAATGCTTGAGAATGTATAAAATACAAGATTATCAATTTGATACCTGATATATACAATCAGTTATAGTTGTAAAACAAAGAAAATACCACACAACATCATGAAAACGAAAACTATAATTGTAAGTAAATTGCACAGACGGACAACTTTCAGACAAATATTTTGTAGTGCCACAATAAATTGCGCTACACAAAATAATCAATAAGGATGGAAAGATCGATTAGTGAAAGCAATGACAAGGCGTCAATTCAATGAGGGCGAAGAGAACTGGAATCATGGGGATGTTTATTATCAAGCAAATTTAAGCGAGGTCAAATTCGCACTATAAAGGCGAAATCAGTAAAAATAAAAAAACGTCTCTATAGACAGCGACTAATCATTTGCACGGCTAACCAGAAGAGGGGGTGAGTACTCGAAATTTGAGGAGAATTGTCTGCACTCAAACAACAAAGAATTGGTTATCACAGTGTCTGAGTAAAAATCCTGGTAGGTTAAATAATAATAACATTTATTGTAGGAGAACCATATGTTACCCACTGATTTTTTTTTTTAGGAAAACATATTTTATGTCGCTAAATAGTTCGTTTTTGTTGCGGTAGTTGAAACCTTCTTTATTTATCACGGAGTCTGACCATTTAGTTATGACACACAAGAAGTTGATTGATCAGTAATGGTATGTATAATTCAAATAGCCCGTATTAAAAATACTGGATAATCTTGGAGATATTACCAAAGTTGTAGAGAAGCACCTTTTCTTAAGGCAGCGATTGGAATCTTTGTAAGTATTTTAGCATGTATTGATTAGAAAATATTTTAGAATTATGATTGGGCTGATGCATGCGTCAGTTGTTTTGCTGGGATCATGTTTATAGAGGAAATAGGAGACATTACGGACGGATATATGGATATTAAATTATTTTTGTTATTTGAACATGATTCTAGAGACCATTATAACATGAAGTGTATTTAAATGCGGGGTTCTTAGAGAAGGGTTTGGCTTTGCAGGTCATGAGGAACAAACATCAAAAGATGTCAACAATCTACTTGATTAAAATGTTATAATAATAAAACTCGCCTCTTTTTATACATTAACAGGATGTTTTTTGTGAATTTACATGGAATAATCATGTTGCAGTTATAAAGGTTTTTCTATATTTATGGCTCCAAAACTAACAAACTTATATATATACATATATATATATATGTATATATATATATATATTTAATATACCATATAAAATATTAAAAACAGTTTGATATAGAGGCAAATGGATATTTCAGTAGAAATCTATCGAATGCAGTACTTAATCATGAGAGATTAAATTAAAAAAAGTATATTCATTGAACAAAGCAATTTCGCTCTTTCTTTCGTTCTTTCTCGTTCTCTTTCTCTCTTTATATATATATATATATATATATATATATATATATATATATATATATATATGTGTGTGTGTGTGTGTGTGTGATTTTTATTGTTATGCCTCGGAAGTAGAGTAAAAACACATTTTATTTTTCTTTTATTATTATTATTTTTTCCTTGTACACATGTTTGTGAATTATTCCATGGATTTCTGCCTTTGGATTATTATGGCCCATCTTCTTCCGATTACGGGATATCTTTGGATTTTACTTGTACAAATGGAAATTCTTTTAACTTTTTTAAAGTTTTACATTTGGATTTTACCGTCACCGGATTTTTTATCTTCCACCAGACTATCCATTCATGTGTAATAACCTTTTTCTTTACCATATTCCCTGTGCTTAAATTATTTTGTTTTCAAGTAAGATCTTTGACTTACTTGTTGTTTCATCAAAGACTTCTGCATGCAAAATCCGGTCCTGCATTTTGCTAATTCCTACCCTCTGACGAGAAGGAGAGTATTTCTTCGAAACTCCGCGGATTAAGGACTATCCATTTATCAAGTGTTTCCTTTTCAGATTAAATATGTTTTTAACTCATTTCAAAGTGTTTTTAACATATTTTATTAACTGTTTGCTCATATATATATATATATATATATATATATATATACATACATATATATATATATGTATATATATATATAGTGTGTATGTGCGCGTGTGCGTGTATATATATATATGTATATATATTGTTGCAATATTGAAATATGTCAATATCGTATTAACAAAAAAGAGTATTTAATGGTTAAGCCTCGAAACGCGAACGAATCAAAACAATCAAGCAAGCCAACGCGTCATCATGACGACGACGGCAACAGCGAAAAAAACAAACAAAAAAGAAAAAAAGACGCCAGTATATTTAAAATTCAAAAGTGTGTAATCAGACTTCTTTTGAAAAAAGTAAACCGTTAAGAATTTGAAAGGCGATACAGCTGTATGCTAAAATTCTCGTGCCTTCCATGTGTACAGCGATAGAACAGCTGATTGCTAAATACATCTATCTATTCATCTGATATCTCTTTATATAACACACCAGCACATAGTTCCTATTTAAGTCGAGAAGAGATGATAATTCTTACCCCCATTTAAAATATTATTTTTGATAGATGAAATCAATTATATACGAGTTGGCGCGTTGCTCCTAGCGTCCTTTCACACAACCTGATATATATATTTTTTTTATTTTTCAATTAATTTTTCACGATCGGATAATAAAATTTGCCTCAGAAGGGACAGGTCACATGGGAACCTCGTCCAGGAAATTACTTTTTATTAAATGAATAAATAAAAATAAAAAAGGATCATTAATTTTCTTGGAAAAATTTATAGGGGCACCATTTAGCGGGAACTTTGGAAAAACTCAACATATAGACAAAAAAGATTAGTGAAAGTCTTTACTTTGGGCGCTGGACGGTCAAGTCAAAAGAAAATGTACTAACCTAAATGTCATCAACTTGCGATACAACCAACAAAGATGGATGGGATAGAATTTTTTTTCATAGAGACATAACTGGAAAAGCTAGAAATTATGAGAAAGGGTGTCCTGCTTGAAATCGGAGAAAAGCTGAAATTAAAATAAGAAAAACTTATGAGAATAATATCTGAATACATGAGGGACGAACAAATATTCGATCTCGCGGTACTAAACACGTTGCCGTGCGAAGCAATCAATCTAACAGCGGAGCAATTAGCAAATATATATATATTTTTTTAAATACAAGCTCCAGACAAGGCTAGAACTTGAAAAAGCCAAATAAAAGATACGACTAAAGGAAATTAGTCTATCGGAACGAGTACGAGAACCGAACCAGTGTATGTTCGACTTAACGAAACATTTGCGTATATTAGCGGAATTCGTGGAGTATTTTCCGCACTTCCAAAATACGGCAACCAACCAAAAACGTGGGCGCTACCTTTAAAGATCGCATTCGTTGGAAAAGCACAGAAGGTTTTTTACCACACTTTCAACGGAAGAAAGTAAAAACTATGATGAAGTTAAAAAGGCCATATTGCAGAGCTTTGAACTTGTACCCGAAACGCAGCGGCAACAGTTAATAGTGCAAAGGAATACTGATGTTCAGTCATTCAAGGAATTTGTCACGGAAAAGGAAAGACTGATGAACAAATGGTTCAGAACGAAAGGAGTAGAAGATGGCGCTGATGACATAAACCAGTATTAATGGAAGAGATATTTAATTGGTTACCAGAGAAAATGTGCATTTACCAAAATGAAAAGAAAGTCAAATCTTCTAGCGAATTAGCAACATTTACTGATGTATATATGATAAACCCTAAGAGAGCAGACCGGGCAAACGATCTGAGAGAACCGACTGTAAAGAGAGACAGTATAGTGGGATGTCGGATGACACCGACAAATAAGTATGGGCATATAGCCATTAACTTCATGTAAGGGCCTGCATATGAGATGAAAAAAGCAGGAGAGCCCAAACTACAAGGAGTTATATCGTCAACGCATGAAGATAATACTCACAAACCCTTCACAAGAAAAGGAAAGATTATAGATAGAACAGGAAATAGCACCCCCGTGACCATATGAAAGGGAAACCGGCTCTTCACAATTCTTAATTTTGGAGGAAAATGTCAGGCAGCAATATATATATATATATATATATATATATATATATATATATATATGTATATGTATATATATATATATATATATATTTATATATATCAACACTAACGTAATAAACTTGCAATACCCCTTATCCCTTGATAAGTAGTGATCACTATATATATATATATATATATATATATATATATATATATATATATATATATATATATATATTTAATCGATTATATTTTTATGTTAAAAATATGTGGTGAAACTTCTCGAACTTACTATTACCTACAATAGAAGAAAAGCAGATTGGCAAATAAATATATCCATTCATCTGATATGTATTTTATATAATGTACATGACTATAGTTCATGTTAAAGTCGAAAGGAACAGATAATTGTTACCCCCCCCCATTTAAAATGCCATTTTTGATTGAGAAATTCGATTAAATACTGGCTGGCACGTAGCTTCCCACGTCCTTCGACGAAACTGGAACAATTTAATTTTAAAAAAATGTATCACGATCGGATAAGTAAGCAAACATCAGAAAGGGCACGTCACAATGTGTGTGTGAGTGTGCGTGTGTATATATATACACACATATACATAAATATATATACACACATATACATAAATATATATATATATATATATATATATGGGCTGAGAAATTTTTGAAAGAATTATAAAGACGGAGTGCAAGATACTTCGCAGATAAGCAATGGAAGTATAAACAAAAGTAAAAGAAAACACCCACAACATACTGTATCTTCATTTAAAGCACAGTAGGAGCGCATCTACAGACTACCAGGCCAACCTACCCACAGTCTTTAGGCTGTTATGTGGTTATGTAGGTTTGCGCAAAATATGATCATGCCCATAAAAGCCAATGGTTAGATAGCAATCGCCCTCTCACACATCCAAGATTTATGTGTTGTACACACTTAAACTATTTCGATCTCCTGCTTTATAGATATATCAATCTTATTTCATATAGTTATTTGTAAACACAATTTATTTTTAAAAACGATCCCGATTTACTGTAATATCGAGATATAATAATTTAAATAAATATAATATGTTTTATACAACCCACAGTTAATAATATATTGTTTTACAAATAAAAACTGTATTATATCTGACCCCTTCTTCGGCCCTGTCGGTGGGGCATTAAAATACGCCGAATGCCCCCCTGCAGAGGGTAAAATGGGGGTCCTGCATATGACCTTAAACTATATCCAGTGGTGAGGCCCAAGCTTCTGGGCTTTGGGGAGTGCGGAGCCACCGTTTAATTACCATTGATCCCAGGTCCACACTGACACGGAGTTGTAGTACCTGTTAGGGTCCCAACTATAGGTTAAATAGAAACCGACGTGAAAACAAATATATTCTATTAAAAAAATCTTTCATCAAAATCTTTGGATTCGGCAGAAAATGACCCGAACAGGATTGATATGCCGTAAAACAAAAACAACCAACCAACCAACCAACCAACCAACTCACCCCTTCTTCTTTTCTTTCCTTTGAGAATACATTTGCATACATACACACTCGAACACACTCCAACACACGCAGACACAAACACACACACACACATATATATATATATTTATATATATATATATATATATATGTGTGTGTGTGGGGGGGGGTGCTTCTGTGGGTGTAATTGGCTTAGGATGATAAATCGAATAAAGGGGAAGATTTGGGGGTATCGGAATCGGTAGTGCAATCTGAAATGTAAGTGTCTTTTTTCTGATGCACAAACCGAGTGTTGCAATATTTTGGACGAAGAATGGGGTATATATGTAAATGCTTCCCAAATCAGCATTATGTGGCATAAGACCGGAAAGTGGGAACCCCGCAGGCTCCCCTAAAGAAGGGGCACTCCTGCAATTTAAAAAAGTTCCTGAGTAACCCCGTCGGCATAAATATTAAACCTTGTATGTACCAATTTCACATGTTTTTTTCGTAAGAATATTTTGCTCTGTGGAATCGTCTACTGCAAACAAGTCACCTCTCAGAACTGGTGTATAACAACGAACCATTGGAAAGTGTTCTGTCTACTGCAAACCAGTCACCTCTTAAAACTTGTTTAGCACAACGAAGCATCTGAAACTGTCTGAAACTAAACATGGCTTACATTTATAGAGGTATTATATCGTTTTTAAAAAAGGCAATGCGAAAATCTCGCTAAAGAACAATAAACTATGTTTCTGCATTCTAGAAACGCTCTACTAATCCCAAAACTTAAACAAAATATATTTTCTGTACAAGCTGCCACAAAACAAGGTGTAAATATAAACTTTAGCCCCAATAAATCAAAATTGGTATACCCGAATGGAACTGTATTCGACATTAAAGAAAATGGAAGACTATATAATTTAAATAGCGTAGTCTCATCGAAAATTGCCTGCCATGATCTACAGAAATGACATAAAATTCTTGGAAAAAAATTGCTTACTGTAGTTTATGGAATGAAAATATAAACATAAAAAAACTTCAACATCGCCGTCTGGCCGCAAGGAGAAAATGACAAACTATCAAAGCAAAATACCAGACAAAAGGCCAAAAAAATCCTATCAATGGTGCATTGTTACTTCAACGGCCCCGTAGAACCAATGACCAGAGACCATTATAGATATGTGTTGAATTTCGTAGATGACCATTCAGGAATAATAATGGTTTACATTTTAAAGAACAAATCTGATACCCTGCTAGCAACTAAAAAGTATCTAACCGACATGGCCCCCTACGGTGAAGTCAAGTGTATTCGTTCTGACAACGGTACGGAATTCACCAATAAAGATTTTTTCTAATTAACCATCATATCAGGCATTAAACACTAGTTCCTAGATCGCTACACAAAAACGGGACCGCTGAACGTGCGTGGCGGACATTTTTGAAATAGCAAAATGCCAACTCATTGAACCAACACTCCCTAAACACCTCTGAACGTACGCACTTATGGCGGCAGCCTATATGCGCAACATGTGCTTTAACAAAACACTGTCTAAAACTCCATATTAATATTTCTGTGGTAAAAAAAAAAAAACAAATTAAAGCAGAATGCATATATTTGGTTCAACTTGCTTCGCATATAGAGATAAAAATAGTAAATTGAATATTACAGCCGACAGAGGTGTATTTCCTGGATAGGATAAAAACAGTCCAGCCAATTTAATATTTTTTCAGAAAAAAAAAATAAAATAAAAAGAATCCAATGTGTAAAATTCAGAGACACGTTAATTTCACATCCGAAAACCCGTCATACGAAGAAGATGTAATTATATTCGTTCAAATAATTAAAACAAACGAAGACAAAAAAAATGACGGAGGCAAGAGTGTCCATGATGGCGATGATGATGATGCTAAAGTCGAAAGATATCCCAAAAGAAATAGAAGGCGACCCGATTTTTTGTGGTCGACAATATAAAATATTATCAAATCGACTATTGCTATTCAATGGAAAATGCGCCAAAAAGCTTTAACGAAACAATTAATTCAGAGCATTGTGATGAATGAAAAATTGTCATGAAAAAATAAATAGATGCCTTAACTGAATATGATATCTATACGGTAGTGCCTCTCCCAAAAGAAAAACAAGTTATTTCAACAAGATGGGTCTTTACAAAAAATACTACAGCATCAGCGTAGAAAAGTACAATGCAAGAGTTGTTTCTAGATGGTTCTCTCAGATTTACTGTATAGAAAATTTTTCTACGTTTTCACCCACCACAAACCTAACGACAATCAGAATTTTACTGCAAATCGCATAACAATATGACCTAAACATCCATCAAATGGACGTAAGAAATGCTTATTTGAATGCCCGAATATACTGTGAAATTTATATTTCCCCTCCAGAAGGATTTATAATGAAAAATAAAAATAGCATGTGGCAACTTAACAAGTTATTGTAAGGTCTAAATCAAAATGTTTAGTGTTGGAATACAGTATTTCATGATTATATTATTAAACAACAATTTAGACAATGCGCGGTAGACCCCTGTGTATATACCCAACACAAAGACGATATACTACTGATTTTGGTTTAATCGCATCAAATTGTGACATAATGTTAACCGATGTTAAGAACAAATGAAGTAAAAGATTCAAAATGCCCGATCTTGGCAAAATATCCTGGTTTCTGGGGATAGAATTTACTCAAAGCGAAGGACTTGCTACGATGACTCAATTGAGATACATCGACAAAATACTATTAAAATTTGGAATTGGAGAATGCAAGAAACGCACTAAACAGGCCGAACATGATATTAATAAAAATATACACACAGAATCTGAAATAATAAATGACAAACAATACCGCGAAATTATAGGTAGTTTATATATTTAATGACTTTAACCAGGCCCGACATATGCTATACAGTAACAAAACAGTTACAAAAATTATCACGACCGAAAATAAAGGATGTAAACAGAGCTAAACAAGTGATGCGTTATTTAAAAGAAACAAAAGAATAGAAGTTAGTATTTCGAAAATGCAGACTACTCTAAAATTAGAAGGTTTTAGGATTCTGACTGGGGAAATGACGAAAATCGCATGAGTATATCTTGATATGGTTTCAGACTGGCAGAAAATGGGTCTATTATTTCATACCCACCCTTTTTTATGTTTAAACACCTTCCATGTCTTTTATTTCTCTTCTCTGGACACATATATCTGTTTTGACATTTGAACACAATTAAAAATGACGTCTTTTTACATACTAAAATTCTAAGATCCAAATGATTTCTAATTTTTGTTCCGTATAATTGGATATAAAAATATATTTATTTTGGAGCAGGAGAAGCAGAAAGAAATTCCTTATTATAAAAGATAGGGAGGATATTGCAATATTTTGGACGAAGAATGGGGTATATATTTATTTACAAAAGATACAACATTTTTAGAAAAAATTGGCACAAGGCCAAAAATGGGGAGGGTGAATGACGGTCTTCTCTGTCTAAAGCTATCTATTCTAACCTAACTAGTTCCTAATGTCACTCTACTTTCACCACAATACCACATCCATACTATACATCCATCAACGTATAAATCCTTCGTCAGTCACCATAAGAACATTATACTATGATAAACTAATGAAATAGATAAGAAAAATGGGGGTTGGGATATAAACATTTTATAATATTAGGATCAAATAAAGTATTTACAATGTTTGTAACAAAAGAACCCCCTGTTGCTAAACTGTGTCAGGTGCATTGATTCGCCAGTCGAAAAGGTGATGCGGATCCGAACGCTTTATTTAAACATCTCTTACGAAAACTTCGAACGGGAACCCGCATCTCTGGCGAATCAAGCGATCTGTCAGCTTATTTGGGGAGTGGAATGGGGCTAAAAAAATGTAAAAATACGGGTCAACATTAAAGGGCCTAATGACCTACATCACACACAAGTTAGGTCATGAATACAAGAGCCTAAAAATGGTCTTACTATAGCCTAAATCGTGACTTACTCTGGACTTTAAACGAGTCAGAGATGACGTTCGTTTCTGCTACACCAAATTCTTTTCCTAAGAAACATCCAAGAAATAGTCAAGACTTGCTTCTCCCACCCGACACACAAGCTCAACTGACACCCACCTTTCAACAAAGTCTGACGAAGAGAGTCTAACTCTCTCGGCCTTGATACGACTCTTCAAATGATAACGGAAGATTCGTATAAGGTCGAGGGGAGCGAAGTTCTCAGATCCGTAGACGATTCTCATGCGTGTGTACCAGATAGCACCTCTCATCACTGCTAGCAAGGTCAAACATAATTCTGTTCGAAGCCTATCCGTTGTCGGAGCCCAATTGTTACATACATTGAATGGAACCAAAGTTAACGACGATATGTTCAGTATGCGGACCATGAGACATGTAACAGACTAACTCAGCGGCACCACGATGCGACGATAGACGAAGCCGTGACATAAACTCTCGACCTCATCTCCGCACCGTTTACAAATAGGCGAAACCGCCAAGCCAGCTGAGTGAAGTCTCTTACCGACCAAGAGAGTATCTCGAACTACCGGCCAGGTCAAGGGTGCCTCGTCATAAGAGGCATCCCGACCCAGGCACCCAAGGCATGATTGAGCGGAGCTGCCCCTTCGTCAAAGGAAGCCCCTCACCAATAACATCCGTTACGGATCCCTCACTAGCACCCGGCATAATACCTTTCGGGACAACAATAGAGCGTTGGGGAGGCTTTCCTTAACTCTTAAGAGGAACTTCAGCGCGCGCCGTCACTCGCGGTAGAAGGGGCATTCACCTCGGGGAAACTTGTGTGCCTCCCCCTCAGACTCGTGCTCCCCCCTCAAAACCGGAAAGTCTTTCTTGCAGTCCTCCATCTAGAGGTCACCGTCTTCCCTGTCTTGTGTTGCACATCCGATCTAGGTAGTAGAGCCGAAGTGTGTGGAGCTGAATCTCCACGTTTGTCATACCTAGACCGCCTTCAGAAGGATGTAGGTAGCAGACATCGCGACAGACCATAGGGGCCCTTCCAAGCGATAAAAAGTTGAAACGAACCATCTGCAAATATAGCAGTGTATCTTACGGGATTGGAATCACTGACAGACGATACATGAAGATTGGATTATGTGGGTATTACACACCTCCGCCCCCCTTAAATAAAAGTTTTCTACTGATCCACGGCGCAGCTGCGGACTGAACCGCTTTCAGAACCTCCGACCAATTTTTCTGCACCTGGAAGTCAGGACCAAACCAGACGCCGAGTATCTTGCAAGACCCGTAACTCCAACTAAAGGACCCCTGAAGGGGCATACCTTTTCAGGCACCGATGCGCAAACCCCAAGACTTGTCGCAGTTATTTTTGGCCCCTGTTACTTTTTCATACAATCTGATTTCTACATCTGTACCTCGCAAAATGATTCTGCGTAGGACCGGATTCACCCTTAGCTTGCGCAAAAATGGCTCTATCGCAAGCACGTATAGCATGAGTGATAACCGGCACCTTTGACGAAATGATCATGACAAGCTGAAGGGTCTTCCTATTCACTTCTAGCATCACCGCGGGGTTAGCATAGAGAAGATGGACCCACGAGCAAAATTGCGGGCCAAAACCGGCCGCCGATAAAACAGCCCCCAAGTACCAATGGCCAACCCTATCGAAGGCTCTGGACTAATCTAAATTGATCAGCTAGGCCTCAGTATCGACTTTTTCTATTATCAGGTGTGTCGTTTGCAAGTTATCCTGGATTGTCCTGCCCTTGGGGATTGAGCCGTTCCTAAACCATGAGTTAAATAAAACCGCCAGCAAAGGGACAAAAATGTGCGACAACCTCAAATACACCCTGTAGGGCAGACCATCGATCCCCAGTGACTTATTAAGGCCGACCCGCTTTAAGGTTTCTATGACTTCATTTTCCGTTATGTCACCTTCGCACCTAGCCACTTCGGTCGTCGGAAGACGAGAAAAGTCAACCAAGTAGGTGTCGAACTCTTCTAATGACAGACCGGGTTCCATGGAAAACAGCTCCTGGAAATGAGATATAAACGCCTCACGCACACCCTGGTTTGTTGTCACGGTACGGCCGTCGGGCAATGTGACACGGGCGATGTGCCTATCAGCCGCTTGCCTAAGCTCCTCTGCACGCAGTTCAGCGGTCAGGTTTGCTGGTTCCTGGGGCATTCTTTTTAACCTAGGCCAAATCGCTAAAGCTTGGTGCTCCTATTCAGTTAAGGAGGCAAGCTGAGCCTTAATTAAATTAACGCTAGAATCTAGGTTGACTATTTTGCTAAAGTTGGCAGAAAAGGACCTAATGGCTTCCTGCATTTTTACCCACCACTTATTTCCAATAATTCCCACGTCAATTCACGGTGTCTTGTTGGTAATAGCCCTTCACGGAAGCTCTTCACATCGAATAACGACGTGTTGAGCTTCCAGTAACCGGCTAATCTAGGCTCTGGTCTATCTAAGTTTACACGTACACGGACAAGTTTGTGATCCGAGTAAACTATATTGTGGAAACTTGGATAATTCAATATTCCTCCGTCGACTCGCCTATCTAAGAACCGGTCGATATAGCTCGAAGACTGTACCGGACCGGAGCCGCGTCTACCTGCCCACGTTCACACCAAGTGACGAGGCATTTCATTTCGGAATGTGTCGATAAGATCACACTTATTCACAAATTCACGAAATAAAACAGCATCCCGATCTCTGTTAGTTCCCCTAGAAGTTAACCCAAATCGATCTTACTCAGGATCCTGGACCGCGTTCCAGTCTCCCGCTAAAATAACCGTTCGAGAAGTATCCATGAGCTGCTCGATTCGCCGAAAAAAAGCAGCCAGCTCAACGTGGCTATTTGGCGCACAAACTCCAATAAGACGAAATGCCCTGCGCTTTATGGTAACATCCAAAACACATAGTCTTCCCCCGGGATCCTTGTAGCACGAGTCACATCTAGGGACCTTTTAACTAGCCAGGAAACCCCTCTAGAGTTAGAATTAAAGTACGCTGAGTAATCCCTAAAGGTCTTAGACAGCGTACGTAAATGGTCGCCAGGAATATAATGGGGTTCCTGCACACAGGTGCTGCAGATCCAAACTCAAGCGCTATTTTCGCGAGTGATCCCTTAGCCCTCGGACATTCACACTAGCAAGCTTGAGATCCATGATTGTGCCTTAGGGTTGAGAATCAGAAACGAACATCGCGGTCGTGAGCGTGCCGCCAGCTCTCGTGAGAGAACAGTTACCCGTCGTAGTATCGATGAGTCCCTCAAAAGAGATACCGCTGACGTGCAAAGGATAGGTTAGTTTTGCTATCCTATACAGGGAGGCGTGCATTTTTACCGGGACCCTCCCAACACGACATTTTTTAGCTGTTTGATGTCTCTGTCTTTAAAACAGCTAGGGGAGGGGAAAGACTAAAGGTGTATTTGCCTCTTCCAGCATTTGCCACACACCCCTACCCTCTTCGCGTTTTCGTATAACTGTAAGTATTCTTTCAGCCTTGGGGAAATTGGTGGGGATGTCTATTAGCTTCCCCCTACCGCCTTAAACTCAATTAATTTGGTAAGGTCGGCACCTTTAAAGATTTTATTGTTATTGATTGCTGCTGAGGTAAGGATACATATGTCTTTTCCAGGGAGGTAGAGGCTCTTATTTGCTGAGGGGGGTTTGTCTACGTCCATATCAGTGTGGGTGTCTGCAGGGATCTTAGTAGGGGATGCAGGAGTAGTATTGTGAGGGGACTCAGAGGTGGCTGGAAAAGGAGAGGAGGATGTATGTTTTTAAGGGGGCGTAGGGGTATAAGTTTTGGCATTTTGTGAGGGGCAGAAGTTGTGACTGGAAGAGGCATTCTGAAAGGAGAGGAAGTTTTGGGCTTTGTAAGAGACTGAGTGATAGTGTTGGTTATAATATTGGGGCTTGTTTTCGGAGAAGGGGGTTTGCATGGGAATTTGGGTTATTGCCGTGGAGTGTCCAGTTTCTTTTTAAAGTCAACAATTTCGATGTATTTTTCATTTCCAGGGTCGTTTTTGAGCATGGCTTGTTCTTTCATCTGATCGAGGCTCAGGATTCCAGGGTTTTTCCCCAGGGCGATCTGATAGGGCTATCCTCTGAGGATTTCGTCTGGGTTTTTGGTCGTTTCTTCGGTGGGAGACTTGGGAAAGCTTGTAGAAGGTGTGCTTCCCAAGTATTGTCCGGTAAGTCTTTTGGGGTTTGGTGGACGTTTCTTTATGGGGAACTCAGACGTAAGGTGCCCATCTCGCTGCAATTCCAACAAGTTGGTCTTCTGCCAGCAATTATTATGGGAAGTAATTCTGCTCCTACCTTAAGGAAGTAAGGAAGGTTAACAAAATTTCCTTATCAAGGAGGATGTCGAACTCGTCTACCTGTACAGAACAACTTCGCCGAGTTTTAGGAAGAAGACGGCGAGGTGTTTTCCTTCGATGTGGTCGGAACATGAAAAACGGAAACCGTAGTCTGACGTTCCCCCATACATTCAGTTCTTAAAATGTTTTGCGGTGCAATTAATTCTTTTTTTTAAATGGTTATGAATTCTTCTGGTGAATTGAGAAGCACACTATATGTATTATAACCCTTACACTTTACAATGCGTAAGAGTCTAAATCCCGCTGAAGCTAAAAGGTTGATGACGATGGCTGTACTTGCTATTATGAGTTTTCCGTTTTTCGGTCCACTACAACAAGTGCAAAGCATTTTTTTTCGGATTTTCTCCAACCTTGGTAAGTTGCCAATCAAACCTGTATCGGTGACGAGCTCCATGCATTGTTTTGCCTTTTCAACCAAGTTTAGACCAGATGCTAAGCATCGAAGTTGTGACGTTTTCCGAATCCATCGTATCGATGATAATGGGCGTCTGGCTCGCAGAAGCGGTCATAGCCGGACGGTTTAAAAAAACGGTTTAGCAAATAGTCCAAAACCTGTTAAAATAACAGTAAGAAAAAGCAGGAAAAAAAGCGCCGTGTAGAAAAAAAAATCCGGCGTTAATAAAAATTAAAGGAAAATGACAGAAAGGAGACACTTCGCTTACAAAATAATGCATCGCACAAGTCAAAAGACGAAGAATGGGGTAGCTATTTATTTGGTGTCCACCATACCAAAATGTGGCACAAGGCCCGAACGTGGAAATAGGCAAGCTCCCCTAAAAGAGGGGCACTCTTGACTCATCATAAATAGCCTGGGCACCTTCGTCGGCATTCCCGGTAGGGGCGCCTCAGGCGACAAGCGAACGCAGACCCCACGATTTTATTATACCATCCCTATTTAAGTTAAAACATACTTATCAATATATTCTTATGCATATTTATATCAAATGCACTTATAAACGTTTTTTCTAATTTTTGATTTCCATACTTTGTGGACCAGGCGCGAACGCAGACTCCACTTTTTTAATAAGCCACCTTTCTGTCAGATACAACATTCCCATTCCTGTACCTCGATACATTTACTATCATTGTATGTAATCAGTTTGTTAAAATAGTCAATGCAGTCTGAAAGCAAGATCAATTATGCTTGTTTTTTCTGCCATATATTTTATTATTCGAATACAGAATACTGATTGCTTATATTTTTTGAAAATACGTATTAATTAATTATCAAGACATGTGAACTATTCACATAGTACCTATGTCCAATTGAGTTCAATAGTTGATTACACGAAATTTCCAAGAACAATTTTTTAGGAGACAAATAATAAGATATCTTCTATTTCACAGTGTATTCTTCTCCAGTTCTCTCATTATTTGTCTTAGTCTCAACACTTTACCTCTCTCACATACACTTCCTCCAATTTTTATACTAATTCTAAAGGTTTGTAGCAGAGGCGGATCTTCGAAACTAGTATTACATTGATATGAACACCATACCCAGAAGAAATTGCGTGAATTAAACAAGCATCTGCATTGTTGAGCTACATTACGTGACCGAGTTCTCGCATCTCACTTCGAATAGACTTTAAGTCACTTTACCTTTTGAATCTAAGGTTTGCTGTTATATAAGCTAGGCGCCATTAGCGAAGGTATCTTGATTTAAAACTCGTGGGATTTTGCGGTTAATGGAATTGCCTTCTGGATCTCTTGTACGTATCTTACGCTTCTTTCTCCGATCTTACGGCTAATCTTACTGGTCAATTGATCTTTCATGGATGCAATAATAAGCAGTAGCAGCCAGGACGAACGTGTAAATTAAATGGAATTCGCGTATTAAAGAATCGCAAAACTAAGAAGCAAATAGGAAATAGGTAGACATTGGATCAAGTATAATTCAACGCATCTAATTTTAATTCCGATTACTATTGCCCCCTAGTTTGGTAGGTGTTTGTCTTTTTTTATTTATTGTTCAACGTAAATAAAACGAAATTAGTTTTGGACTAACCTAGCAAATGAAAAGAATATACAAACGAAAGACAGAAAATAATATAAGTAAAATATTGCTGGTAGAATGAATAGTTAAATAGTTTCTAGTCATAGCTTTCTTTAAAGAAAGTAAAATTTGTACTTGTGGAAAAATCATATGTCCCATAATGTTAAATATGAAAGCTTATTAAAAAATAAATATGTAAGAAAATACGAATCCAGAATAATATGTTATTTTTAATTCAAATTTTTTTAGATGAGTCATCTTTTTTTGTATTCATTTACTTTTTATTTATACATTTATTTATTTGCGGATTTTAATCCTTATCGTAATAATTATTGTTTCATCAGGTGTCAGTCAACTCAGCCTCTGTCCTTCTTCAATATATAAAACCGGCCGGAATAGGGAAGCCGATTCCCGAACTGCATCCTCAATAAATATAACCTCGTCTCAGACCGGAAGATAAGTTGTCTGAAACCTAGTGAAACAACAATTATGTAGATGAATATAATAGTATTCAAACAAATAAATGAATCCAACATTATTCAAAGAACAAATATAAGCTTTAAAAAGAAATAAGATAACATTTTAAGCAAAGAAAATATGAGTTAAATATACGGCAGTGTAAGCAACATTACGTTCACGTTTATTTAGTGGGTTATATTTGATTAGAAACTTTATAGTCTGTCCTTCCCGATAAATTAATCGTCTTTACATTTTAGCCTCATCTGGCAAGCATACCAGTAAAATAGTTGTCATATCACACATTTTTATTTGGATTACTCTATTTAAATGTTTTAATTGATAGCATACTATCTCCCGGGATATATATCTGTTACACACACAAAAATAGACGGACCACACACATACTAACAAGCACATACACATATACGTATGTGGTTATCTTTAAAAAAAACAGAACGATTGCATAAAGTTAACAAACTATTTAATTTAATGCAATTCTCATACTACTATTGAAGCTAATAAAGATATTGCTCTATAAAATATTTACATTATACATCCGTATAACAATGTATAACGTAAAATCTAGCTACTGATTACGAATGATTACAATAAAAAATGGGCATCTTTTTGTCAAAGACAAGTCTTAATATTTAATACTACCATCTGGTAGTCACGTCTATACTCCTATATTTTTTTTGTATTGATATTTGTATTAAATACCTAGCTTTCTATTTATTATAAAAGAAAGTAAAGCTTTCTTTTATATGGGTTGGTTAATTTAATTTATCTACAAAATATATAGTTTATTTGAATATTCATTTAGACACAAATTTTAATGAGTTCCCTATGGTTCTTTTTCCGTGTTCTTCTAGAGTGATCATCTTTACTTAACTATTTCGTGGAATTATATTCATGCAGATATTTTCCAGTATCTATACTTGCATATATATATTTATTTCAAAAATTGCCTGCAAAGTCCTGTGTCTGTTTTTTGTGTATAGACAGAAAACTATATATATATGGCATTCGAGCCCATGCAAAACTTTATATTTTAGCTTTAAAATCAGCGCAAAAGTTTTAAAATGTAAAAGAAAAATGGAATTTTCCAGGTGAAGGTCGAATGACAGAATTACGAATATGCATGGTCAACGTCATAGCTATTGGTATATTTTTTTAAAATTTTCTGCCTAGCAGCGAACATATCTTCATAGATCACGCATTAACGCAAAAGGAAAAAAAAAAACTAAATCGTAAGCTAAACGTTTTTGTTTTCGTTGGCGGTGCACTGTTCATTTTTTACTTCTTTCATTGTTATTATATGTGTTCCAATATAATATAATATATAAATATGAAACCTGCATAAATTAATCTCTTATATTAAGCGTATTTAACGAGTGTGCAATGCCGCGTTGCCTGCAAGCAACAAATAAATAAAAGTAGAAAATATCTTCTACATTGTTTATCAACACTCCGTAATTCAAAAAATAATAAAATTAATATGAAATTCGTAACAAAAAATAAACACGGATCGTGTGACCAAATTGTTATGCTTCTACACTACTTTGACTTTCTGAAAAGTATTTTTTCCTAGAAAGACATAAACGTTGTTATTTATTTATTTATTTATTTATTTTGCATCCGAATTTTATATCGTTGATTTTCATGTTGAGTTTGTAATTCGCTTTTTTCACTAATGTTTTTTCCTGGTCCTGATTCGACGAGCAATAACCAAAAAGCTTTTTTTAGCTACAGCGACAAACAAGATACCAGAAGTGTGTAGAGAGGGCAAATCAAATCAAAACAGCGCTGCATGCATCATTGCCCTTGCACTTGAGATGACTACCACATACGTGAGATATCGAACATGTGCGCGGGCGGAATGGTGGTTAACTCATTAACTAGAGATGTTTTTTGTTTAGGAAGTCTTTTCCTTACAAAGCCGGGTCATTGTCTCCAGGCAACTCGACGAAATGTGTGCCATAATTTTTGTCTCGGTAGATGTGCCAACTTCTCTGTAAATGTATGTTGTAAACCGTGGATTGTAATGTGCACAACATATCCAGTATCAAAGATGTATTAGACAAACTATTTCGACAATGTTTACAGGAATATAACTTCTAAATGTCTAATTACTTGACTTGCTGTATTTTGTAATTATTTAATTGTCAGTGTGGTATTTATTACACTTATTTGTGATTATAGGAGGATAATATCTATTAATAATACTTTCAATAATTGCTTAAATTCAGCAGTATGTTGCATGTAATTTTATACTTAAGAACAGAATACATTCTGTAACTGAATATTTTGTTTAACAAAATGGGCTTTTTAGATATTATATCTCGTTAATTCTATTGTTTGCATAGGCATTACCACTTATCAAGGCTTATAGACCACTCGAATATAAGTGTTAACAGTGAATAGTACTGAATTGTACAACATACTAATCGTTAGTAATGGAAATTCGGTAAATGTGTTAACTTAAGTGAAACGGCTCATCAGGAACTTGTTTACGTGGACTTGAAGACAATCAGATTGTAGTCAGCTGGGAAACGGAAAACAGTTTCACAAGCGTGGACTTCTAAGAAAGAAGCTTCGTTCGTGGAATCTACGTTTAGGTTTTGGTAAAGATAAAGAGTGGGGGATTATTAATAGTGTTTTCAGCTAGACGTGTGTTTCTTGTGAATGTTTTGCGAGGAGGACCATAGATTGGAGCTAAGTCAAGCACTTGCCATGAAAATAACGATAAAGCAGAGAAAAAACTCGCAACATATCGTCCGTGGGATAGAGGTTGCAGTGAAGAGAAAAGGACATATCCCACGAGACCACGAAACCTATCAAAGCAGGACAGGTCACCTGCCCAGATGTGAAAACAATACTCCATCCTTGGACGTACCTGGCTCTTATATAGATAGAATATTGCATCAGCAGTGAGATATCTGCTGTATCGATAGAAGAATCCCACTATTTTCCAGGCCCCTTGACAAAATATATTATGCACGTGTTCCATTTCAGATCAGGTGTAACAGTAAAACCCCGAAGATTGCCAAAACAGTAGGCCTCCCCAAGACGAGACCCATTCAATTCAATTGATGCTAGATAGGGACAGAATCTTGTTGATGTAAAGATAAAACTTTGGTTTTAGATGCAGTAAAAGTAACCAGCCACTACTTTTCCCATTGCACCACGTGCTCAAGATCAGAGGAGAGAGAATGTGCATTATGTATTTGTACGTAAAATAATACATCGAAATTCTATTAATGTTTTTACGTCCGTAAAAATATGAAAAAATAGTAGAAATTACAAAATAAAGTAATACTCGCTCGACAAAATAGTAATAGCAAATCGCTATTTCATTATTATAATACAAATTCCGACGATTGCATATAATATGTTTGACAGCTTTTCTAATCTCATCTTTAAAGAGTAAATAAGTAATACTTGAAAATGTACTGCATTTATTATTTCACAGTTGTACAGGAGACCAGCCATTCTTATTGTGCTTATATATTCTATATTTTATAAATTATAGATTCTAAAAAAAGTATACTAATCCGAGCTAGAAACATGTTTTTATTGTAAACTAATAACTATAATCAAATATTGCTTTTGCTTATGCATGTGCGAGACAAAAGTATTTAAGAAATATGGATCGATAGTTTTATATATACAGATAAATATGTTTCATATAAATATTTATTGTTTACATCCTTTTGATTCGCAATGAGGGTAATTATTGGATTGCTCCCAATCAAGCCAATGTGTGACACAAGGTCAGGAAAGTGAGAGATAGTCATGCTGCTCAAGAAGAAGAGCCACTCTTGCATCGGCAAAACTTTCCTGAGCACCTTCCTCAGAATACCATGGCCGCAGCGCCTTTATATACTAGCCCCACCCGAAAGCCGGGTTGCAAGGCCTGGGAGCGTGAACCTCCTGCTTGATACCCAGGCGCGGTACTTCAGTCTGGCAAGTAGTGCGCGGGTTCCCGGTTCCGAAGCTGTCGTTCTGAGTGTAAAGAAAAAATCTTGACGGACACTTTCAAGCCAATTTTCAAGCCAGATTTCAAACCAGTTTTCAAGCCGCCCAGCCACAAGGAACCTCATCGCAAGCATTAATATTAACGGTAGATATTTCATTGCAGTCAACCACAGCAATGTCAGAAACAAAGTCGGAATATGGGATACAGTCAACTCCCCTTAATGACGGACACTCTTGACTCGGAAAAATATTGCTTGAACATCAACGTCGTCATGCCCCAGTCGGGGTGTTCCAGTCGACAAGCAATATACCTACCCTACTCGAAAACTAGGGGGCAAGATCTGGGAAAAATTGACCTCTTGTGTTATACGCAGGCGGCCTATCTCAATTCGACACGTAGCTGGATTGTTTCCGGGCTTGAAACTGTCGGGTTGAATGTCAAGAAATACTGCTTGATGAGTATATTCTACCCAGTCTCGAAGCCGCAAGGAGACTCTGCCCAACCATTCATAATATGTGTATGACAACAAGGATTTGGACGATCTCATTCATTACTACACAAAAGGTCAATCAACTAATGAGAAGCCAACAACTTCATCATAAAAATATCAAATGTATGATTCAAGTCAGTTCACTATCAGTATCCGTCTTACTAGGACTGAACCACTGCTGATCCGGACTACAGTAATTATTCGCCGATCTAATGATGTAATCGAAGGTATACACATAATACTTTCAGACGATCTCGCAAACTGTGTTTTTGTGCACAGAGAAAATCGTGAGAGATATTAACATAAAACCAGCCAAAAGGCCCAACAAAATTATCTTGCTTGTGCACTGTGACTTAGCTGCCCCGATTAATCCGATGAGAAGAGATAACTTCCGGGATGCATTAAATGCTGTTGACAATCATTCCGGTTTAATTGTCTTGTTTTTTTTGTTTCTTTTTCTAGTAAACAAATCCGGCACTATCCTAGCAACGTAGACATATTAAGCTTACATCTTCTCGTACGGCTCAGAAAAATGCATTTGTACGGATAATGGCATTCTAATTACTGGTAAAACCATCGTATTAAACACGGAAAATTTACACCTAATTCCTCATTTAAATATGACATCGAGGAAAATGCATGGCGGATTTTTTTTCGAAATGGGTAAATGTCTACTTATCGACTTGAAATTAACCGGAAGTTTGTTGGCGTACGCTTTAATGTCGGCGGCATATATCAGAAATAGATCTTTCAATAGAAGATTACAAAAAAAAAAATCGTATGCAGGTTTTGCGGAGTAAAACTTTAATTGGTGCGAATGCATATATTTGGTTCCAAACGCTATGCATTCAGAGAAAACACCCGTAAACTAACTATTAAAAGTCAAAAAGGTATTTACTTACTTGATTCATTTACCCAGTTTAAATGCCATAAAAAGATAGATGTGCAAAGTTCACTGGCATATTTTATTTTAAAAATTAAGAACCAGTGAAAGAAAAACGCGAGGAAATATTTATTTGTGAAAAGATTAATTACTACTAGTACCATCTAATCGGTTTTGCCCGGTTGAACATATCCCCCCCCCCGCCCAACGGAATAAAAAGTAGTGTTGTCGCTGCTTCTACCCAACCTCACCATTTACATGTTACTAACGGCTAACAGAATAGACATTCCCAAATCTTCATGACAGGGAAGGCCATCGGAATGGATTCCATCAATCTCCTCGGGTGGGGAGAGGTGGTTTAGTAAAGATGTGTAGCAACCCCAGCCGTAAAAACAGCATTAATAAATAACGGCGAGAGGGAAAAAAGTAAAAAAATAAATATGTTGTTTAGAGAAGTGGAAAGAGTAGTTAGCAGGCAAGCAGACAGTTAGGCAGACGCGCACCTGTAAAGCGCAGGAGGGAAAGAAATTCATCCATTTGGCCGTCGCCGACTTCAGACGTCAGGAGCGGTCGAAATAAGGTTAGCCATCGCTAGTCCTTTTTTTTTTTTTTTTTTTTTTACAAAGGCATCACCACATTATCAAGGCCCAGAGGCCACTCAAGGATAAGGGTTAAAGAGTGTACAGTAGAAATTGGTCAATATAGTAATCATTAGTAATGAAAATTTGGTAAATTTAATAACTTATATGGAACGGCTCATCAAGAACTTATTTACTTTAGACTTGAACACAACCATATTGTAGTCAGCCGGAAAGCAGGAAAACGGAAGACAATTCCACAGGCGTGCAGTTCTAAGAAAGAAGCTTTGTTCATGGAATCTACGTTTAGGTTTAGGCACAGATAAAGAGTGGGGGAAATTATTGATAGTGTTTACAGCTAGACGAGTGTTTCTTGTGAAAGTTTGGCGAGGGGGGACCATAGATTGAAGCTCAGTTGAACACTTTCCATGAAAATAACGATACATCAGAGACAAACTCGCAACATCTCTTCTGTGAGATAGAGGTTGCAAGGAGGAGAAAAGGACATCTCCTACGAGGCTACGAAGTCTATTTTGAACTCTATCAAGGCAGGACAAGTCCTTTCTAGCAGCTCCTGCCCAGATGTGGCAACAGTATTCCATCCTTGGACGTACCTGGCTCTTATATAGGTAGAGAATAGCATCAGCAGTGAGATATCTACTGGATCGATAGAAAGATCCCACCATTTTTCCAGCGGCCTTGGCAACAGATTTGATATACGTGTTCCATTAAAGATCAGGAGTAATGGTCAAGCCCAGAAGCTTGTACAAAACTTGAGGCCTCCTGAAGACGAGAGCAATTCATTTCAATTGATGACAAATGTGAATTAGAATGTTGATGATGTAAAGAGAGAAGCTTGGTTTTAGATGCATTAAAAGTAACCAGCCACTCCTTTCCCCATTGTACTACGTGCTCAAGATCAGAGGAGAGAGAATTGGAGAGAACTTGGTCGTTTACTGTCTTAGATGTGGTACCATAAATGGTAGTGTCGTCAGCATAAATGTCTACAAATGATGTAAGGATATGATTTGGAAGATCATTAATGTAGATCAGGAAAAGAGTTGGGCCCAGGATGTGAGGATTTTGGAGAGTGATCGAGCGAGTGATCGAGAGAGAAAGAGAGATAGAATCTGTAAATTTTTACAGACTAAATTTGTTGTGTTCAATAAAAACAAGCAGGAAATACTGTATCAAACAATGTTAAACATGGAAATTTCACTCCAACCCCTAAAAGAAAATGCGTTTTTTCTGTGCGTTTTTTTACGTAGATTATAATACGTTTTAGTTGATCCAAAAAAAGTTATCATCAGCGGATCAAAGAAAAAAATATTTGGTTTTCCTTCTAATTAGTTTGGTTGTTTGGTAGCAGGGGTTAATTAACTGTACAGCGTGCATAGTTTAATTGCGTTTTCCTCGTTTGTTCCGAAAGATATCTGATGACATTTTTTATCCACAAAATCCTTGTTTACATTTTAATGAGAGGGGTGTTTTTGTGGCACGGTGCATAAAAAAGAAAAATAATTTAAGCTGTGGTAATGTTGACTGGTTACGTAGCGGCCTCAGCGATGAAAGTATTTCACCCAAACGTTTCGTTAAGAAAGAAAAAAAAAATATTTTAGATAAAAAAACAAAATATGGAATCCTATCCTACGGAAATAGAACCCAACTTCTACCGTATATTTAAAAAATATATATTTTTTAATTACTTCAACACCTTGTTTCAATTATTTTACTTTTCACAGCAACAAAAAATAAAGTTGAAAAATAAGTTGTAATATAGGAAATTAGGTGCACTCAAAACAATGAAAAATAATTCACCGTTTTGGTAAGATCCGTTAGGAGCAGCCAACAAACAAAAATATGGCAAAGTTAAGATAAGTTACCCTTCTACCTATTTGAATAAGTTTTGGGTTTAGTGTACTTGAATTCTATTATGTTGTAAATCAATAGTCACTAATTATACCATTTAAATGAAGAACTCTTACGTTGCTTAATATCTGGGAGACAACTTATTTGCGGAGAGTTTTAATGCGATATTTTATTAGCATAGACGAAAACTTTTTAAAATCTTTAAGTTGGAAACCAAATACGATTTTACAAACATCGACCCTTATTTTTGCCGATTGGTTGGTTTTGTGTTGGTAAACTACAATAACTAAATAAACTTTCTCATAAAAAATACAAGGCACCTCTCAAAAATTGACCATAAATTGCGTACTCATTTAATATTAAATAATTAAAAACAGTTATACCTCATTTTTAAACACAACACATTCTTCATATCTCAGAAACTATTTGTATCTTGCTATTTTAAACATTGCTTTCGTTTTCAGTGGCGCTTTAATGATACTAAGTTTTTAAATACGCACCTAAAATATGAAACAAAAATAAAGAAATAAACCCAAAAATCAAATAAAAGCAACCACAAACAAAATAAAAGAAGTTTTTCATTTAATTCCGATAATAAAAAAATAAAAGGGAAAAATGAAATAAAACTGTTTGCATTCGATAATTTAAAAATCTGAGAAAAATGAAAAAAATAAACACTATATCTTATCGTATTCATCGCAAGATGTATGGATCTTATTTCCTATGGTAGTCTTTAATTGCCGTCAGCGATCCATACTTGGAATGTTTCTAAATGTTCGTTTAATACCAAGATTATTTTCATTCTGGAATAAGAGAATTTAACGTATCATCCAATAAGAAAGACTAGATCATGTCTGCAATGATCTTAAATTTTATTGTGTAGCTCTTTGACTAATTGATTTTGATTGGCATTTCCTCCTTTCCTAGAGCATTCGGTGAAGTTATGATGCCTAGATTTCAATCAAACTGATCTCGTTTTACTGATGATGGTGGATCTTCGTCAACCCTTCTTTTTCATACACTTCCTGTGATGCAGGTAAGATTCAGGAAGATCACTTACACACTTTTGCTGTTTATATCGAGTGACCATGGGTTTAATTGCATTGCGACTAGGGAAATTCCTTGTTTTGAAGTGTCACTTTAACTTCCGTAGAGTTTCTGATACTGACTCATTAAACCGAAAGTACCACGTTTTGACAAATATCCGCAAAACGTGGTGTAAGGACCGATTATGATGCATGTAGGTTAACTTTAATAAATAAAATTATAAATAATTAAAGTAATTTTCATTTTTAACCTGTCAGTCGTATATATATATATATATATATATATATATATATATATATATATATATATATATATATATATATATATAGTCATCCACATATCCACATATAATACTGTTTCGCTGTTTCACAGCTCATCAGTTTGGCTAGACACGCAACTAATTCAAGTATATATATAAATATATATATATATATATATATATATATATATATACATATATATATATATATGAGGGTTGTGTGTGTAATATATAGTGTTACCTTATTAATATAGGAAGTTTTTTTATGTTGCGTTTTTTATCTTGGGTTACAGGAGGTTTCATTCAGAGGATATGACGGGGACATTCATATTGAAGATAGACGGCTGGGGCATATATATGACAATAATGAGGGGGAGAGACATGTAAACAGTTCTGTAGATTCTTATAACATATGTTATCTAGGACAGAGGGTGATTGTTGCACAGTTCTTATATTATCATAACACATATCGAGAGAGGAGGACTGATACATTTCTTGTAAGGTGTACATAATGGTCATATTAAAATGGTTAACACATTACCTTCCATTGTTGACTGACGACACGAAGACAACAGTTACAAAAACGATGGTGATTCTTTATTTCATTTGACCGGTCGAATGATGATGAAGTCGAGAATTCATATTTGTTCTACATGGTTAAACTTCTACCCCTATGCCTCTGAAGGGGCCCTTCTCTGATCATGTGAGCTCTTTCAGCCCGACTCTGCTGACTGCTCGAACTAGACTTTCAGACTATTCCAATATGACTAATTCTAGGTCCTATATACAGAATGCCTTTTTTTGCTATGACATCAGTTGTTTAGATCAAAAACGCGGCCAACTCACATGGCTAAGCCCACGTTTGTCAAAAACATATTTCTGCAAACAAAGAATTCTCAACTAACCTATTTTTAATCCAACATATCTTTTACAATATATTTTAATTTGTATTGGTCATTCTTTTTAGCATATATTTTAAATTCACTTTTCATTAAAGAACGAACACTTAACTCTTTTTACAATGCAAACACCACCTAAGTATTTTCAATAGACTTTAGCAATAGATAAATTCAAACATTCCAATTTCTGAACCTAGCTTATAAGGTTCATGTCTCGGCTTATCCTAATCTAGAAGTGTAAGCCATGTTAATTTCAGAAAATTTTCAGATGGTTCGTTGTTCTAAACAAGTCTTGAGAGGTGACCGGTTTGCAGTAGACAGAACAGTTTCCGATGGTTCGTTGTTACACACAAGTCTCGAGATTTGACTTGTTTGCAGTAGACAATTCCACAGAGCAAAGTATTCTTAACGTGTCGAGACGGAAAACAATGTGAAATTGGTACAGAAAAATTTTGATATTTATGGGGCAATTCTGGTTTATGATTGGTTGGTAGCAGAACATGAATAAATTCAGTTCGTCAGTTCCTAGAAGCATGGTTTATAAATAGAATCGTCCGACTGTGTGGGATCATACCCCATTAAGACACTGTTTTGATGGGATGTGTCTCCTAGTGGCTTTGGCTGCAGGGAGACAGGGTAGTACATGCCAACGATTCGTCACTTGACACTCAGCCCAACAGGTGAGGGGCCGGGAACCGGCCCAGCACCTGTTGGACTGAGATACGCCGCCTGGGTAATACCTAGGAAGTCCACCCTCCCAGGCCTTGCCACCGGGCTTTCCGGTGGAGCAACTTTATTGCTTGCTGCCTGAGGCGCCCCTACCAGGGAATGCCGACGGGGTTACTTAGGCAATTTTTAAAATTGCAGGAGTGTCCGTTCTTTAGGGGAGCCTGCGGGGTTTCCACTTTCCGGCCTTGTGCAACATAATGCTGATGTGGGCAGCATTTAAATATTTACCCCATTAAAACACTGTTTTGATGGGATGTGTCTCCTAGCGGCTTCAGCTGCAGGGAGACAGGGTAGTACAAGTCAAGGATTCGTCACTTGTCACTCAGCCCAACATGTGAGGGGCCGGGAACCGGCCCAGCATCTGTTGGACTGAAGTACACCGCCTGGATAATACCTAGGAGGTCCACCTTCCCAGGCCTTGCCACCGGGCTTTCCGGTGGGGCAAGTTTATTGCCGACGGGATTACTCAGGCAATTTTAAAATTGACAGAGTGCCCCTTCTTTGGGGGAGCCTGCGGGGTTCCCACTTTCCGGCCTTGTGCCACATAATTCTCAGGTGGGCAGCATTTAAATAACTACCCCATTATTACACTGTTGTGATGGAGATCGCTGTTACGGCCTCTTCTGGCTAGGATAAAGGTGTGTTACCTGTCATCAGTGCTTGCTGCGATCTGCGCCGAAATTGGTTTGCTTGCCACTGCAAGGAACAGCCCCTTCTTTAACTAATTGTTTTCGTTTTTTTTTTTGTCTTTTTTGCAGATAGTCCGGGGTCCAGCTAGTTCTTAAGTAGCCGGCAGGGCCAAGGGACACCGACGTGCCTTTAAAGTCGAAGGTCCTTTTGGTTTCCGAATCGGCGGGCTCTAGTTGGGCTCAGGACCATCAAAGGAGATGGAGCAGGCTGCTGCTCCTGTCACCTTGGGGGAGCCCCCAGGTGTAGGTGCCGAGAAGGTTTAGAGGGTGCCGTCCTGAAATACACCCCCAGGTTGAGAAGGGTCTCGGAGGTCGCCGCCCCCAGTTCGGAAGCTTCGCGGTCGGTTTCAGGGGGTGACACCCCAAAAGGCACCCTAGTGCAGTAGCGTCCGGTACGGTTTCGATCGCGGGGATAGACTCCCAGGAGGACACCCCTACACTGGTAGGGACAGGATTGCCTTGTTAACGCCAGCCACGATAAATGCAACAACCAGGGAGCAAGAAGTGGAGAACTGGAGGAAATTTCTCGAACAAACCTCAGGTCGACCAGGGAAGGCGTAGAGGCGACCCGCTAAGTGTTGGTGGACGCAGTCAGTGAGAAGCAGCCCGCGGACGTCAGCAGAGGAACATCTGCGGAGGACGAAATCTTTGGAGGTTTTTGTTGTGGATGGGTGCTCTTCGGGTTATGGGGGGGATCGGAAAAAGTGGAGCCGGCAAAGGAGGAGTGGCCAGCCCTTGCAATCACGGATTCCCCGATTCCATCAGCACAAATGACCCCAGCAGCAGCGGTAGCATTGGAGGTAACAGCTAGAGGGGAGGCCGGAGACAAAAAGCAGATTAGTTTTCCGAAGCAACCATCATCAACAAGGCCCCCAGAGTACTACAAAAGGCTATTGGAGGAAAAGTATAACATCCTGGTGAACGTAAATCAGATAGATGTGGGTCCGGAGACGCTGGTCAAGATAAGGGAAAGATCAGTGTCCCTACTCACTCTGGATGCCACAGGAAAGGGCCTTGTGGGGTGCCAAATGACCGGATGATGGCCCTGCTGCGGGATCTGAGGATCCCCGCATAGTACGCGGTGAGGAGATATAATGCCATGTGAGAGGCCCTCGTTCCGACAAAGGAGGATAGGGAGAAGCTGGCAAGAGGGGATCTCACATGGAAGAACATTAAGGTGCGACCGGAGTACCTCTCGAAAAGGAGAACCTTGGTCACGGTAACGGGGGTGCCGCGCTTTCTCGTGGAAGAACAGCTGGGGGCCACCATGTCCCAATACGGAGAGGTAGAGAGGATCGAGGTATTGAAAGGCCACCGGAACATCATGACAGGAGAATACAGGGTGATAATGAGGTTATCCCGCAAAAGTTCCATGGGATCCTCGCCCAATTCAACTGCGAGGGCTGGTCAATGGCCATAATTGTGGAGGGGAGACGACCCCAGTGTTGGCAGTGCCAAAAAACAAGCCACGTAGCGAGGTACTGCCCTCAAAGGCAAGCGGGAACAACAGAGACGACTAAATCGCCGGAGACAAAAAGGCCAATAGAGACGAGGAAGGAAGAAGCAGCCCCCGGAAAGGACAAATGGAGCGTAGTAGCAGCAAAAAAGGGGGTGAAGGAGGCAGAGCCGGCTCCACAACCAGCAGGCAGAGCGATGGCAACGGCCACTAAGAGAAAAAACAAGGGGAAGTTCCTCGGGCTCCGACAGTGAAGGGAGCGAGGAAAAGAAGAAGGAGAAGAGGGAAAAAGAAGGGCGAGTCGGAGATAGACCTGTTTGCTGATCTTCAGCCACAAACCCCCCAGGAAGAAGAGTAGCTAACCCATCCCCTATTCACCACTCCTAACAAGGAAACGGAGCAGATGGAAGTTCCTGTAGAAACAACAAAAAAGCAAGACGTCAGAAGCGGGTAGTCTTAATGGGGGACTTGATGCCGTCCTGGACCCCAAGATAGATAAGTTCGGGGGAGGTTAGAGGATCGGGGCGGGGTGACAACAGCCTGTCTGACCTGATAGCCTCGTGCGATCTGGTCGACATGTTCCGTCTGGATCACCCCGGGAGGAAGATATGGACGTGGCATGCTAGTTTGGCCGCCTGTTCGAGTACATACTTGGACAGGATGTTAATTAGAAGGGGCGACACATATTTCCTATTTTGTCCCACGTTCAAGTGGCTAGGTTATTCGGACCACAAACTCGTGTTGGCCCGTCTGAAATTAGGTAATAGTCCTAGGTTGGTTGGCTTCTGGAAGTTGAACGTCTCCTTGTTAGAGTCGAACGACTTCCGGGAGCAGCTTACGTCACTAATTCCGAGGGAGTTAGTGGGGGCGGTTACCGGGAGTAGCTTGTGGGTTCAATACAGCCAAAACCTCACATTTATTAGAGCTCGGACCAAAAGGCAGTTAGATGATAGACTGACCCGGGCGGTGGCAGGGGGGATTCCCTAGAACTACCTTTAGTTAAGGGGGGCCTGGATCGCTTGGCTAGCGAGCGATACGCAGGTAAGGTATTTAGAGCTAGGTTAAACAGAGTCTTCAACGAAGCCGTTGAACGAAAGGCCGCCCTAAGACGCGGCTCGGATGAGTAAATTCGGGAGGTCAAAAACCTGGCAGGGCCCTCACTCGTGTCGGACCAGGAGATCTGCAATGGGTTTGGCCACATTTGGAGGAGCGCTTCACCCAACTACCCAAACTCCGCGGCCAGGAGCTTGGCAGCTATTTAGTTGGCTCGCCCCGCTTTACTGCGGCCCGAGCAGCTAGTTGCGGGAGGATGGTTACGGAGCGTTAGGTAAATACTGCGTTTAAGCAGGTTGGCCGCAACAAATCTCCAGGGCTCGATGGTTTGCCCTACGAACTGTTGTTGAGGCTGTCGCCCATGTTTATGCCCCTTCTGACGGGCGTGTTTAATCACCGGTTTTCCCAGTGCTGTATCTCGTGGAAGGTTACCAAAGTAGTGATCACGCTTCTGAAGAAGGGGGATCAAAATGAAGGGGGATTCTAGACGACTATAGGCCCATAACTCTGCTTAACGTAGATTTCAAGATTTTGTCCCGTGTTCATGCGAACCGACTACAGGTTATTATCGCTGACTTGATCGAACAAGATCAGAACTACGCTGTGAAGGGTCGATCGATTCAGAACAATTTGCACTTGGTTCGCACGATCATAGAGGGGTTAGAAGACGACACTGAAGCCGCGCTGATCAATTTAGATCAGTCCAAGGCGTTTGTTAGGTTGGACCATGGGTTCCTGAGATCTGTTGTTGAAACCGCCGGCTTTGGTCCCGACTTCCGCAAGTGGGCCTCTTCCCTGTATCGTGATCCCGCGGTAGTGGTGCAAGCAAACGGTAGGTTGTCGGAGTCCTTTGGGGTCTCCCGGTCGGTGCGGCAGGGTTGCCCGCTGTCGCCTCTGTTGTATGTCCTGGTGTTGGAACACTTCCTTCGCCAATTAAGGGATGAGGCGGCGAGACCATTCCTGCGCGATATAGCTCTACCTGGCGGCAAATGTGCCAGGGTGTCCGCGTACACTAATGACGTCACTGTGTTCGCTGCAAGGCGTAGCGACATTAGAGCGGTGATAGAGGCGATCGCTGAGTACGAAGTTGACACAGGGGCCGTGATCAATCGCAGCTAGTCCGTTGGCCTGCGGTTGGGCGCCTGGACCGGGATAAACTCGCTTCCAGGTGCGTTCGGCTGGACTGATGGCCCGGTAAAGATCCTCGGAGTGTGGTTCGGGCATGACCTCCAGCTGGACAAGAATTGGTCAAAAGTACAGACGAAGGTCGAGTCGTCAGTAAGGACTTGGATTCGTAGGGGATTGTCCTTGAAGGGTCGCGCGGAGGCATGTGCTACATACGTGTTTCCGTTGATCCTTCACCGCTTGTCTGTACTTCCCCTGCCTGCGGATCCCTGTAAGGCTTTAGAGCGCCTTCTTTTCAAACTTCTTTGGATGGTAGGACAGCTGTATGTCCGCAGACAGGTCTGTACGCAGAAGCTTAGCGAGGGAGGCTTGGGAATGCCGAACTTGAAAAGTAACAAGCACGTAGAAAGACTGGCGTTCCTTAGTCGGACACTGATGAAGGAAATGCATTGGGTATCAGTCGTGGAACGAGCTTTTCCACGGCTCATATCCGCCACTTCCGCTGAAGGTCGCAGAAGACCGGCGGGGGAAGTGCGTTTCCTGACCGAATGCCGAACCGCCCTTAGGGAAATACCTGGGTCCAGGGACCTCACACTGTCTAGGAGGAGGCTATATGAGGAGTTAGTGGTGGGTACTGCAAAAGATCCGCTGGTGGAGCGGCTACATCTTTCGAGGGGGGAAGTTCTCTCGTTGTGGAGTTGGGTACCTGCCAGTATCTTTATAAATAATGTGGAATATTCCATAACATGGAGGCTAGTCCGGGACGCGCTGCCACTCTTTGGCAGACTAGCCAGGGATTTCAGGGATAGTGAACATTATTATTCCCCGTGCTCACGCTGCAATGACGAAGAGGAGGAAGAGAAGAGAGAACACGCGTTCTTTCAGTGCAGCGGGATGTGAAGTCTCTGGGAGTCTGTCGGAGAGGTAACGGATCGCATCGACCCCGATTTAGCGGACGTTGTTTACAATGTGGACCCGCCGTTTAATAGGGAGAAACGGGCGGTGTTTCTAGCGATCCTGGCGGTAGCTCGGTTAGTGATGTGGGTTACACGTCTGGGCATTGTCTATGAGGGGCGATCTGTTTTGGATCAGGATTTGGTCGTTTATTTTAAGCATCAACTTCAAATAAAGATCAGGTGTGATTGGAAAAGATTGCACCGCGTACACTTTGATAGGAGATGGGTGCACAACACTAGTTTGTGCATCCGAAAAGGCGATAGTTTCGAGTTCGTGTTTCCACCCTAGTGGTATTGGTCCTAAGGTGCTGAGGTTTCATAATTTTCTCGGAACCCAGCCCTTTATGACTTTAATGTAAGGTTCACCTTATAAGATGGGTGGGAGAAGGCTAGATAGGAAAGTAACCACCCAGAGGGGATAGTTTTATCCTTTATTAGGGCCTGCACTAGGGTAGTATGCGTGTTGATCCTGTTCCTATAGTCTTTTATTTTTTTCGGTAGTTGGCAACAGGAGAGCTTCCAAAGATGCTCAATCAACTTGTTTTGTTTGGCCCCGTTTTTGCCCATTACAAAGGTTATCTTGGAAGACGCCATCCATCCCTGTGGACCCCAACCCCGAGTCATTTTTAACACAGTCCCTTAATTCCTCCATTCCCCTCTAGGGAACGACCTGCTTGCTTTGACCTCTTACCCCCGGGGGGAGAGGACGGGAAGACAGTGGGCGTTTCACATGACAGACCAGCTGTTAGGTAGGGAAAGTCCCCTTACTAATCCGCCCCCATAGGGGTTTTGTTTATTTGTTTTATTTTTCTTTCTATTTGGGTGTTTTCTAGTTTGCCCCCTCCCCATCATCTCACCCCCATTATACATTAAAATTAAAATAAAAATTCAAAAATAAATTCTTTAAGTTTGTAAATATGTGTTTCCCTTTTGTTTTGTAAACATGTTATGTTGTCTCTTTTTATATAACAGCTTTAATGTCGTAAGCTAGGGAGCTGTTATTTTAAGTAGGTCCCGGTAAGAATGTGACCGGTTGAATGTGATAGAAACTCTAGTATAGGTGTATTATCTAACGCAAGTCTAGCCTAAGACCATTAGCAAAGACGCCTATGATTCCCCACTTCCCCTACTGGCCCTTGTGGCTTAGTTGTTTCGAACCCCAAATGAGGCATTGGCAGTAGATAATGCCAAGGCCGGGACCGAAACGGCTAAATATCTTATAAGACTCGTGTGATGGGATGTGTCTCCTTGCGGCTTCGGCTGCAGGGAGACAGGGTATTACAAATCAAGGATTCGTCACTTGACACTCAGCCTAACAGGTGAGGGGCCGGGAACCGGCCCAGTACATGTTGGACTGAGGTACGCAACCTTGGTAATACCTAGGATGTCCACACTTATAGGCCTTGCCATCGGGCTTTCCTGTGGGGCAAGTTTATTGCTTGCTGCCTGAGGCGCCCCGACCGGGGAATGCCGACGGGGTTACTTAGGCAATTTTTAAAATTGCAGGAGTGTCCCTTCTTTAGGGGAGCATGCGGGGTTCCCACTTTCCGGCCTTGTGCCACATTTTTCCGATGTGGGGGCCGGGAACCGGCCCAGCACCTGTTGGACTGAGGTACACCGCCTGGGTAATACATAGGAGGTCCACCTTCCCAGGCCTTTCCACCGGGCTTTCCGGTGGGGCAAGTTTATTGCTTGCTGGTTGAGGCGCCCCGACCGGGGAATGCCGACGGGGTTACTCAGACAATTTCTAAAATTGCAGGAGTGCCCCTTCTTTAGGGGAGCCTGCGGGGTTCCTACTTTCCGGAATTGTGCCACGTATTTGTTTTGTGGACACCAAATGAATAACTACCCTATTATACTTCCAAAATATTGCAACACCTAATCTCATTTTCACTTATCTAATTTTTTTATTAACATGGAAAGGGGGCAGACTTCCCTTGTAACATTTACAGTAAAAGTATTGACACATCAAATGTTGCCGTCTGATTGCGCCAGAGTGCCATGTGTGAAAATAATTTAAGATTATTTTTTTAAGGGTTGCTGGAACAACTAGTATCTCCCGATATATTAATACCTGGTCCCATGTTGAGAAATCTCTGCAACTTGTTTATTAGTCTGCATATTTTTAGTGTTCTTCTACAATCGTTGTTTTCACTTTATTTCCTTATATAATGCAGAGTAACGGAAATTCTTTAAGAACGTTGCATAAAATCGAACTATAATTTATCTCTAATCGTAGTGACGCTATCATCGAGTGTTCAAATGGTCACCATTCTTGGTATTAACTGCGATAGCCCGTTTACAGGTTCTAACTTCTTTCATGGATGGAATTCCATTGTCGTAATTTAATTGTATTGTTCTCCATCTTTGGAGATGGGTTTCAGTATGCGTAGCCAACACTTTATTCGAGCTAAAGATAGAGATAAGCGACTTATAGTCTTATTAAAGTTTGAAATTTCGTCTATGGAGCAATCTGTGAAATTTTGTTTCCCTGCGATGTGTAAGGATTTTCTTTCTCTGTGAATAAATCGTCTGCGCTGATATTAGGGTTCTCGACGCACGGGCTCTCGATTTTTAGAAGCGCCGACTATTTTATGGAGGATACACGCGCTGATTCCATATGAGCACATGCGACTATTGTGTCTTAATCTGGGTGGTAATAGGTCAGGGGTATTTCCAATGTGACCACCTCTTTTAGCTTTTCAAACGCCAACTGGCATTGCGTGGTCTAGTTCCAAATCTTGTATTTCCTAATTTCAACGTTTAAAGGTTACGCGCAATGTATACATATTAAGATTAAAGTTTGATAGTAATTAGCTTAGCTTTGCTGTGTGGCTATTTCTCAGGCATATGTTTTATTGCAATTTAATTTTCTGGATCGATCGCTCTACCAACCCTTATCGGATCTTATTTGTTCGAGGGAAAATAAATATTAGATGGTATATGTGTGCAGCCCTACTCGTTTATCTTTTTGAACATCTGAAAAAAGGTTACTATATTGCTCTATAGAGTCGTTTTTCATTAGAATGTCGATCAGGTATCCGATGGAAAAATTGAGGGTACTTAAAAACGTGTTGATTATCTGTTAGAAAAACAGCTGGTGCAAAATTATGTCTTATGTAGTAGGGCAAAGCTACAATGTGGTTCTTATTTAATACAGATAGACGTTGTTTTGTAACTTAAACTTCCCCTCTTTTTTGTACAGCAGCCTAATTTGTCGGAACAATAATATAGAAAAAGCATGCGTAGCACACGTTAGAAAAGTACGGATTAACGAATAATCTAACTCTCGACAAATTCAAGCGAAAACCAAGCATACTCCCCAGAAAAATACCAAGAGGCGCCTTAATATCCCTGCTATCCTTGCCAATGATGTGGAGAATTCCACTGGCAAGAATATTATCTATAGCGGTCCCGGAACTGCGATGGGCGTAGGCACAAATATCTCAATTATACAGAAAAAGGACCTCGAAAGAGCTATGTAAAAACGGCATGGACTCAAGCGAAGAACAAAAATGCACGGAAATACATAACGATAAAAATTTCGGACAAAAATGTTAGACATCAACTTGACTGTGGTTCGGATTTTTCCATCAAAAACAACCATAATTTGTGCAAAATCTGAAAACCTACGCTGATGAGACACAAGAAATATGCTCGTTCAATAACTGGAGGAAAAATAAGATTTAGAGGATAGATTACCACTAACCTAACGTTGAAGAAAAAAACCCTGAATTTCAAGATGTTTGTATTAAAAAACAATACGTCTATTTTTTAGACGGGCTGATAAAAACATGAAACTCTGGGACTCGCCCATTAGCGCCTTTTGTCAAAAAGTAGACATTTTACAGCCTGAACTAAAATACCGGAATGAGTCGTTTCCCAATGATTTTTTTCTTTTCTTCATTTTGGTGTTATTGAAGACTTGACATCCTACCGTAAGGCAGCTATTTTTAGCAAAATATTGGAATTACAAAAACAATAAAGAGTAAATATAAATGATTTCATGATTATATCTGAGACTTCAACGTTTTCAAATGTCTCATTTAAATTTTATTTAAAGTAAGTATTTTTTTAAAAAAGTGCGCTCGGGTGTTTGGAGGTGTGTGTTGATCAAAATGTCAATGTGGTAGTAGGAAGGCAGACCCGGCCCCGTACCGCGAAGGAGAAGAAGTACGGGAAAACGTGCCGTCTTTGCTGTTACGACCACCGTAAAACTGGAAGTTACGTAGATTTAAATTAAGGCTTACCAATCAAAAAGAGGGTATGCCTTTCTAAAATAGCGGTTAAAAAGGCGACCCCTCCCTGTAGAAAAGTGTCCAGTGGAGGGTGAAGAAAGTGATGTTTTTCGCTAATTCTGCGGTAGTGTCGTCTGAAGGGTCGAGTTGCCAAATGCCCGGATCTTGTAGAAAATCCGTCCCATCAATCGACCGTTTTAGGCGGACATGCAAACAATCATAGACACATTTATAGATTAGTAGGTCAAATGTTCGAGCCAAATCGATTAAAAAGCTTGCCACATCTCTGAATAACCTTTATGTAAACTTTGAAATGTTTATACCATATATTGTCTGAATAATTTGGATAACACCGCAGAGGTCATTTTTTTTAATTGGACCACTATTATGACTTCTTAACATTTACTGTTTTGGGGGGCAAATAATGTTATTAAGTTAGAGACATGACCAAGGAAGTTATATCAAAAGTTTCAATTGTTTATACTCGAAATTTTCGGAGGAATTTGGTAGAGTTCTCCAAGGTCAACTCGTAGAATTTAAACTCCTAAACAATAAAATTTCCGACCGAAAATAGATTACGAAGATTTTACCAAATCTCTATCAACTTTCTCTCAAATTCCGGGTCTGTAGATATAAAATTGACGGTTATTGTGTAGAGAAATGTACACATACCGACACACACACATATAAAAAGACGGACACTTTCACCTTTATATATATATATATATATATATATATATATATATATATATATATATATATATGGGGGGGCTGTGTGTTGTGTGTGTAATAAGGTTTACTTATTTGATTGCCTGCGAGTATATATTACTGATAGATATTGATTTTATGGGAAAAGTAATACAACAACTGTTCAAAGCAATGATTATAAATTTTATGCTACTCATAGATAGATTGAAACAAATATTTAACAACAACACAATTTATCGATTATTTGATACTTTTTAATAGCAATACTTACAATATGAGTAACAGTATTTTCTCAGCTTAAATCTTTCAAAATATTCTCATAAATCTCATTAGATGCCCCGACTGTTTTGTTTAGTTAGAAAAACTAATCGACATTATAATATTTCATAAACGTGATGGCAAACCCGATGCTTTATCTCCTATTTAATATTTCGTCGCAGAAATTACAGTCTGGACCAAATAATCGTAAGTTTGCAATATAATAAGACAGAAACTAATCCATTGTGTCTAGACTATTAGACACTATCTTATGTACTTTTATAACACAATTATAGAAACATTAATCGTAATAATAAAATGCCACATTGCATCCTAGGTTCAACACCATCACAATGGATACATCTATAGTAAAATGGATCAATATTTTCTCGACAAATATTTAGTTTTCTCACTGCTAATTGTATATAACGACACTTACGTCCCACCCATCGTAACTTCTTATATATATATATATATATATATATATATATATATATATATAATATAATATGATATAATATAATATTTCTATTACCTGATATTAAAACAATAATCAATCCTCCTGCAAAATCAAATTGGCAGCAACTGGCTATTTCCTGTATATCAGAATTCACTTCTTCATGCATAAACGAACACAGGGGTACCATTATTTATTTTTCGAGTTGTGAGTGACTTTCCAACCCTGTACGATTTTATTTTCTTTTATAGTATTGTTTTTGCTTGTGTGTGGGGACGTTTTTTTAATTATATTTTCTGATATTGTTTTCATTTACCATTACTGTGGATAATGCTTCCTACTTATATATGTTCCTACACCTACCTAGTCTTCAATTGTATTACTTATCGTGTCAATCACTTACAACCGGTACACGATGCTATTTTTAGGGAGGTTCTTTATTAGTAAACAGACAAACAAATTACAACATTTTTTTTCATATACAGCACATTATTAGACCGAATGACTGAAAAACCCCAGAAGAAATTAAATTTTAATTATTATGTATCATTATTTATTTAAGTAAATTTACTCCATATTGCGTTTATAATTTGACCTTTCTGTAGCTCGAGAGATTAACCTTTTTATGCCCACGTTTTGCTATTTTACGCTCGTGGTTATATAGACAAACCTTACAATAGCGAAATCTGACCTTAAAAAATCAGTAGTCAATACTTAGTAAAGCCAAAATTATAAAGCACTACGGAAGTCTCCAATGTTATGCATTTAGTCTGTAGGGAGCTACTAATAAACTAAAATATGACAAAATAATAACAATGTCATTTTTTTGCCTTTATTTAGGCCGTTGTGTGTAATAATATGTTTTTTGAAAATAAACGCCAGGTTATAATAATTTTAGATAGTCAATACATTTATGCCGCTTAACAAAATATTTACCCTATATTTCAATGGCTTAACTAATCCACTATTGGTGTGCCATATTATAACACATCATTCATATTCGAATTGATTCTTTTCAAAGCTATTTATGGAAATCTTTTCCACATCCTCTAAAGAATCGGCGTCTTCTATATTTTCATCAAGTATCATTCGTTATTAGTAGCTCCCTACATCAAGTAGCTAACATAATTTGCGCAATTAATTTGTATTTAACTGTCAACGAACACTTCCATGAATGATAAAAATAAAGAACAAAATAGCATAAAGTTTCGAATTGAAGTTATATCATTTAATAAGACTGCTAATATTGGAAAAGTAATTATATGTATAATAATTAATATATCTTAGGGGGCAGAAATCATTGTAAAATAAATTTAAAAAAACAAGGAAAAAGCAAACGTTAACTCACTAAAATACACATCTAAACCAGGATAAATAAAACGTAACAATAATCTTCGAAACAAGAAATAACGAGCGTTGGTGTCGCTTGCAATAACCATCTTATTTGTTCATAATGGTGTTTTACTAAGTTTTTACAGCAAACATTCGTTCATAGTGGTGTTTTACTAGGTTTTTACAGCAAACATCTGATGAGTACGGGATTAAATATAAAGCAATAATATACTTTGCGGACTTATTAGTCGCAATACGAAATAATATATAACATATATATATATATATATATATATATATATATATATATATAACATTTTATATATACATACATATGTATATATATATATGTATATATATGTATATATATATATGTAAATATATATATATATATTATTTACATATAATTAATAATAAATATATGATAACTCAAGGAAAAAAATATAGCAATAAAAATACGCCATATATTAATTTAATAAAGTCACACTACCTGACAATAGCTGATACAGTTTTTCCAGATATGGTTATGAGATTTTATTCAATATCGTAAATCACCCAAATATGTGTCACGAGATTCACTCTTCCAAATAAGTCATATATACTTGTGGTTTCAACGTACTTACTCGGTCGTTGTTATGTCTTTTTTTCTTATTGAATTTTTACCGGTACAGTACATTTCAATGCAGTCAAATTATTACATTAGCTCAATGATTATTTTATTTATTATTCTGTTTAAGTAACACTACTTATTCACCCGTAAACAGTTACTATGTATTTTCATGCAGTATTTTTGTTTCACTTAATTTCATTGGCGGCTTATATCTGTTACCCCGTTTACGAGATTGAATATTCGAATTGTTTTAGACGCGTATGCTTTTCAAATAAATATGACGTTCTCTTTTGTCTTCAATAAATTTATTTGACACTTTAAAAAATCATTGAACGGCTTAAGTATACATTTTGAAAAATGAACATTCTCATACATTCTTTGGTGTGGATTATATTGAGGGGAATGGGAATTATTTTCTTGTTGTTTGATAGATTACAAACCTAAACACATATAGGTCGATTACAGAATTTCATTTTTTATGTTGATTATTATCGGTTATGGTGAACATTGGCATACACGGATAACATACTTAGTTAGAAAATTACACGTTCTCATACCTTTTGTGATGTAATATTATGTGCATTAATAAAAATAAAATATCTTATTGACTGACAGACATCTCAGCGCAATGCTCTCTGTTGATAACAGGTGCCCTTTTATTCAAGCAATGTTAATGATCGGTGACTAAAAGACCAAACAATTTAGTTTGTTTGTTGGTTAGTTTATAAATTTAAATACATTTTAAAAGTTAGTTGTCTTACTATTAACCTAAACATACGCGGTTAGATTACAGGTTTGACATTTTTTTACATTCTCAACACTGCTTATGAATCTTTATTAGACAGCTAACAGACTAATTTTGTACATTACAAAAGCCCATATGTTTTGGTGTATGACGAGCATGCGCGTGAGCGTTCAAAGATTGCGCGTCAGTATGTAAATCGGACCTACTCATGGCGGAATCAGTTTATCCAAGAACTATAAAATGCCGACGCTAGAGTCATTCAGCGAGGAACTGCAGAGGTTACACTGGTATTGTGTCGTTTCGATGAAATTGTTCGAGGTCATGTCAGATCTTTCGTCGGAGTTTTTCGAAATCGTTTATGGCCGTTTCGGAAATGTTGTTCGGGATAGTGTTGGGTAGTTTCGACAGCAGTGTTCGAAATCTTTTCGATGTAGTTGTTTAACATTGTGTCGTCGGGACCGTGCTGAGTCGTGTCGATTAAAGTGTTATGTACCGTTTGGGGTCCAATCGACCGTATTTTCAGTGTTGAGTTGCGTAGTCGGAAGCGTTTGGATTACGCCTTTCGAACAGTTTCCTTAACGGTTGTCGAAGTCGTACTGTTGTGTGTGCTAAATTATTTCCTGACTCTCTTCCCCCATGGAGACTATTTCAACGGAAAATTGGATTCAAACAATTGTAAGAAAAAATATTATTCTCGTTGGCTGACCGACTCTTACTTCCACGTAGGCGATTTACTTACGTTTTACCTTTCGTTTGTGTTGGTTACATTGGCGATTATGAACCTTGAATAAAAAATGAACTCATTTATATTGTAAATTACCCTATATATACATATATATATATATATATATATATATATATATATATATATATAATAAATATATATATATATATATATATATATATATATATATATATATATATATGGTAAATGACGTTGATACACTGAATTTTTCAGGATCAGCGAGCTTTGACAACGTTGAGCTTTACCAGTAGACAATCGGTGATCATTTGGGAAGGCTAGCGCCTGTATGTACCGCACCGTGTTCGAAAAATTTCCAGATTGGTACCTAGAGACATATACATTCACTGGGAGCTATTCACCCCCAAATTTAGATAATACATATATCGAGGAGAAAGTAACTCTTGTGTAAATTCCTGCGTTATATTGCGGGCTTTGTCTTGTGGAAGTCATCTGCAGCGACAGGGTAAAGCAGAAATAGCGAAAATTATGCTTTGTTATAAATAAACCTGCACCACTATAAACACTTCATGTGTGTGGATTTCCGAGCAAATTAGATGTTGTGGCGGAACCTCATACGCCGAAATCGACGACGGGTGATTTCATAATATATATATATATATATATATATATATATATATATATATATATATATATATATATATATATATATATATATATTATTTGACGGTAAACAGTTACATATGGTCACTACAAATAGCAATCGGAATTGTTCTGTTTGGCGTCGGGGGGTTCTGAATCGCCTGAGGAAATCTCTTTGACTGTAAAAGATGGCTATATGTAGCTACCATGTGTACTCTTTACCCTAATTAATAAAAAAAATATGTGCTCTTTTTATTGAGAACTATCTAACAACCTCGTTGTCGTCATTAGTCCTGACTTTTGAACACTTCAAACCTATATATATATATATATATATATATATATATATATATATATATATATATATATATATATATATATATATCGTCCCACTGCTCAATAACATGCATCAAACCAATCAAGTATGGATTACTGACAAAAATTCTTCAGTGAAACACAATGCTTTCAGAATGGCCGAAAGGTTTCCACAATCTCGGCTCAGAAAAAGTAAAACAAAACTGCTGGGAGCAGAAAAGTGAGGCTTTACAAGATGCGGCGGATAGGTGTGATTTGAAATCATTCTTCCAAAATTTCAAGGGGGTGTTTTATCTCATTTTAAGGGGACCATCTCCAATATTTTCATCGGATGGGATTCTCCACACTGATAAGAAAGAACTTACTAAGTGCTGGTCTGAACACTTTTCAAATATTTCAAGATCGAGGAGTGATTGATGGTATTCCTCAGAGGCAAACCATCGAGACGCTTGCCGATACTCCATCCACGTCGGATATAGAAAGGGTTGTAAAGCAACTTTCAAATGGTAAGGCTCCAGGTGATGACGGCAGAAATGTGGAAGTCAACTGTTAATCAGGGAACTAAGTGTCCTGTTACCATTACTATGGGTATTGGTAATGTGCCACAGAAGTTCCAAAACGCGTCAATTATTGACCTGTTTAAGCACAACGGAAATAAGTGAATAAGTGTGAGCGTGATAACCATAGAGGAATTTCTATTTTGCCTGTTGCTGGTAAGATTCTAGCTCGTGTAATCCTTAACAGACTCAATGATTGAATCTGTAAAACAGTGCTCCCAGAACCCCCGTATTGATTTCGGGCAGGAGAGGTACTGTGGACATGATCTTTAGCCTTATGCAAATACAGAAAAACGCGAGGGCGCAGAATAAGAACTTGTTTGTCACATTCGTTGACCTTACGAACGCATTTGATACCGTCTCTAGGGATGCCCTGTGGACTTTATTGAGGAGGCTACGTGTCCCGGACAAGAAGTCGAATGTGATGGTATCCTTTCACTGGGGAATTGGGGCGACAGTACGATCTCGCTATGGACAAAGTGAACCATTTAAAATGTCAAATGGAACTAAGTAAGGATGTGCCCTTGCTCCGATCCTATTAGCTCTTTTCTTTTCGGTGATACTTGAGACAGCTTTCAGGAACACCTCAGGTGGCATAAGTGTTGAGTATCGATCAAGTGGAGGATGATTTAACCAGCAACGGTTAAACGCCAAAACTAAGACGTCTGTGCATACTTTTCTTTACATCGTGTATGGTGATGACTGTGCTCGTGTCACCAATAGTCTTGATGGCATGCAGAACATCCTCAATAGCTTTTCTGGGGCATGTATGGCCTTCGGTCTTACAACTAGCATAACATAGACTGGACTTATTCACCAGCCGAAACCAAACGCTTTGTACTCTTCAGAACCAGTGGTATATGTTGATGGTGAAGCTTACATTATCTTCTTTTACATACACCGTTGTGTCTGATGACGTTTACTTTGAAAAGGACATTCACTGTAGAATTAATAAAGCTAGTGAGGCATTTGGTAGGTTGCGACAAAGACCCTGGAACAGTCACGATGTGTCTCTAAAACTACAGGTGGCAGTCTACAAATCTGTTGCCCTTTCTACTCTTCTGTATGGTGCCGAAACCTGTACCTAGTACCGCAAGCATATAAATCAGCTTGATTCCTTCCATATGAGATGACTGCGTTTTATTTGCAATGTTGGGTTGCAGGATCGTGGTCCGAATAGTGAATTATAGGAGATATGTGAAATCAATAGTATTGAATCATTTTTGATCAGGATAAAAATGCGGTGGTCGGGTCATCTTGTGAGAATGGGTGACTCAATAGTTCCTAAGCAACTTTTTTAGGCAACTGACAAATTCTTGCGACGTCCCCATCTTCGTTACAAATATAAAGTAAAAGACAACCTGAAACGTTGTGAAATTTCTCTGAGTTACTGGGAAGGCGCAGCAGTGGGTCGCAGAGAATGGAGGAATATGTGTTTCCATGGGGCCAAATAATTTTAAAATATCCGCCTTGTCATAGGGGCGCCCTTCGTGCAAATATGAAGACAACACCCAAGAAAATCCACCTAAAATGAATATGTATGCCAATGTGGTTTCAGAGCACGTAGCAAAGCAGGGTTACCTGTTCACATAAGAAGGTTTGTTTGGCCGACGAGCATATGAAAGTTCACCATCTGCGGAGGAGTGTGCCGGACGTCTACAAGATTGCAATTATGCATGTGATGTCACAGAGCTTAGGAGCTGCTGAAGATTGCATACTGAACCCTCATTCATCGTCTTTGGTGAGAGAATCCACCATATATAATATCATATGCATGTGTGTTTGTGTGTGCATATTATGTAACTAAAAAGCACTCTATTTTCTATAATTACTGGATAAAATACCTTATCCGAAACACCTACTTAATAATGTAATTGATGCGGGTCATAAGTACGCATTAGTTATGTAGAAGTGCCATACTGTACATCCTTTAACTACTAAAGTATATTAATATTTAACTACTAAAATATATGACAAACTAAATAACTCAATCTTTATTCTATTCAATTTGTATTTTCTTTGGATTTACTGTATAATGATATTTTACTAATATGTATATATTTTGCTTACAGGTATCTAATAATATAACACAGAATTTCTGTGATCGACTTGAATTTCCCCAGGAAAATAACATTTTTTCATTGATTTACTTATGGATTATCTCGATAAGCATTGAAAGACGAGTAAGTTCGTTTCGTTTTCTTTTCATGTGTATGATAACCAATTCCATGTTGCCTTCGGCGGGATTTCTACACATATTTTTCTCAGAATACCAAGCTTGTGAAATGTTGTTTTTATTTTTGTTACATATCGCGTTTCTTGCCGATTAGTCCTATAATATCATAAATATATCTGACAGTATTCATGAAGACAAAAATATTAATCATGAAATTTTAATCTTTCCTAAAATCCCTTGTTCCAAAGTAGAAAAATCAAACGTTTTTTAATTATGTAGTGGGGTTCTAATGAAATTTGGTCATTATAAAGGACTGTGATAATATGTGCTAAGTTTAAGCATTTAACCAATTGCACAGTTGATTCTGAAATTTATAGATCCGTAAGGGGAATGTATATGGCACTTTCGTATTCGGAGATCGGTTTATTCTGTGAAAATTTTCCGGGTAAAATATGAAAAATCTAAACGGCTTCAATATCTGCATATATTATTTATGGTCATTATGTAATTTAACGGAATGTTGAATCTAATTCTATACGTATGTATGATTTAAGTAAACTACCAAAATTTCGCACAATGTTTATATTGATGAATGATTATTAAAATATTTATATACAGTATTTGTAAAATGGTACGCGCATATTACATAAATATTTTTATTTATCTTACATGCATTCTAACATATATCACTCCCACAATCGTATTTAGGAATAGATAATGCACAATGTGATAACTCAAAGAACGAAGAATTTCCTGAGAACCGATTTTTAATATTTATTTTGAATTCTAATATTTAATAGATCTAAATTCCAAAAAAGATGCATACTACACTTCCAAAATAACTTACACACTTTTAATCTATTCTCGATCGTGTTTTTATCTATATAAAAATAATTAGCGTTTCATATGTACGAAAATGTAATTATATTTTGAAGCATTGAACACAAGCGTTGACTTATTATAATTTAACATAAATAAAAATATTTGTAGACATTAATATTTACCCGAGATTTTCTTAATTGTAATATATTTACTTCTATACGATGGATTTTCGTCAGGTATTATTCTGTTCGTACCTATATTGTATATGATGTATCGCTGGTTCATTTCGCATAATAATATTTTGCTTGTTTCTTTTCCTTAATAATATATTGCCATATTAATTTCCAAAATAGGAATTTCTCATCCAAATGATTGAACTACAATATATATCAAAGTTGTGGTCTATTGCTTTTATGAGATTTTTTAATTCTTGTCGTTTACATAAATATGCATATTTTAAATGCGTCTTCACACGGTTTAGTAAAAAAGGACATATGCAAGTTTAAACCATTTAATTTAGTTATTAATATAACCAGATCTAATTCTGTCCACAAAATATAAACGCTTTCACTAAATACTGACTTCGTCTACGATATTACTAAGAATAAAAATAAAAAAAACTTATGAAATAATTATTAATTTTTGTTAAAACGTTACCTGAATGTGCTCGTGTTTGTTTAATTTAATGCATTTCGATTTTCGATTATTGAGCTCAGATCTAATGTTATATGACATTCTTCTCAATGATTTTCTAATTTCATGAATTAGCAACACAATTTAATGCACTCCCTAATTTTACATAGTTGCGGAACTAAAATATATGCTTTCCCTACGGATAGAATTTCTAGTTATATCAAAATTGTTCATAAATAATCCATATGAACACTTTTACTGGCATAACTCTCCTAATATCCTATTAAGAAAATTGTATATTTTGTGTCGCTAACCAAAATTTGAATATCCCAAGTTTATGGAATACTTTATTATAGAAGATACATGTTAATGATATTCCATAAAATAAATTATGGACCAATTAATTTTCTCATGTAAAAGCGCAACTCATACATTTTGCATTAATATCAGAAACAAGCACTACTCGGCGATGTACTGCTACTATTTCCCAAACTTTTGAATGTTAAAAACAGGTATTAAATCCTCATTCTATCGCAGGGATCAACGCTTTTTGATTGCGGATTCTACCTGGAAATCAAAAGATCATCGCAGCAGTTTAAACTGACCGAACCTAACACGATTTCTCTGATACACTGTGGTCTCTTCCGGATGAAAAAAAAATCGATGATAACTAAAGGCGCAAAAATCAGAGCGGAAAGCAGATCTCTAAGGATATGGACACCCTCTGCATTGTAAAGTACACGATGTTTTAATATTGCACTATAGTTTTAAGTAAATGGGTCCAAAGTATCGTGACTCCTTTTACAAGGGGGTGAGATACACCGTATACATCTATAAAAAAAAGGTGATGAGATATTCGCTTAAGCTCTTTAAATATATGACTATTGTTGTACAAGTACATATTTCCTTGTATGACGTCCTGTATGTACATGGCGAAGATTGCCCTAACATATATGACCACCAATTTCCATTATCATTAGTTTCCAGAATTGTGGCACACACACTCGTTTTAAACCTTAATACAGTAAATTACTGAGCGAGGACGGACCAATACAATCGCACACAACATAGTGGACTATTGCAGTTGATATACTGGAGGCGTTGTTTGCTATAGACAATGGTATATATTCGCCAATGCGTTTAACTCATTTCTCAACCATGAGTTTGAAAATACGCTCACTGCAATTAAATTCAAGGCATTTTCAACAGTGCAATGCTTATTTTTTATTGCTGGTCAAGTGTCGTATTTGCGAAGGCATCTAATATAGAGTCAAATAAAACAAATCTAATCGATCAGTTGCACGAGTTCTGTTGTTATGTCTGCGTTTTTGCAATGAATTGATTGATATTTTATTTGTTTATTCCGATGAAAATATTAAATAGTTTACGACAAGATGTTAAAATATTAAACCTTTAACAAAATATACATTACCAACAATGTTTATAATTTAGAGTTCAGAAAACCTTTCATTTTACTTTTTAACCTATAATTTCAGCAAGAGCTCTATGATTGTGTGTTATATCCGTGTTGTACCTTTACTGTTCCTACTAACTGTATAAAATCCTTAAAATGTTCTATTTTCTACGGATTAATATTCCTAGCGTATCTGTGTGGTTAAGTGTGCCCAGTGTAAGATAATCAAGTTTAAATGTGTAATTTAACAAAATAGTAATCGACCCTAGTGTCCAGCGATAATACTTGGGTCTTAATTTTGCAATTAAATTGCTGTAGGGTCTTTGCAGAGATAAGTGTTCTGATGCATTTATCTATGTAAATTAAATATGCCGAAAATTATACGTTAAACTTCGTTTTCAGTTCGTTAATATTGTATGTGGGTTAATGCACGTGCGATCAGCTTCAATATGCCGTCGAACATTATATATATATATATATATATATATATATATATATATATATATATATATATATATATACCATACGATGGCCTATAGCTACGATTGTGTCTTATTTTGAATCGCAGATTCTCAGAAAAAAGCTAATTCCAGCCGTGTGTTCAGTCAAGTACCTTTTCCTTTCTTTAATTATTCGTGCATAGTTTGAAGAATAAGTTATATTACAATGCTAGTGCAAGGTTGCACTGAAAAACTCTTGGAGTCCGGTATGTTTATAATAGTTGTTTCTTTTATTTTAATTAATAAGGTGACTGAGACATGAAATGTCATTCATGAAACATCACACATCGATTCCTTAACCTACAATCCACATTATTTTAGTTGTTTTTTTTTTCGAAAATACTTTGTATGTTTCCGAGGTTTTTCTGAGTGTATTAGGAAGTCGTTCGACGAGCTTGTTGTAAGAATTGTTTACATGATTTGCTTGAAGATGACCGGTGAGGTTTTTATTCTGAACACTACACTTTCAGATTTCTATATGCCCTGTTTATGTCTATACGAAAATGCCTTAAGGTTTCTCCTTCTATTTAGATTTGTTAAATACGCATCTCAAAAGTCACCAGTATAGAATATTTTCGCAATATTTCACTTTTACTTTAATAGATATGTCTTCCATGGCAGGTGGACGATGATGGTGTTAATTGCATGCCAAATGAAGTCTTGTACAAAATAATAACGTCAGCTAAGATATGCATCTGTTGATACTTTTTCTGTGCGAAAAGAGTACGTGCTCCCAACTCGCTAATGACATTTCTGTATAACACGTCTACATTGTCTATTTTCCCAACGGATTTCTTTATTTTCCACCATGTCGTATATGGAACATTTCCCCTGTTTCGAAAATGGGTGCTGCGTTTCTTGTAACTTAACATTTTCATTATATTTGGGTAGATATTTCTATTCTATTTCTATTCTAGCTGATAAAAACTTGGGAAAGTTTAATTTTTATTATCTTTCACTTATACAACGTTTTATATCAGCATTTTGACTCTCTGGTAGGAATTTTTTTTATACGCGTTCATGTCGAAAACTGCCCCCCCCCCACTTCCCGTTAATTATCGGAACGTAATAATCCGAACGCTTTGAATGTGTAATATTTCAGTTGTAATTTAGAAAATTAAAAATAATTAACAAATATAAGTTATTATATTTTCAGTATCTATGCAAGATGACGTTATTGCTTCCTGCAAAGTCGGGTTTAAATTTGTTCTTCTCGTGTGTAAATTCACAATGGAGAGATCATACCAAGTTTATTGAATCGTTTGACTAGTTCGTATGCCACATGTTTCGAAACATCTGTTTTTGATTCTATTAAAATAGTCGAACATGTTCGCATCAGGCAATTTACGAACTCTACTTGAAAAGGCTTAACATTTTTAAGAAAGTGCCGAATGGTTTATTTTCATCGGGAACATAGGAGTCGCCTATCGTGTTCTATGAGAACCCTATTTTGCTGTGACCCGTTAATTTAAAACACTCATTGCTATTTAAGAAAACGGCCAATCAACATTTCAATGCAAAGTTTACCGATAACATTTCAATTCCTGTCTCTCCCTCGTAAAGTTAAAAGTAATAACAGCATTTAAAATACAATAGGTGACGATTCTGGAGACGTATATTATATGATTAACCGATTTTTGAATTGTAGAAATGATATCTATTTGTGAACTAATCTACAATAGTTCACATACACGTGCGCGCCTCTAATATACTAGTGAATCGGTTTCAGGACTTTAGCCTAACAATTTATTCAAGCAGTTACATGTAGACTCCTTTTTGATAAGTCAATGTTCTTGGCGGGATAAAATGCTACGCTTACACTCACATATACAGATACATATATGAAAATATTAATATCGGTTATAAGTCCCATATTATAACACGTAATCTGAAAAAAATCTAGTAAACAAATTATTAGAAAAAATCTTCGTTATTTTTATTTTTTTTTTCGGAAGGGATAAATTCCTGTTGTAGCAAACAGTTTTCTTTTGCGATAAAACAACGCGATATTTATTATGCAGAGTTTAACCTTTTCATTTTTATGCTGAAAAACGGTAACATTTTAGAATATTACTTCTTAACGAAACTGATATTTAACCTGGCCAGATAAAAGGTTAAATAACTTCTGGCTAATGCCATTCTATGTAAGTAATTCATGTTTATATTATGCACGCACATGTAACATACATTATATGTATATGTGTCATATTACACACACACACACACATACACAAACACACAGACATATATATATATATATATATATTTTTTTTTTTTGTATTAATTTTTTTGTATCAAAATTAATCCGAAAATTAAAATCTTACCTGCTCCCTATGCAAACAGGGAACATTAACTTATGGCGGTATTTTGCAAGTAAATCTCCTTATGTATTAATTGTATTTTCTGTAATGTAAGTTCATTAAGATGAAAAAACTAAAAATTTTTCGTTACACAAAGTTATCAATTGCATATTGATTTGCAAATGTTTTAAAAAAAAGAATAATATATGGATGGGCGTTCTATGTGACATGCCTATTTATCATTGTTTGTCTTTCATCTAAAAGATGGAATACAATGACAAAATGGTAACAAACACTAAATCAACGGATTCATATAATGGCAATAATTTATCTGCTAAGAATTCCCTTGTTACTTGTAAATTTTGTTCACATAATTATAAGAATAAGAGAATCCAGTAATGCAACAAAACAAGGTGCTTGTTATAAAATTGTTTACTAGGAGTTTATTACAGGAAAACCTCACTTACAAGGGGTTTAATTAATAGTTTCACTAAATTTATTTGCTGTCATTCTATCTTATACCATATCTGATTTTCCTCGAAGTGATAGTCAGAGAATATATTGTCCAAAACTACTCATTAATTGAATCTCGACGTATTTCGCACATTCATCTCAACTCAACTTCTTTAAGTTATACAATATTGCCTTATAGTCTGATTTGTTAAATGCTACATAACTATTATGAAACATATATACGTACAACAAGCATTTCCGGCAATGGTTAAAGAAACTAACTTTTTTAAAAATTCAAAAATATATGTATACAGTTGAACTTCTCATTTACACATTTTCTAAGTATACATTAATAAACTGTATTAAGTAAAGTATGGAAATAAAATTAAAATTCGATCCCAAAGTACCTGGAGATTTTTACATTTGTAAATATACTTAATTTTATTAAACAATTAATTTAATTAATATTTTTTTATGTTATTTCAAAAATAAAAATATTGTTATAAAGTAGTTATATATATATATGTATATATATATATATATATATATATATATATATATATATATATATATATATATGCAAACGTGGGTCGAGCAGTTAGGTCTTTATAAGTAGGTAAAAACAAGAAATGCTGAGCGCCCTCTTCCGTTCCATATAACCACCATCAAAAATCTTCTAACCGCATTAACTTAATCTTTTCTAATAATAAACTTCTCAATAAAATAAAAAAAATTGTTATAAAGTAGGTAATATATATATATATATATATATATATATATATATATATATAATATTCATGTATATATATATATATATATATATATATATATATATATATATATATACCAACATATATATGTATATATATATAGATAGATAAATAGATAGATATATAGATATATAGATAGATAGATAGATAGATATTAATGCATACAGGCGTGGGTGGAGCTGTTAGGTTTTTAAAAATAGGTAAAAACAGAGAATGCATGATAGCTGTGCGCCCACTGCCGTTACCATATAGCCACCACCAAAAACTTATACCTGCACCAACTAAACCTTCTCTAATAATAAAACTTCTCAATATATCAATTAACCGTACATTTACGGTGGTTAATCGGTGTATACAGTCTTTTTGTCGCCCCGCCTTTAGATTTCTAATACAGAATCAAATTTAATATTAGAAATAAATAATATTACTGCTTACCCTCTAAAGTTAAAGAAATTCTGTTCAGCATAAAAAAAAACACAATTAAGCGAACGGAATGATTGAAAAAATACATGAGACGCTATACATTAAAACGAAAACAATCAATATATAGATATGGCGAAAATGATACGTTAACCTTCGTTTTAAATTTGTTAATATTGCCTGTCTGTTGATGTAACCCTCTGTTGTTTCTCTATTGTTCAGTAGGCTTTTATTTTCGAGAAGTTTTAGTTATTGAGACAGGCTATTATGTTTTAAATTAGCTTACATTAATTGTCAGAAAAATTATATATACTTACACTACGAATACACAAGCCCCACATGCATATATATATATATATATATATATATATATATATTCAGCTTTTTCTGTATTGTTCATTAGGCTTATAATTTAGAGAAGATTTAGTCATTTAGACAAGCTATTATGTTTTAAATTAGCTTAGATTAATTGTGAAAAAATATATTTACTTATACTATTAATACACAAGCCCACACATGTATATATATATACACATATAAATATATATATATATATATATATATATATATATATATATATATATATATGAGGAATATTACGAAATGCATGCTGAAAAAAATTGACAATCTTTACATCTATCAATTATTTATGTATACGTTGTCATGAAGCGAACGAAACGACCTCGACAATTCATTTTAAAACCAATATAATTGCATAATCTAATCGATTCACTAATTTGTTTTCCGAAAATATTCACTCAGAGAGAGAAAAAAGAAATCGCAAATAACAGAAACAATAAATATTAATGTCATGCACGCAGTAAGAGGTAAATTGCATGGTTATGTCGTAATGCGGATGTAGAAAACATAAAAGCATATTATCGGCTTGCCAAACGCTAACCGACAGGGGCTCGCTTCGGTGTATATATATATATATATATATATATATATATATATATATATATATATATATATATATATATATATATATATTACACGGTAGTTACCACTTATCAAGGCCCGGAAGCCACTCAGGGTAAGGGGCATTCAATGGGATAGTATTGTATTGGTATTGGAGATTTGATAAAGTGTTTTACTTAAGGGGCGGCTCATGAAGAATGTGTTCATGTTGGACTTGAAGTAATCCAGGTTGTAGTCAGGTTGGGAAAAGACAAGCGGAAGAGAGTTTCACAGGCGTGCAGTTCTAAGAAAGAAGTTTTGTTCATGGAATCTACGCTTCGGTGTTAGCACAGATAAAGAGCGGGGAAACGTTTTGACAGTGGTTTCAGCTTGGCGGGGGTTATCGTGAAAGATTGGCGGGGGGCCAGAGATTTGAGCTCAGACGAGTACTTACCCTGAAAGTAACGATAAAACAAAGACCGGCTCACAAGGTCTCTCCTGTGGGAGAGAGATTGCAGGGAAGAGAAAAGGGCATCCTCACTAAGCCACGAAGCCTATTTTATACTCTGTCAAGGCAGGATAGGCTCATTTAAGCAGCTCCTACCCAGATGTTGCTGCAGTAATGTTAGTTTTTTTTTTATTAAGATAGAGAATTGCATCAGCAGTGAGATATTTTCTGGAGCGTTAGAAGGATCCTACTAGTTTTCCAGCGACCTTGGCAACTCATTTAATGTACGTGTTCCATTTCAGGTCAGGAGTAAAGATCAAACCCAGAAGCTTATCAAAACATGGAGCTTCCCTTCCATTTCAATTGATGCCAGATTGGTTTCAGAACGGTGACGATGTAAAGATAGGAACTTGGAGTTAGATTATTAAAAGCAACCAGCCAACTCTTCTACCACTGTAACACACGCTGAAAATCGGAGGATAGAGAATCAGAAAGAACTTTGTCATTTACGGCCTTTAATGCGTTGCCATAGATAGTCTTGTCATCAGCATAGATGCCAACGAATTATTTAAGTATGTGGTTTTGGAGATCATTGACGTCGATCAAGAAAAGAGTTGGGCCCAGGAGGACCCCTTAGGGACACCAGCATTAATCCTCTGGGCCTCAGATTTCTGCCCATAAACCACTACACTTATGACCCTTTCAGAGAGAAATGATTTAATGATTGAGAAAACATTTCCAGTTATACCATAGCTGGAAATCTTGTGACGTAAGCTCTTTTGCCATACATTATCGAAGGTCTGTGATGTGGCAAGAGCAATTGCCCTATAAAGAGATTCACTAATCCTATAATATATAACCATTAGCACATCTGGTGTTGATATGGCAGAACAGAAGCTATATTTCATGTTACTAAGAAAGTTATTTCTGCTGAGGTGGTTGACTACTTCTTTATTTAATATGGATTCCAGCAGCTTACTCATGACACACAGGAGACTTATTGGTCTGTACTGAAAGGGAGACGACTTATTACCTGACTTCTTAAACACAGGGCATACTGGCGACTTTTCCAGTGTGTTGGGAAGTAATTATCTTTAAGGCGACACTTAAACAGTTTTGCTTTAACCTTTTTACCCACTATAATTGGAATGCCGTCAGGACCGGTTGCTTTTTTGGAATCAAGGTTATTGCTTAGTTTCGCGACATCACGCACAGATATTTGTATGTATCATATTTTGAAGAGATTTTGAAGATTTTGTTTGCAATTCAAATATACAGGGTGAGGCATTGGAAACAGATGCTTTTATAACGCTCCTCGCTCTAATGTAGTAAAGGGTAAGGAGTAAGGAAACCGGGTTTGTAAAAAATGTTATGCACATTAAAAGTGTCTTTTTTTTAATATTCGAAGAGTAGTGTTTCCCGTGATATATATATATATATATATATATATATATATATATATATATATATATATATATATATATATATATATATATATTTAAATAAGGGGGTAGTCGCAAACAATATGTATTTTTTACCATTATTTTATTATTCCGTGTCTTAGTTTGTCATTGAGAATTATGTTTGGAGCATTGTAATAATGTTTTTAAATCATTGACATCGATTTTACGCGTTTCAGACGTTCTGTGAAACGTCCTCGTCAGAAATTATTTTCAAATGTGTTGGAGATCTAAAAATGGCATTTTCGTAGTTTATTTGAAATGTTTCTAAGGGGTGGATGCGTGTTACAAATACATATTGTTGGTGACTACTCCCTTATTTAAATATACATCTATCTTTCGTTGGGATTTTTTAACCCATTTTATATAAATATATATATATATATATATATATATATATATATATATATATATATATATATATATATATATATTAGAAACAACTTCCGCTTTGTTAGTTTTCAAACAACTAATAAAAAACTGAACCGATGGCCTCACATTTTGGTATATTACTTTCAGTTAATTCATGTCTGTATTCATATATTTCTTTTTAAATATATTAATATACTTAATTTTTTATTTAATAAGTAATGCTGTTCTATTTGTAACGATCTAGCGATTTTTTATTGGAGGAAGAATCAGCATCACCGCCCGCCATCACATGACATCCTCTCGCTTCATAACCTGTTTAAAATATGGGTAAATTTTTAATGGATGCCATTTAATCACGTGATCATTGAAAATGTAATCATGCGATTGAAATTTAAGTAAAATTATCCACATGTGGCCCATTTCCGGTCAAATATTCATTAATAATGTAACCATTTCTAATGTGAACGGTGAGTTAATTTGGACTCATGTGAAAAAAAGAAAAAGATATACCAAATTATTATTTTTTGTTTAAAATTAAATTATTTAATTTATTTATAGCAATAAAAAATAAATATTCGTTTTTCGAGGGTACAATTGAAAAAGAATCGATCAAAACGGAACGAAATTTAAATTTCCGTTCCATTTTTCCAACAACTCTAAAACAGCTCATACTGAGCAAGTTTTACCCTAAAGTATAAACACCCAGATCTACTTACGTTATATTAAGAACTGAGTGACTCCAAAATCTGGTAGTTCAGTGTCAAATCAATAATAATCTGCTTAAAATATTGAAAAAAAAGCTGACGTTAGCGAGATTGGACCCCTTCTAAATTCAGCCAGTTTTACTTTTTTAAAACTTTTTTCTGTAATATCATCGATATACTTATGTTTTAGACTATTAGAAAAAAAAATGAAAAAAAATTGGTATCATTTTTCTTAAGTCTGTAATAACGAGAAACAGTGAAAATTGTGGCATTTAGAGGGTGATTTAGGGCGAGGGGCAACATTACTTAAAAACGGATAAAGTAAAGAATAGATACCCTGTAGCAGAAGACGACACATGGCGACGATCGGCGCACATTTCAAGTGACACCAGTGATGAAACCTTGACATTGGCACATGGCGATGGTTGCTTGTAAACATGTTAAATACCAGACATGCTAGAATAGTCGTGAGCAGGATTGTTAAAATAATATATTTACAAAACTTCTGAAGATTTAAAAAAATATACATATTTAAAAAAACATTGTTTTAAGTAAGTAACTAAACGGAAGTATTTAAATAAACATGTTTCAATAAATGGGTGTCTTTCTGTTTCGGATTTTTGCGACCAAGATTGGATTTTATGTACCTTTTTTCTGTGTGCGTTTTTAAGACAATTCAATATTAATTTAATTATTCTTGAGAACACTAGTTTTAGCGACAATTAATATATTTTTAAATAATATTTTTAAATTATGAATTTTGACGAATATTCGTAAGCGAGATTTTTTTTTAAATAAAAGATATTTAATTAAATGGGTGTTTCTGAGTGCTTTTTTAATATATGTACGGAACTGTTTCATAAACCATAAATAATAATTACAATATTTCGCGGGTTTTGCGCACAAGGTTGATTTTTTATGTACAGTGTTATTTTCTCTGTGTGTGTTTTTAATACATTCAATATTTATTTAATTGTTTTTTAAAACATTAATTCTAGCGACAATTACTATATTTTAAAAAAATATATTAAAAAAAAATCATTTTATCGCATGATACCCTCACGGGATCAATTTATTAAATGACAAAAACTCCAAAAGTCGAAATAAAGACAATTGTACGAGGTTTTAAAAGAATTTAATATTTGAACAATTTTGTTTTAAATACTGTATAAAACCATTTTTAAAAAAATGTTGTGTGTCCGTTGATTTCTAGAGATCATCTATCAGTAATTTAATTCAGGAAACAGCATTCCCTACTTGCAAATGAAATGAATTCTGAATTCCGTAATGTATTGGACAAAACATTCAATGGCATTGGATAAAAATGTTTGGCAGTACCAAAATAAAATGTGTCAAAAATATAAAACCAGAACATCTATACGATACAAGTCATTTTTTTAAAATCTAAGTTATCGTCGCAGACATGGATATTAGAAAAGTATATATCGAGTCAAAGAATAAGCCCCAAAATTGCTAGGATGCAACTGACTATTCTGAAACCAACGGCCAATGACATATATGCTGCATTTCGAGCAAAATGTGTGAAATATGTTATCGATAATCATATAAAACATGGTACATCTGGAACAATCATCCAGCTGGATGAATCGTTTTTTTCCCCCAGAGACCAACGCATAACCGTGGAAGAGCTACTCACAATCCATTATGGGTGGTTTGTTTGGTTGATACCAGCAGTAAGCCTGCAGTAGGATACATGGAGATAGTCGAAAAAAGGAATAAAGAAACCGCGTTTCGCATAATAAATACATTTTTTTACCAGGAACGACCATTCATAGAGATTAATGGAATGCATATAATACGATAAAGCATGATTTGCGATTTTTCCATTACACTGAAAACCATTCACAATATTTTGTGAACCCAAATAACCAAGTACATACACAGACAATTAAAGCAATTGGAATCGCAATAAAGGATTTATTAAAACAATGCTCGGTTGTAGGAGATCTCACTAAGATTCCTATCTGATGTAGCGGTTCTGGCATGAAAGTGATTCAGAAAATACATTTTTCAAATTGTGTGATATCATTTCTGCAAAACATCCATTTATTTAAATATATTTTGTTTAAATGTTGTGTTCGTTACATAAAAAAATACTTGTATTTAATTTGCCTTTGTGGTTAATTTAGGCAATAGCATTTGTTGAAATAAAAATAAAAATTATAACAAGAGTGGTATCTTGTGATACTACATTTCATCTTTATGAGAATAAAAGTTATAAAAAGATATGTGAATAAAAAATATATATTTTTTAAAATTTTTATTGTTTATATATGTGATTTCATTATGCATAAAATTGCCTCGGCATAGAAGGATGTCTCCTTCACTTATCACCACCCTACATTGCACTTTAAATAAATATTGAATAGTATTAAACACGCACACAGAAAAAATGTACATAAAAAAACAATCTGGTTTGCAAAAACCCAGTAAGCATTCGAAAACATCCAAACAAGTCAGTTATTTTTTATTTGTTTCTACAAGTCAGTTATTTTTTATTTGTTTCTATGATTCAAAAATTCGGTTCAAATAATTTTTAACATTATGTATTTTTAATAGACAACACCTTAATTTTTAACCTTTTGTAATTAATATAGATAATTCTTTTTATTTTTATTATAATTATCATTATTATTATTTTAAGTATAATTAAAACATTCCGTAATATATTAAAATGCACTCGTAAAGACATATTTATATAAATATATTAGGTTTTGAATTTTTTGTCATTAAATAAATTGATCACGTAAGATTTAATTTATAAATTAAATATTAAATTCAAATTTAATATTTAAAAATATTATTTTTTAAATATATTAACTGTCGCTAAATATAAGGTTTCAAAGAAGAACTGGACTACCCATATCCCATTGGGTCAGTATGTTATATTAGCAATGGAATTAATGTATGAGCGTGACATTTGTGACGTAAAGAACATAGTTTCTTTGACATAACAGAAACATTTAGGTGAAAGTATATTAAAATAAAAAAAATGTATAGATTTCAATAGGTCGTTCTATTCGTAATTGTTTATTTTTGAAAAAACCCTTACAGCCATTGAATTGTAAGTCGTTGGCCATACATATAGGTTAATGTTCACTGGACTATCTTCATGTATGTCATGTCACCATAATACTTAAATCTAAATTCAAATTTTGATATATCATTTTTTTTAAATGAAATTGTTAGTTGAAAGTACAGAACAGTGAAAAATTCACTCCCTATGTTAAGATTAGCTTTTTAAATAGAAAATTTAAATAAAATGTAACAGTTTTCATTCATCTGAAACAAACGTTCATGACTCATTGGGTCAATCATTTAATTTATATGTTAATAATACCAATAAAGCTAATTAAGACAATGGGGAAATGAACGATGTAAAAAAAAAGCAGACAGTATTTACAATTGTTTATTTGGATAATTAAAACGCGAAAAAAAGCAATTGGGACGATCGCGACGATTTTATTTACGCGGTTACTGGTTTATGTATATGTACTCATGCGCAACCGGAAGTGGGAAACCGGATGTATGCTTACAGCATATTTTACAAAGTAATTTGAGTTTTATAATTATATAGATTAAATATATATTGGATTGCCTTGAAAACGCACACAGAAAAAACAGAAAAAACAAAACCGTTACATAAAAATCAATCTTGGTCGCAAAACGCCGCGAGACATTCACAAAAATCCGGAGCAAAGAGACACCTATTTATTCAAATATGTTTTATTTAAATACGTTCGTTTTGTTACTTACTTAAATAGTGTTTTGTAAATATTTGTTCCTTTTACATTTTCTAAAAGTTGTGTACACATATTTTTTAAAAGATCTTACTCGCGAATATTCCAGCATGTCTACTATTTGACGTGTTTACAAACAACCGACGCCATGTGCTTGTGCCAATGTCAACGTCGCATCAGCGGTGTCACTTTAAATCTGTGCTGGTCGTCGCCATGCGTCGTCTTCTGCTATTGCTTACTTCATCCAAAAAAAATAAAACAAACAAAAAATCGAAAAAAAAAACTCTCTCAGTCGTACGGGCAAGACTTTGATTTTGTGTTTCCAATAAAGGAGATTTACAAGGATATTGTATTAGAAACTGAACTCCTAAAAATATTTAATTGTTGACTTTTTTTGACATTTTGGTAAAACTTGCTAGTTTGCAATCGCTGATAATTCACTCCAAAACTTGAAAAAGAATGAAATTCGAAATAATTGTACTCTTCCAGAATTTTACTCGACTCCTCCGGACTAATTATATTTAGGGCTGGACCAGGAATTACCGGATTAAGCCGAGCGCTCTTCAAATGTTGAAACACTGAATCGACATTCTTTTCATAATTAATGGGCGGGGGGGGGGTTAAAAACATAATTTGTACATTTACTTCACAATAAAAATATGTACTTTCACCTAACAATTTACAGTTTTCAAGAAAAACATTTATCTTTTCTCATAATAAAATGTTTATTTCCAAAGAGAAACGTTTACTGCCAATTTTCTTTAAAAAAAAGTAAGTTTCTCAGAAAAACATTCACCTAACAATTTACGGCAACCCCCCTACATTTTTTCATAAAACAATTGCGAAAAAATAAAAGTCAATAAACAATACAAAATGTGACATTTCTAATATATATATATATATATATATATATATATATATATATATATATATATATATATATATATATATATAAGTATATTCAGTAAAATTTCAGTAGCTTTTTTTGTTATTTTGCATTAATTGCATGTCTAATTTTTCCCATTTGTTTGAAAATTCGTCTGCATCGGTTACCATGCTGGGCTTCTCCATTGACTGCCGGTCAAGACCAAATTCTAATTGACGAAAAATCCTGAAGATCTGGGTCAAGTTATGCAAAAGTTCCAAAAAATATATGAGGTTTTTCATTGTCCAGATCTGCCAATAAAACGGGCACTTCTTTATTATTGTAGTGGAAACCGAAAAGTTGATATTTTATAAATAAAATAACAAAACATAACCCCTTACATTTTTTCCAATCACAACAATAACCAATGTAATATACCTACTTGTCATATCACAATTATTTCGATTTTCAATATGTATACGAAAAGGTGATTGCGGGCAGATTTGTTTGCTCATGTTACATATGAGGTAAACACAAGGGAAATAGCTAAAATTTCTTATATCTTAGAAAATTATTTCATTTCATAATTACTTTCCCCCCTCATCGTTATTCGTCAGCTTTGCCTATTTATGATATAACAATCCAGTAGATAATATTGGTTACACTTGGAAATCGATATTTCGAGTTTTCATTTGCAACAATAAAGAAAATTCATCAAAATGTTTACGAGTATTCTCATTATATTATATTTGAAAGTAATATATTATATTATCTTTGAATGCAAAAATAGTTCACCAAACTATTTCTTTTCTTTGAAATCTGACCCAGCAATATTTAATATTGTTTTCTTCTTTCTTTCCTTATTCTGAATTATCAATGATCGCCCACTTACTTTGGTGGTTTATTCTTTAAACAGTTTTCCTTTCACTTTTTCCATCGGATTATCTATGATAAGACACTTTACTTACATACAAAAAATATCGGCTATTTTTTCTTTTTACTTTTCGAGATTTTCCAGTATATGTTTACATGCATGTCTATAGTAAATAAAACCCTTATGTTTTCCCCCGTGTCAACTGCTAACAAGAGCAAGTAGTGAACGGAAATTGTATGTTTTAACGGATATGCCATTTTAATTTAAGATACTGCGCTTCAGAGTTCCTTGGCGTTTGCAATAACAGTTACTCTGCTTCAGGGAAATTTTTTTACATTCGTCTGACTTACATCTACATCATCAGGTCTTCTCACATAAGCAAGTATAGGTTACGTGTTCGGTAGTCGGAAAACCAGGCAATCTCTACATCTGCAGAGAAAAAGAGACACCTCAAAATATTGTGTATCTCAAAAATATTGAGGAAATTAACACAGGACATATATTTTGCGTTTTCGTTCCTATGCTTAATTTAAACAATCTAAGCCATAGCAACGTGTTACCGGGTACAGCAAGTATATATATATATATATATATATATATATATATATATATATATATATATATATATATATATATATATATATATATATATATGTGTGTGTATATATATATATATATATATATATATATGATAAACTCACACATTCGCACCCAATTCAACACTCTTCTCCACGAAACTGAATCCTCACCCCCATGACCCGTAAAAAAAAAACTTCTGTTGCTGAAAGATAATTTTCACTCTTCCTTTAGAATTCCGCTGTCGAACATAAGACTTGTTGCCTGAAGAGGTCTCTATTAGTAACTACTAATAAGATTATGGTACACTGTCTTATAACTCCAAACTACTTTGGCTTCTTTTCTATTTTATGATTTTGATTGGTCTCAAGAACCTTCACTTCGAGCATTTCTCTACTCTCTCAGCAGAGGTAAGCTCATTACAAATCGTTATTTTATTTTTTTGTTGTTATCTATATTATTACTGTTAGTTTTAAATTGTTTTTTTTTATGGTTGAACATTGCAGATCAGATTTTGTAGAATATTGTTTCACGTTTCCATTGGTTTGCTTAATGTCGAAATAGTTTGTTACAGATCTGGTCTTTATTTATATCGCATTTAGAAAATGCATTATATAAAGTGAATGTATTTTTAAATAGTAAAAACATAATAAAACAGTTATGTGTTGAATCATAGTATAACTTATCTTTTACATTACAATATATTAGCAAAAGAAAGACGTTCGACTCAAATAAAAAAACAGTAAACACAATAGCACATAATGTGTTATAATAGCATCGCATAATATAATAGCAACTGATTTAACTAAAGAAGCAACATTGAAAAATTAGTAATACAACAATTGCAATAATAAATCAAAGTATACAGATCTAATATATAAATCTTACTATGTCTTTCTGTGTTCGGTTTTCCAATGTTATCTTCCCTAGATGGATGGACGTTGGACGGCGGACGATAGCTTAAAAGCTTGTATTTTTCGTGCAGAATTTAATTAGGGGCATTTAATCGCTAAAAAAAATTCTAAGGGTTTTAAAAAGGGTTCAAACCTGAAAGCAATAACGCCTTTACGAGCGTAGCACAATTACCTCATTCTCGGCATGCGTACATAGAGTAAAACAGTAGTATAAATATTAAGATATTTCACAACGCTACTGAAGCTGTTGTCTATTAAGTGCAAGGGGTAGCGTGACCGATTACAAGCGCAGGTATTGCGGTTTCGATGTCCATCAGTTCCATTTTTAACATTCCGATATCTTGATTTTTAAATGTTATGTAATAAATACACAAGAACGCTTTTATTAAAAAAATGCAGAAGAATTTGAATGTCCAATGGAAGTACAATTATTCCATATATATGTTGTGTACTTAGTGTAGGTAAAATATTTATGTTGCTCAAGATAGCACATTATATATATACATCAATAATTCCGCTATTCTAAGAATAATAGGCATGTTATAAATTTTCTGATTGTCTTATATGTTGCCTTGCTAGTAAATAATAAAGATAAGTTATACATTTATTGGCATATTTATATACTACCATAAGTGTGGTTTTACTTAAATTTAAACTTGTATTCACTTCTGAATAATTTTGATTTTAATACACTTATCTGTTAAAAGTGATGTTTCTTTAATAGACTGTTCAATGATATATATATATATATATATATATATATATATATATATATATATATATATATATATATATATATATATATATAACTCAGTGGAAATATACTTTTCCCTTAAAATGTATACGAATCATTATTTAAATTAAAGAGCAATATTGTGAATGAATAACAACGATCTATATTCCAAAGATAATGTCGTTGATAATCTTACAATTGATTCCTTTAAGATTACATTCACAGTTCTTGACAGGATCTGTATCGTAGCAAAAAAGTCAATCAATTATCATATTAATTTCTGAATCTCTTTTGTCATAAACTCATCAGCAGAAATAGCAACATGCAATCCCTTAAAAAGAAATAACGTGCGTTTTCACAGGATTGAAATCCTAAAATTGAAAGAGAAGCTTTAACATTATAATACGTTTCCATTACGCCATTTTGAAATTGCGCCTGGTGTTATTAATGCATAAAGAGTTATATAGTCTGGTATCTACATATATATATGAACCTAAATGCAGATAGTCTGGTATCTACATATGAACCTAAATGCATGTATATTCGTTATATGCATTTCACTATCTACTTTTTATTTATTCTCATTTACTTTTGTTCCATGGCTTGATATATGCTCAGCAAATAATTCATCTCTTTACCTGCCTCAATGTTTCAAGCAAATGTGTTCATTTTCTATATAATTCATAGTTAATGTCTATATAACTGCGTGTGACTCTTTTATTTCTTTTTCTAATTTTATCTTTTTATTTGTCTCTTGTTGTTATTATATGTTTTCTTGTTAGAAGGGGTCAAAGGACGAACCGAGAGCTCAGTTAAAGTTAGTGTTGACGTATTTGGTGATTAGTTGGAATTCTAGCAATTCTGATATTTCCTATTTTTCATACTGAGGCAAGGGTACTAACGCACAAGGTACGTTGTGTGTTGTGGCATGAGATAATATGCTTGTGGAAGGAGATATTAGTGTTTATAGAAAATGTGTTTATCTAACGGTATGGTGGTACAACTATATATCAGTCGTAGCATTTAGTGCATTGCATATCTTGGGTATAGTACATAAGCCTGTGAAGTGTCCATAATCAGTTTTACCCATTAAGTCGCTGTCGCAAGGTGGTGCTGATGTGGATAAGTTGTATGGGTAGCTTCTCATTGTGTATGGATCTGTGGATAGCTGAGGAGATTCTATCGTTGAAGAACGAGGAGCTTAAGAAAACATGTATTTAACAGAATGTGGCTTTAACGTTTTTCTCTTTCTGAATTAAGACAAGTAAAAGTTGGGATAGCGTTGGGATAGCGGTTCATTGAGAGCGTATGTAAGAAGCTGTTTGTGTGCAAGTATTTCTCGGATGTGTTATTATATTTGGTGGGTATAAGAGAGACCTCTGCATGTGTATAGCTCAGTTTATCTTTGACGGGTAAAGCAAATCTAAAGTAAACGAACAAACACCTACAGGCTGGCCTCTTGCATAACGCTGTACAGTGTTTGAGTTTGATGTCAAGGGGTTTATTTGTTCTATCGCGAACTACCGGTAGGGAGGTTAGTATTGTTGAATGTGTTGAAGATTATAGTAGCTTCGTCAGGGGGGCATGTACATATGAGGATGTCATTTATGGATATCCTGAAGAGAAGGTATGATGGACAGGTTATGAGTGTTTGTCTCTCGAGTTTTTCCATGTAAGAAATGACTAAGACGCTGAAGGGACTGAACTCCATGGGTAGACAAAATACTGCTCATAGGTATTTTTAAAGAATGTAAATTATGTGTTTGGAAAAAATTGGGGGATGGCATCAGAGGTTATTCCGAAACAGTGTAAAATGTTGGAAGCTATGAGATTAGCCATAATATTTATCGCGGGTTATGCTAGAATAGAGGTGTTCAGGAAGACGGCGTCTAGGCTGACAGGAAATAGGTTTATACTTAGTTGATTATGGTGATGACCCGTTAAGCTTGCCAATGACTTGGTAGTAGCTATTGACATGAGCTGGAAAGATATAGAGTAAGGTTTTAAGTAGCCTGGAGAATAGCTTAGATATATTACTGTTAGATACAACAGGTGTGAGTTGGGTTTGTGTGTTCGATAATATAGTGAGGAGTGTGCTGTTTTTAGTGGAAATGTTTCGGGAAGTTCCTCTAAGAGCAATTCTGTAAACAGCTCGTATTATTATTGTTCTGTATTTTGGTGGCAGTGATTGTATCAACAAGGCTGTAAGGCTTGGTATTACTAAGGTGATCTTGGACAACCCCCCGTCATTATAAGCATTAATGGATGACACATATCATTACATAGTGAGCAGAGAAGGGATGATTTAATGCGTTATTAGACACTTCTCTCGAACGCGCCCGTTTTTTTTTTTATGTTTTTACTTTATTTTCTTCTGGTGTCCTGCATTGCTCCACGCTTTTCAAGTTCCACATATTCCTTTACCAGCATTACCTAAAGTTAACTACAATATACTATATATATATATATATATATATATATATATATATATATATATATATATATATACAGGGTGTCCCAGAAGTAACGCACCATGTAGATTTATATAAAAACAAAGATGAATATCAATGAATATCAATTTTATTAATCAAAATCACAATAGATGCTCAAATTGTTCACCTTCAGCCTGAATACATGCATCGATTCTCTTTATAAAACTATATTTCACTCTAATGAGAGTTTCAGTAGTAATTTTTTGACATTCAATTATTATAGCATCTTTCAAATCATCAAGAGTGCGTGGACGGTTCTGGTAAACTACAGATTAAAGATGTCCCCAAAGGACATAGTCAAGAGGTGATAGATCTGGTGATCAGGGTGGTCACTCCACGGGACCTCTTCGCCCAATCCATATTTCTGGAAAATTTGGATTCAGGTAGTCACGCACACAAATAGCAAAGTGTGGTGGAGCTCCCTCTTGCTGAAATAAGAGATGTCGTCTAATTACAGGCACATTTTCTAGGTATTCAAACAGGAAGGTCTGTAAAAGCTCTAAATAAGTTTATCCGGTGACATTGTTAGTATTGAAAAAAAGGACCACCGATTCCTCCTCCCATATTCCAGCCCAGACCATATACTTAGGGTTGGTCTGATGATTACCCTCCTCATGCCAGTTAGGATTTACTTCTGACCAATAGCGCATATTGTGACGGTTTACTTGCCCATTTAAATGAAAACTTGCTTCATCACTAAATAATATCGAAGACGCAAGGTGATTACACACCCATTTACAAAACTCTAATCGCTTATCTGTGTCATCGCCATGTAGAGCTTGTACAAGATGCAATTTGCACGGGTGAAATTTCTGTGTTTTAAGAATACGATGTACTGATGATTTGCTAATCGAAAGCTCCTAGCTTATTATCCTTACTGGTTTCACGGGGCTTCTAGCAACATTCGCCAACACAATAGATGATGTTTCCTCAGCAGTTACATTCTTTCGTCGACCACATCTCTCGCAGTCAGCAACTGAACCGGTTTCTTGGAAACGTTGGATCAAACGGCTGACAGTGGTATGGATCAATGGTTTTTCTCGCTCGGGATTCGTGAGGTTGAATTCTTTACCTACCGAGCGGTGTGTAGCCCCATCTCTTCCAAACATGAAAATCAATTAAACTCTTTCTTTCATTGTTAATTTCTCGCCCATATCGAATAAAGTCTGAAACAAAAATAAATATAAATATATGGTGCGCGACTTCTGGACCGAATAAAATCTGAAACAAAAAAATAAATAAATATAATTTAATTGTGTACTATAATAATCAAACACCTAGATACACTAGTGTTTCATCCTGTCTGGAATTTCAGTGCAGGATTACACGATAAACACCAGTCGACAGGTTTGAACACGGCAACACGAGCAATCTCTGGCTCGATTAGCAAACACCCTATACAAACGACTACCATTAACCCGGATAAATTAGATTGAATTTCAACATTGTAATTTTAAATGTTATTTAGGTCAGACACAGTGATCTAATAATTATACGATAGTCTATGCATAAGAGTTAAATTACCTGAAAGTGCTCAACATTAAGAAACGAGTTTATATATATATAATATCCCCATACCCCCTAAAGACACCTTTATAACCAGCTTAATAACAAGTATAAATATATTTATAAGGAACTTGAGATAGAAAGCCTACCATTTTGATAATCACCAAAATGAAACCACAGAACCAATACACCACCAACCTGGTGAAATAAAGGAAACACTCCTCAGACAAGACAATGAAGAAAGAAAAGCAGCGAAATACTACAGACTAAACACATACAAAAACCCTAAAAGAAACAAAGACACTGAAAATTTTGAAAATGACTTAATCAACCTGATTAAAAATATTAAATTTATGAAAAATAAGAAATATATCACTCCAACACTTTAAAAAAAAAATAAATTTTCAAAATCTATTTCTATAAGCCACCAAAATAAACTCATAGTACTGGCAGATAAAACTGTAAATTTCTACACAATGGACTATATACAATATAAAAATCTAATATATAAAGAACTTAATAAAAATTATAAAACTACAAATAAATCAGCACTAAATAAAATAAATAATGATGCAAAAAACCTTTTAACTAAACTTAAAATAGATAAATACACAGAAATAACGGTACCAGGTACGCCGAGATTTACTTTAAAAGACCACAAACACAGCTTTAATATTAACCCTACTATTAGACACATTTGCCCCTCGAAATCAGATATAGGACTAGTTAGTAAAAACATATTAGATGGAATTATCCCCAACATTAAATCCATAATAAAATACCCACTATGGCAATCTTCCAACCAAGTAATCGACTGGTTTTCTAACATTCAAAATAAAAATAACATTAAATTTCTTTCTTCTGACATTGACTCATATTACCAATCTATATCACCTATCCTACTTTATAAATCTCTATTAATGGCACGAAAATTAACTAATATAACTCAAGACGAAATTAAACTAATAATTATAGCTAGAGAGTCTTTAATAACATTTGATAATAAATATTGGACCAGGAAAATACCCCTAACCACTTCAACATTTTAATGGGATCGACGGATTCGACTCAGGTCACTGATCTAGTTGGCCTTTTCCTTTTAAATGAAATACATTTTATACTCCATAAACAATTTAAAACTTGAAGGAGGGCTATATAGAGATGATGCACTTTTAATAACTTATTCTACTAATAAAAATTATGAAAAAGCAATTAAAGCTTTACATAAATTATTTAAAAATTATGGACTTAGAATAAAAATCGACCCTATTAAAAAATTATTAATTTCTTAGACATAACCTTAAATCTTGAGAATTCTACCTTTGAACCCTATCATAAACCTAACCAATCACTACTATATGTCCACAATCAATCAAACCACCCTAAATAAATATTAAAATCAATAGTTCCCAATATCGCTTTAAGAATTTCTAGACTGTCTTCTACTAAATCCATATTTACAAAAAATGAAAAATACTATAATGAGGCCCTTACAAACTCTGGATATAATTCACAAATTAAATTCATAAATGAAAATGATAGAAACATAAACTGCATTGAAAAATAAACCTATTAAGAGCGTAATAACATATAATATTGCAATGTCCTCCCGTATACGAGTTAAGAAAAATAACCAAGATACAAACAAAGATAAAACCAAACCACAAATATTAGATAATAATACAAATAAACAGCAAACCAAACCCCGTAAACGTATGAATATACACAAGGAGATCCTATGGTTACACCCCCCCATATTCTAAAAACCTAGAAACAAACATAGCCAGAGAATTTTTTAAAATATTAGATAAGAACTTTAAAGCCCCCCCCATAGATATAATAAAATTTTCAATAAGAACACAATTAAAGTCTCTTACTCTACTATGCCTAACCTTCATCAGAAAATAATTAGCTCTAATAATAAGAAAATTAATAAACTACAAAATACAACAACACAAAATACATCGGACTGTAACTGTAGAAGAAAAAATAAATGTCCCCTACAAGGCTCATGTAAAATTAAAAATGTTATCTATAGCTGCACAGTATCAAACACTCCAAAGCTACATGAACCTATTAACAGTCATAACTCACCTACCAGATTAAACAATAACACCAACTTAAACCAATCTACCGATCAATTTCTAATCCACCCACCATATAATAACCCAACAATAGACCTAACGGAAAATAATCACAAAAGCAAGAGGTAATATATTTTGGTTCCACATCTGGCCTAATAAAACATAGAATTTCAGCGCAGAAACATTCTTTTAAAAATAACTCTCTGTCAAACCAAACTACTCTACCCGACTATATTTGGCAACTAAAAACAGCAATATTTCTTTCAACTAAAAATGCCAAATAATTGAGACTTGCAAATCATATAAACCAGGAGATAAATTTTGTTCACTATGTACAAAAGAGACCCTAAAAATTTTAAAATATGAAGATATAAAAAGTACAACCAAACTATTAAATTCAAGACAGGAGCTTATGGCATGTACTCATAAACGTTGGTTTAAATTTTATAAATATAAACCACCTTAAATCATTAAAAATTTCTTATTAGTAAAAATAGATTACAATTATTTATTTATTTTTTTAATAAATTAAGTTAGACTAATTACCTCCCTTACACCCGTCAAATAAATAATAAATTAAGTCAAGAAAACATGACAATTATCCCCCCCTTAAAAAATGTAATAACAGTATTCTCTCTATATAAACTGTAGTGTCTTTAAATGAAAAATACGCTTACGGAAACAATTTATTGCATGAGCGTCCCCCTTTTTAGAATTCATCATTCAATAAGATAAAAAGCTATAGAAAACATCTAAATGACTACTTTAACCACAGTTCCTGATTTCAAAAAAAGAAAAATGTAAAGGTAAATGTCTCTATATATTTTTAAAGCAAATTTATTATGTAAATTCAAAAATATATATTTTTCTCTACTTATTTCTATCTCTAACCCATATTCATTTTCTTATAAATTTTAAATCCAGACCTTTCATTTCAATTTTTCAGATTCATCTGCCTTACTTTTAATGCTAGGTTTATTTATGGTGTCTTTTAGATTAAAAAAAAACCCTCCAAAATTTGCTGATGAGAAGAATATTCTTACCAAAAACTATATATAATTATTCTACATAACTTGATGTAAAGCACAATAAAAAGCATTGTTTTCCGAAACGATCGTGCAGATAATTGATTTTGTTGTTGTTCCTTCTCATGAAACGTATTTTTAATTTAATTAAAATTTGATTTTTAAATTTTAAATTATAAATCACATTACTTAATGTATATATATATATATATCTATATATGTAGTTTATATATATATATATATTTCTTTATATATATATGTACACACACACACACACATATATATATATATATATATATATATATACTAGCATTTAAGCCTGGCTCTTATATAGATAGAGAACAGCATCAGCAGTGAGATATCTACCGGATCGATAGAAAGATCCCACCATTTTTCCAGCGGCCTTCGCAACAGATTTGATGTACGTGTTCCATTTAAGATCAGGAGTAATGGTCAACCCAAAAAGCTTGTCAAAACTAGAGGCCTCCTGAAGATGAGATCCATTCAATTGATGCCAGATGTGGATCAGAATGTTGATGGTGTAAAGAGAGAAGCTTGGTTTTAGATGCATTAAAAGTAACAAGCAACGCCCTACCCCATTGTACTACGTGCTCAAGATCAGAGGAGAGAGAATTGGAGAGAACTTGGTCCTTTACTGTCTTAGATGTGCTACCATACATTGTAGTGTCGTCAGCATAAATGTCTACAAATGATGTAAGGATGTGATTTGGAAGATCAATAATGTAGCTCAGGAAAAGTGTTGGGCCCAGGATGGACCCCTGAGGGACACCGGCATTAATACTGTGAGCTTCTGATTTTTGCCCCTCAACTACTACTCTTATGAACCTATCAGAAAGAAATGATTTAATAATTGAGAATACATTTCCAGCAATGGATATCTTATGAAGTAAACCTTTATGCCATACCATATCAAAGGCCTTTGATATGTTAAGAACAATTGCCCTAGAAAGGTTGCGTCTGTCGAGATATTTGCTAATCCTATGAGATATAACTGTAGGCACATCTGTTGTAGATCAAGCAGAACGGAAACCATATTGAGTGTCACTAAGAAGGTTATTTTTGTTGAGATGGTTGCAACTTTCTCATGACGCACAGGAGATTTATTGGCCTGTACTGAGAGGGGGAAGAACGGTCACCTGAATTCTAAAATACAGGGACTACTGATGAAATTTTCCAGGGAAATGGAAACTATTTTCCTTAAGACAACGTTTAAACAGTTTTGTAAGTATGGGCGCTAGTTCAGGTTGAAGTTTTTTAGTACTATAATTTGAATACCGTCAGGGCCACTTGCTGTACTGGAATCAAGGTTTTTGATTAGCTTGGCAACATCACGTACAGATATACCTATATCACATAGCGTGTTTTTTGATACAGGAGGAAATATTGGGGGTTGGCGGCCTTAATCGGAAAGGGTAGAATTAGCTGCAAAGTTCTTGACAAAGAGTTTGGCTTTGTCTGATGCTGACGAGATTACCTAAGGTCCATTGATAATAGTTGGGATGGAGCAGACGCTTCTGTTCAGGATTCTGTTTGCTATTTGCCAACACTGGTGGGAACCAAGCCGCTGTTCATCTACTTTGGACTTAACAGATTGAGCATACCACTCTCTTGCGCTCTTTATTACTTTCTTACAATGGTTTCTGGCAGTCCTGAAAGCGGCTTTAATTTTCATACATTTATTACGTTGGACACAGTTGAAAAAGTGATTTCTGGGCACAATGGCAGCAGCACATTCTGGAGAGAACCATGGCTGGCTGTTAGGTTTTTGCTGAAACTTTTTCGAGGGTATGAAACGGTCAATACCTATAATTAACCATTCCGTCAGGTCTAATACTATAGAGGACACATCCTTTTAAAACATGGAATGCAGAGGTAGATCGGATATAAATGTGCGGAAGCTATCCCAGTCAGCCTTAGTGTATCGATATACTGTACGATGGAGAGGTATGTCTGGGGACTTATTACATTTCATTTTTATCTTAATTGATACAACAGAGTGGTCGGAAGATCCAAGAGGTGACGGAACAGAAACTGAACATAGTTCAGGGCAAGTTGTGAGAAAAAAGGTCTAGTAGGCTTGCATACCGGCCGTCATTGTCGGGCACACGGGTGGGTGCCTGAACAATCTGAGTGAGGTCATAGGCAATGGAGAAATCAGGACAGAACCTCCCCTCATTATCTGTCTTGTTAGAGTGAGTCCACCATTCTACGTTGTGAACATTGAAGTCACAACATACGTGAATGTTAGCTGAAGCATTAGCAGATAAAACTTGGTCAATTTTCTCAGATATTCTTTGAAAGATAGTAACTCCGATGTTATGGGGGCGATAGAGAGTAAATATAAATGCCGTAGTGTGAGCTAAAGCAACTCGGAAGCACATACAGGGTAAGTTAGGATCTTCCCTGGAGATGCCACTACCACATGGAAAGTTATCCCTTATATAGGCACATATTACATGCCCATGGCGATCTTGCGGGTCAGATTTAGAAGTTAAGTTAGAGTATTCTTTCATTGCAAACTTTTCTAGAGAAATAGCCTGTCCAATGGCAGTTTCACTTAAAAATAAAAGGTATTGTTTAGTCTCCTGTATTTGGGTTTCAACCTCTGGAAGGTTAGAACCTAGACCCCTTATATTGGAGAAGGGGACATTGTAGTAGGGGTCTACGTTGGTAGAACCGGGTTTAATCGTGTATTTTTTCTTGAAACTTGTCATGATGAAATTTTGGAATTTGTGGACTAGGTCGTCAGATTTACTTAGAGCAGAACAGAGAGAGGAAACTAGATAATGTCTAGATAATAATAATAATAATAATAATAATAATAATAATAATAATAATAATAATAATAATAATAAGCACAGCATGCATATAGCATGTAAATTCGCAGTTACTTATCAAAACACGTAGAAATCACATATATGAAATATTTTCACTCACTTTGCTGCAAATATATTTCGTGACCGCAATATAGCTTCTAAAACACAATTCTCAGTCTACATGTTTTTAAATAATGTGGATTGTCTAACCTATGTCCAAGAAATATATTATAACATATCTGATGCACATGTTAGACCTCTTTGTTAAATGTAGGTTTCTAAGGGATATTTCATAGATGTTTACAAAGAAGTCACCACTTATCAAGGTGTAGATGTAACTCGAGTTTAAGGGTTAATAATATTATTTGGAGGATCATTGATGAAAATCAGAAATGAAGATGTGTCCATGATGACACGATCATTAATACTGCAACTTTGTGATATGTTATTATCAAACAAGTATTTATGGATCGAAAAGACATTTCTTACTATTCCGTTGCTAGGGATCTTCTGATGTAGACCTTTCTATAATTCATTAGCAAAAACGCTATATATGTCAATAGAAACAAAGCCCCCGCCAAGAGATTCGATAATTAGTTTAGATATTATAATTAGCGCATCAACTGTATATCTAGCAGAACAAAACTACTGGGAGTAGGCAACTCGCATCGTATAAGGCAGACGCTGCTGCAAAGTCCTTAGTAATATATTTGGCTTGTAAGGTGATGAAAAGATTTCCGCAGGTTCATTAATGCCGCGCTTTTGTTCAGTATCCTGTTTTTTTTACCAAAACTAATGAGCATCATACCACTGCTTGAACTTATCAAACCGAGCCTACCAATCTCTTGCGGTCTTTATTCATATTTTGGAATCCTGATGGACGTTTTTAATCCGACTTAAATCTCTGTACATCTAAGCACTGAAACAAATTGAACAAGCAGCTGCACCTTCTATGGAAACGTACAGACGGGTCTAGATTTGTGACGGAATTTCTTGGAGTGTATAAAGTGGTCTATTAACTATTCAGTCGTGTCTGATCTATAGTATACATGTTCTTTTTAAACATATAATGGTGAAGTATATTTTATAAAAATGTACTGAACATATCTTAATCCATCATTTAGTATGGATATACTGTACGATGGAGAGGTGCAGCTGAGTGTTTATTACATTCTGTTTTAAACTTAGACAAACAATTGTTCGGAAGATTCAAGTAGGTGCACGGCGAATGATGAGCACAATTCGCAGCGAGTTGTCAGAAAAAAAGATCTGGGAGATACACATCGTCAGATTCGGGCACACAGGTGGATTACAGAACTATCTAAGCCAAGACGTAATCAATGGATAAATACTCACAGAACCGCATATAATCATTCGTTTAGCGGACTAGACATTTACACCCAAAATAAATTAGAAAAGACAACAAAGAAATTACTCAGTCTCAGCGCCTTCATTTCTATTATATATATTTTTCAGTTTCATAATTATTTTTTTTTGTTTTTGCTAGTCATATTTCGAGGGCAACAGAAATGCGTAACCATTAGGTACTTGGTCGTAAACCGCGCGACAATTTTTCGAATTGGCATAAAAAATGACACTTGATATTACCACACATGCTTCTGCTTACGTCTAATGCTTTGATTTTCCCAAATTGCAACATACTCGATTTAAACCGGAAGCCGCTTATATATCTCGCAGTGTCCCTATAGTGTTCTTAAAACAAAGAGTTTTGCTTCACCTGTGTTTGATTGACTTATGAAACATTTGTCTCAACAATCCCAAGAGTTTTTCGTGTTCCTGTTTTATTTTCCGGTTGCGGTGTTATGTTTATTAGCTTATGTATAGGCCCTATTCATATCTATAAAACTTGAAGACGCCCTTATTCTTGACCTTTTCGTCTCTGCTATCAAGGGTTCATAGCATCGAAATATGGATCACAATTTTGCTATTCTTCAACGGTAGGATGGATCGCTCGTTCGTATTTTCTGGTTTATGCTCGAAATACTGCCTGTTAAAATCAGCATTTTATATTTTTTATCTTTCCCTTCACCCATACATTTCATTTGGGCAGCCAATGCCGTTTTCCTTAAGGCCTCTCTCTAGTAAAGTTTTTCAGTTCTTCGATATACGCTGCTCGGAGGTGTGCAAAATGCGCATATTATTAAAACCCGTTATATAGTCTCCAGTTCTATGAGAGAAAGGTGCAACCATTTTCTATTAATTATACGCCAGCACACATCTGTCTTCTTTCTCCTCCGGTGTTTTATATTATCAACTAATCCTTGGATTAAACACTTTACTTTTATTGTTTATCTAACAAATATTGTATCATTTATTTCATTGTTCGTCTTATGTTGTTCTAAGCTAAGGTTACTGCCTGATGTATTTCTTGTAGAGCGAGTAATAGTGTAAGTCATTATATACTACACGAGATTTCAGTACTTTATCTAATGGCGGAATGACATATTTGAAAAAAAAATGAATTTGGGTGTAAATGCTTCGTCTCAATACTGGAACATAACAACTGCCAATATTGAACTGTTTGTTTTTCCTCATAGTTTTTGCTAGGACATTACACATTGATAAATAAAACAAGTGTCTCGCCTTCTTCTTTGGAACAGAAACAACCTAGTGGCAAACATTATACATATCTGTGAGTGTTACTATGTATAAGTTATGCAAAATATACTTTAGGTAAAGTCAGTACATCTGACGCTATTTTGGAGAAATAAAAGAATATACACCCCGCATTTAGAATAGTGGCAATCTCTATTTTTTTTGTTTGCCTATGTACAGAAGTGTGTCCGTTACAACTCTACTTTCAACCGAGTAGTTGTTTGTTTCGTCCACCACACTCTTTTCTTCTACCCCTTCTTTTACACACGTCGGTTCGCTTTAGTGACTAAAACTCGTCTGTCCTCCCGCTTTCCTTTCCTCGTTATTTATGGAATCAGGGTACGAGATTCTCCGAGATTCCCCGAGATTCCACGAGACTTTTTTCCACATAAACGCATCCGGGCGCCATCTTGATTCTCAATTTGTGCTTTGCATGCACAAACGCTTTAACGGTAAGCCAATTCTTTCTCCACACTGTCCCCTTATCTCATGATCACAGAGACGGCAGAGTATGGCGATCGCCGCCGTCGGGTGCTTCTGCGAAGGTGCACTGCTTCCTGGCCTCAATTGTTTTGATGCTGCGATGGCTTCTCTCAGCTCTACCATTGCCAGAAGGCACATAAGCGCATCCAGGCAGCAGCCGCACACCCCATTCTTTTAAGAACTGCCTCATCTGATGGCTGCAAAAGGCTGGGCCGTTGTCCGTCATCACTTAATCGGGCGCATCTCTTTCACAGAACACGGATGACAGCTGGCGAATAATGTTGCAAGAGTCCTGGCGCCCGAGGAGTCTCCAGACTGCGAAACGTGTAGGCCCACAATCGATGAGGGTAAGGAAGTGGTTGCCACCGTAGTGTGTGATATCCATGCCCACTCTCTGCCATTTACCACTCACTCCCAACTCCCCTTTTTTCCATCGTGCTGGATCTGGGTCGATGGATTGGCAGGCCTCGCAACTGTCCACCACTCTTCGGATATCTTTTTTTCTACTCCTGGATCAATAATCTTGACAAAGTACAGTGCCCGCTTGAGGCCAGGATGTCCACACTGTCGATGAATGTCCATGATGCGCGCTGCATCCACATTACACACAACTGCTGCACATGTGTTTTGCAGATTATCAGAATCTCTCATAGCACCAGCCAGAAGCCATCGTTGAGGGACTCTTGTCAGAGCATCTGCTCTGTTGAGCGCAGACCTGGTCCACACCACGTCCACAGCCATGTCGTACTCTGTGATGGTGTCGACCAAGGTGGCAAGCCGTCTTCGAATTAACATCTCACTCGATGTCGTGTCGTCAGCCGTGCTATTCCACTTAATGCATCGGTTATCCACCGATGAGTGCATGCCGAGTCAATCATGATATGTAGAACCTTGGCATGCCATTGAAGATCCAAGTTTACGCCCTTCAATGTGGCATCAAGCTCGGCCAGGTTTATGTGCCTCGAATCATTCTCTGGCCGAAGCTAACAGTCATCGTCAATAATGGAATCATTAACTGCAAGGGCAACTCCAAGGGCCAGTGAACTAGCATCCACCCAGACCGTGAACTAATTTTCGCTGACGCACCACTTTCTCTGCACGGGTTCATCATTGGTAACCCTGGACACAGTCTCTGTCAGCATACTCCTTAGGGTGACATCGTCTACTGCATCGTCCCATCCAGACGACACGGCTGTTGCACGTTTTTTTATGGCCGCCACGGCCACCCTTAGCCAACCGCACACAGGGAAATGGCCTAACATCTTTCCACAAAGCGAAAACACTGTTCGTCGGGTGATGTTTGATGGGACCTTGGGGACGCGACTTCCTCTTCGCCAGCAAAGTCCCTCCTTGCTATTGCGCACGTGCAGGCCTAGAATTTTTGCTCAATCGCACAGACGCTCTGGTTCCTTACATGTCAGTCCAATGCTCTCAAAGTGCATTCTAACCGATTGCGCTGAAATGAGGCTCTTAGTGACGAATATATCATCGATATATGAAGATGTTGCCTGTTGCACTGCCTCATCTTGCTGCCAGATAGCATGCATGATTGCTGTCATAATGCTTGGTGCCACATTTTGCACGAACCATAGCCTGGTTAGATAATATCGGCTTCCTCCAATTTCCACAGTCTGAAATGGCCACAATTTCTTCTCAATTCGTATTTGCAGATAAGCCCTGCGTAAGTCCAGAATTGCCAGGTTCGATCCCTGCTGTCGGCACTCCCTTAATTTGAGCGCACACACGTCAGCCCTTGCCGTATATGGATCGACATGCTCATTGAGCTCACGGTAGTCTTGGACGGGGCGGACTTTTTGTTTGGTCTCTTGTACGACGGCCGTCAAGGGAATCAGCACTTACGGAGGGGGGGCAAGCTCACCCTCTGGGTATGGAAGAAGCCAGCCATTGTCGATCCCGTTTGCAGTTCTTCTTCATACTGTTCCCTTAGCCACATGGGTGGGGGATATTCCGATAACCGGTTCCGCAAGTATATTGTTGACTGATCGTTTGACCACTTCCAAGACGCCGTCCATGCATTGCTGTTTCTTTCATACTCTGCATGAAAGTCAGACTCGTCGAGAGTTATGGCAGCAGAAACATGTTCCTCACTTCGGGAGAACTGTACTTGCCGGTTCTGTCCACAGTAATTCCACCCAGTTGTGTAATCAAGTTCATACCCAGGAGTAGGTCGTACCCGAGAAGCTCTCCCTCCACAACCAGTGATCGCACGGCTACTGCAGGCCCGTCGTTGATGCTTGCGCGGATAATGCTCACCCCACAAGAGGCTAGTGAACCTGCGCCTACAGTTAGTACCGGAATTCTCTCTGCTTTCCAAGTGGCACAGCATATCTTGCTTACGAGAGTCTGGGTGCACCCAGTGTCCACTAGCGAGAGGCGCTCGCTTCCATTAATATATATGCTTACAGTGGGTAGTGCCCTACTCACTGACAGTCTGGGGAGAAGACTGGCGCTGTAGCTTCTTCCCCTTGCCCGTTTCCCGGACAGATGCAGGCAAGGTGTCCGCGTTTTTTGCACTTGTAGCACTGCGGCCCGTCAAGTTTCAAAGTTGATTGACGTGACGAAAAACAGTCACGGGCAAAATGGTTGGGTCCTCCATACTTATAGCAGGTTGTAGCTGCGCCCAGGTCCTGCAATCCAACCTGTGATGGTTGTGCAGCTGCCGCTTTGTCAATAGTGTATGTGTTTTTCTTTAGTATTGATCGTGCCAATACTTCCGATATGTCCATCTCGTCAACTTGGGATGAGTCACGGAGCAGATTTTCCTCGCTCTTAGGTAATCCTGCAACAAAGGCGCACACCAAGCCTTTGTCTAACATCCCTCCAAAAAGGAGCGATAGCATTTTTAGCTCAGCCAGATAAACATCCACGTGATGTAATTGTAATGAATTCCTTCCATGCAGTTACTAGATCTAACGCAAATGCTGTAAAAAAGGGCGCGCTTGATTCAGGCAAAATCTATTTTCTTCTGATCAGCCAACTGTTGGTATACTGCATATGCTCCCCCAGTGAGGCGCATTGGGACCATGCATTCCATACGCTTCACCCCACTGAGCTGGCATATTAATTCTGCTTTTTCCACCCATTCCTGCACTGAGCGATCAGTGCTACTGCCATCAAACAGGGTAATTAACTTGGGGTCAAATCCTGATGTCATGCCGAAATAGATTGTGTTCGTTACAACTCTACTTTCAACCGAGTAGTTGTTTGTTCCGTTCACCACACTCTTTTCTTCTGCCTCTTCTTTAACACACGCCCGTTCGCTTTAGTGACTAAAACTCGGATGTCCTCCCGCTTTCCTTTCCTCGTTATTTATGGAATCAGGGTACGAGATTCGCCGAGATTCGCCGAGATACTACGAGACTTTTTTCCAAATAAACGCATGTGGGCGCCATCTTGATTCTCAATTTGTGCTTTGCATGCATAAACGCGCAGCCGCTTTAACGGTAAGCCACTTCTTTCTCCACAGGTATCCAATGTCCTTATACATGAACACTACGATAAAGACTGATAACTTGCGTGAACATTGTTGGTGCACATATGGACTCACTGTCGTCAGAGTATTGTACTTGTAATCTTCTGTTGATGTGACGGTATACACTATATATTCAGTGTTTTATTGTCTGATTGCGACTAGTAATATACTATGCTGTTTATTAATAGCAACTATTGCCTTTTTTGGACACCCCACCATTTTTATTCATATATATATTCTGCTATCAGCTTTCTCACTAACACTGTTGAAATAATTTACTTTTTATTTACTCTTACCCGCAGCATTATGTCAACTGCAAAAGCATCCATTTGTACGTTTTTAGCGGTGAATGGTACTGGCGTATTCCTATGGTTTCATGAATCTATGTATTACAAGACATTTTTACCGTATGGCTGCTGCCTGAAACCTTATCTAAACTAACGAACTCGCGTTTATTCTGCTTTACACACCTATCGATCTCGAAGTGTAATTCTTCATATAACTTTATCCTTTATATGTTTTATCAGAGGGTTTGTTTCTTTGTTTTTCTGGCATAGTAATTTTAGTAATGTTACCGGTTTTAATTAACTGAGCTAATTGACACCCCCTTTCTTAAAGTGATTGTTTTGATTGTGTTATTCATTTTAAGCGCCGGGAACCTACAAGACCCGTTTATTTTCACCACCTTATTAGCTAATGATATGCCACTTCTGATTGCTTAGCTGTGCGATAGTCAGTTGTTCTATATCGAATTGTTTTTTTTTATTGTTGTTTAGAAATCCTACACGGACTATATACGTATGCAGATGCAGATTTTAAATATTCTTTTTTGATATATAGTAATAATAGTTGAAATACGGCATCCTTCTCTTTTCTTTACTCATGTTCGCCCCTTGCAATGCGCATCACCCCTTGGACGTAAGGGGCTACTATTTGGGGCGATGTCTAGGAAAGATTAGCAAGACATTTCTTGTTACATTTAGTGCCATGCATATCAGTATAACCGGCGAAGTAAGGAGCAGGAATGGAATTCCAAAATCTAGATGTTCGAGGGAAAGAAACTATTTAATAGAAAGCTCCCCGGCATTTAGGGACAACAACAGTGAAGGAGTGAGATCTTATTGCTAAGCGGATTTTTCAGGTATATGCACGTCGAAAGGGTACACTTGAAAACAGTTCATAAAACACATTCCATTTAAATATTTGTAAAACCGGCAACATTACGGCGATTAGACGGCTTAGTTGATAAAGTGGGACTAATTAGATTGACAACTCTTTTTTGGACTTCATCTAAGATGGAGACACTAGTGATAGATGCACCAATCCAGATGTGGCAGCAATACTCCATGCGAATGTTAGCATTGTAAACGTACAGTAGACTCTAAGGTGTGAGTAGTCTTCCAGCTCGACAGAGAAAACCCAGCTTCCATGCAGCAGCCTTTGCAATGCCTTCTATGTATTTCTTCCAGTTGATATTTCCAGCAGATGTTAGGCCGAGGAGTTTGAAGGTAGAATTCTCAGAAAGTGTTATATTTGTCATGAATCTAGCGGGTTCGAAAGACGTCTTGTAATTGTTAAAGGAGAGCAGCATAGATGTTCTAATATTAAATGTAACTATCCATTTCTGGAACAATTACACTATAGTCTGGATGTCATTTACTCACAATTTTACAATTGCCTTAGATTTATGTATATCTGTTCTTCCGTCATGCATATTACAGAGCGTTTTATCATCAGCAAATATGCCCATCTTTGGCACATTGTTATCAGGGAGTTCGTTAATGAATATAAGGAATAATAATGGCCCAAGAATCGACCCCTGGGGTACTCCCACATGTATGTTATGTTGCTCGGATGTGCATCCGTAAATGTCAACCTCTATGTTCTATTGTCTTAGAAGGATCTAATTATATATATATATATATATATATATATATATATATATATATATATACATATATATATATATATATATATATATATATATATATATATATATATTTACGTCCAGTTATACCGCAGGATACAATTTTCATTAGCATCCCTTTATGCAGACTTTGTCAAAGCATTGGATATATCAAGGAATAAAGCTCTGACTTCGCCCCACTTTATACAGTGTATCGTAAATGATTTAAGAAATGAATGTTAAAATATCTGCAGTAGAACAGCATTGCCTAAATCCATATTGTTTGTTAGAGAAAAGATTTGTTTTTGTGAGGTAGTGAACTAGTGCTCGATTAATGAAGGTATGAAAGATGTTAGTGAAGAGTGGGAGGTGACTAATGGGGTGATTACTGAGAGGGTCTGTTCTTTCACCATAATTCTTGTACAATGGTTACACAAGGCAATCTCCCAGCTATTAGAGAAGCAATAGTAATCAGCAAGGCATTTATTGTATAGCTTGGAAAATATGGGGGCCAGCTCGACTGAACATTTCTTCATTGGTAATGCAGGAATAAGATCAGGCCTTTGATTTGTCTACGCTTTCATGATATTGCAGGCATGGGAGGCCGTTAGTTTTACATCATCTAATGTGGCTTCAGTCCGCATAGGGAAATTTGGAAAGTAGTTGTTCGTTGGTTTTAAGGTAGAGGCGAATCACTGGGGAACAATTTCGCCTTCTTCCTTGCCGGGAATTAAAGCTACTGATTGTTTCTCAGTGGGGAGATGCACTGATTGCCGTTTATTCCCTACACTATTAGAGATTATCCAGAAATCATGAGCTCCTATCTTTTGCGGTTCAATGCGGTTGCCGATTATTTCAGTATGTTTTCTTTGGCTACTGCTATTTCAGTGTCACAATGATTTCTAGCATTTACAAAAGTTCGCCTCTTTGTATTTGACTTATGGCGTAGCAACCCTTGGAATGGATGCTATCTTTTTGCAATGTCAGCTTAACAATCTGCAGAGAACCATGGGGGTGAGTGGGGCTTGCTATAATACTTCCGTGCAGGAATATGTGTTCAATGTCCGCTTTGCAAAATTGACTTGTCTTATTGGCACACTGTTTAGCAGGACAGGAAGAAGATATTTGCCTGTGAGGATTCTTAGATGGGTTCTCAGTCAGCTCTGTTGTAGTAGATTGTTGTTTGAACAATGGTTCCTAACCTTGAGGTTTGGATTTGAATTTGAAGTTCCCGATCTGGTATGCGCGATTGAAACATGGCTGTCTGTGTAAAGGAAAGAGCTATAGAGAAGCCATTAGTAGGAGTTCAGCTGCATCTGTCTAACTTGGAAAACCAAGTCAAGTGTTATGGTTGATAATCAGGTCACCAAACGCGTGTATTTGGGCGTTAGTATATAAGGAGGATGTTGCATCTATACTATCAGAGAAATGATCGATTAGGGAACAACCCAAGAAGGTTAGAGAAAATATAATAACTAACCCAATGAGGAAATGTTAGTTGAAAGCACATACAAGCCTGGTCATCTAACGTAAGATCTTTCTCTCTAGTTAAAGACAGGGTGCTACGAAAATAGAATCCTAGCCGGTGCATATATCTATCCGAGTCCTTACGGCAAAGTGGGGTGGTATCCTGCCATGTTAAACTAGTTACAGGGATTGAAGAGTGTGCGTTAGTTTCACGTTATGCTAAGATATGCGGTGACTTTACTACAAGGTAAGCCACTACATTATCTAGATTACCTAGAGGTCCACGGATATTTGTGAAAGCGAGCCTCAAGGGTGAATGCGAATTGATATTGTTTGGGTGGTTGTCTGTTATTATCCTGATATTTGTTTGGGTCGTCATTTCATTCCGTTTCTGTTTAATGTAAGAGTAGGGGACGAGCGATGAGCAACATTGCCCGGTTTTGACGCCAAATATACACACAGTGGTCGATTAGCCAAATCCTGTCTGGAATGTTGTCGCCTCGTGAAAGCCCACCAGAGATACTACAGGGTATCTTTCCATGCGCTACATAGCACTACAGCAATATTCTTATATAATTCAACTGATGATAGAGCAGCCGCCGTTAGCGCTAGCAAAGGGTTAGTTCTCCGGCTTAAACACGTAAACTGGGCACAAATGGCCTGCAAGCAAACCCAATTTGCACAGTTTGTGAGAGAAAGAGAGAATTTTCCAATATAGAAAGACGAAAAGGCCTTCAATCCTAGTCAGGAAACAACGTCCAGCACAGGTTGGCTCAGGTGAGTTTTTGGTATTGTATCCCTACGTGTGGCTAATATACAAATAAGGAGAGTGAAAGCTCGCGATAGACAGAGCCTATCTACTCCTAAAGCAAGTTAGGTTTGCTAACCGGGGATTCGTTCCAGTCACAAGCTTTATGAATGTTGTCATCCATGAGTGAGGAGGCCTCCCTCCCACAGTTTTATTATCAGATTTTTCTTTCTCTTAAATGGATGATCTGATAAGATGTACAGGTCTATCACACCGAGAGATGTTACTTTTCGTCTGGTTTCTACACCAGTGTTTTCCGTGCCCCCACATGTATTAACATATTGAGTATCTTACTTTACGATTATTCCTATACTACATAAATAAGCGGAGGATTTGTGAGAGATTCCTCTCTAACATTTACAAAAATGGTATCTTTCAAGTACAGTGAGCAAACATATTTCTAGTAACAAATTTGTATTGAAATGAATTACTTGCATATGTAAAGCAAAGAAACAAAAGAAATGGTGGGAGTAGATCTACATAGACAGCTACATACAACAGGGATAGACAGATGCGCTTAGCTTGATGTTCTTCGAGTGAGCCATGTTGGTCAGCTAAAAGATCAGTGTCTCAATGTGGAATGCACTGGGGTGGAAATATTAGCGTTTATTTGTGAACAGTGTGAGTAAGGGATAGAGGAGAAGAGTTAAGCGCAAAATCTGGACTTTGATTTTACTACTTTCTTTTATTATTGAAACATTATAATTTTACATTTCTGTATTATTAATTTGAACATAAAAAACCCCATTCAAAAGGCGACAGATGCTAGAAAAAGAGATGTGTATTTCCAATGTTCTATTGTATCTGTAAATATATTGTTATCTATTTATATATTACAAACAAGATGCCATGCAACATGAATCTGGGGCATGAGTTTAAAGGAAGTAGATACCACAGAATATAGACAAGGAATATAGGAAAATTAAACTGTGTGTTTTTAGTCATTTTTATTTAAAGGCATATTAAGGCATGGTTAAGGTTATAAAGAGAAAAAAAACAATTTTAAATACAAATCCCGCTAAACAAAATTTCATTATTGTATTTTATTGTATACCATGGGGAATAGACACACCAGTTAAAATAAATTCAGATTGGAATGGAACTTTGATAACGTGATTAAAAACAAAATTATTAAATGAATATATCTATAATTTACAAACTAAATAGTGTAATTTATATAAGTATAAATGACCCTTTCTCTAGAGGTAAAACTATTGATAAGTTCCCCTCTCAGAATGTCTTCAATTTGAAAAAAAATAAATGGTCAAGATGCATAACAGATAACTTTAGTATACAACTAATATATATATATATATATATATATATATATATATATATATATATACACGCATACACACGTGCCAGAATTATATTCCAAACGATACTTTTCTTCTAACTTTCAATGAGTATTCATGAAACTTCGGTATAGATAAAAAATTAAGCTGATCTCCGCAATAGCGAGCAAACGGCAGCAATTTTGGTGACTTGTAGTTTTTTTTTTCAGCATGCCACCTTTATATGCAAGATGGGATGTAAAGGTGTTTTACGTCAAACTGAGAAGTCTAAATTTTTTCAAGGCTCCATAATAAGAAGCCCACCTTAGGAATTGCCAAAGGATAACACCGTGATGACCGTACAATACTGTACTAACCCTCAACTTTGCAACGGGCGTTCTGACAAAGATAAAATTCGTAAGAAATTATATCTGTCACGTCGAACAAGAGCACTATCAAGAGAGAAGTTCGGCGTATCCCACTTGAAACTAGCAAAGAAGTTTTTGAAAAAGCTTGCGTTGCTGATATGCCCAAATCAACTCGCTGCTGTATCCTGGAGACGATTGCAAATTCGTAAAGGCAGAGGCCCGCTCTCAATTGAAAGATATCCACAAGAAAAAGAGGATTGAATGGGCAAGAGATCACATGAATGTGAATTTTCATACTGTTTTGTTCACCGATGAGTGTCGAGCGACTCTGGATGGACCCGATGGGTGGAGGGTCGGGTGGTACCGTAAGGATCAGGCGTCAACAAGGAGGTGGTGGTGTGATGTTCTGGTCTGCAATCATTGGCAATGAGCTTGTAGGACCATTCAGAGTCGTAAATCGAGTGAAAATTACCGTCAACGCTACATTGACTTCATTAAGTAACACTTGGAACCTGCCGCAAAAAGAAGAATTTGGCATTCCGATAAAAGATGGTATTCATGTATTATAATGCACCTATCGAAAATCTGTGGCGCATCTTGAAACAAATATTTACTCCGGAAGATGAGCAAAATATTTACTCCAAGATTACCTCCGGACTGCTATTCAGACTGCTGGCAAAGACATTTCATAAGATAGGATCTAAAGTTTGGCATCTTCAATGGAGCAAATACGTTTTGCTCTTGTCAATAAAAATGGCAATTATATAAGATAGCAGTTGTACTCTTAAACCATATTGAAGTTGTTTGTTCTTTAATATTGTTTTTCTCAATTTACATTTCCTAGAATGATAAATGTTTCGATGAACTTTTATCACTTCTTCATATATTAGATCTGCACATGTGTTACTGTTGCCATATAACGTGCAAAAGTTTCACAGATTTTCATTGAAAACTATCGGAGTTAGAACAAAAATAGAGATTTGCATATAATTCTGGCACGAGGTGTATCTATATAAACCAACGCATATATATATATATATATATATATATATATATATATATATATGCATACATACACATATATATACATACACACACACACACACACACACACATATATATATATATATATATATATATATATATATATATATATATATATACAGCTTATTGGATTGATACATGCCACTAAACGTATGTACATTTAAAACACAATAAAAAATAAAAAATTACAAGTGAAATCAATAATGTAAATTAACATTTGCATCCAGTATAAATGTTTAAAAAAAATTGACAGCTTGTGTCTTATAATGATCAATCTTCAAATATAAATCCTACAAACAATATGCTACATACTCAATACATATTGTTAGTTCCTCTTAATACTAAATACATTCTAACCCCGCTTTGTCTAAGCAAATAAAAACCCAGTATTACACTGCTGCTAAGATTCTTTACAACAATGAAGCAATGAGTATTGAGTTGAATTCTTATTTGCATCTCACTCGACCAATGGTGTCCACACTTAAAGGGGACGCATTACAATTCCTTACATTTAAAAGATTGATTTATATAGGGAGGTAACATAAATTAGTAGGCCTAAATAAAACAACACAACACTTTATTTTTAAACATTAATTCAGTTAAATTTATTATTAAGTAGAGCATAAATCTCTTTAATGTAGCTACCCGCTGCCTCAATCACCGGCTCGATACGGCTTGGAAGTAAGAGTGTGCACTTTTCCACAAACGCCGGCGGGAGCTCGTTTAATATTCGTCGAAATGCGGCTCTGATGATTGGGATGTCATGGTGGCAAGGTTCTAAGCGTATGATATGAATAAATAGAGTTATCCAGTGGCTTCAGGAAGGTTCAGAGGGGGGTAATGACAGAAGGGTACACAGTCGTATAACTCCTTCTCAAGTCAAGCCTGAAAATATTTGGGCGGTGCCAACTGCTGCTGCCACACCGATGCTCTTCACGAAAGATGTCAGAACAATCTCCGGCACATCCAGGTGCACTTTGGTGTTGACTTTTAAGCCGAATTCGAAGATTATGTGGCTATCAGTTGAAACAACACAAACTACCACGTCCGTAATCTGCGTTGAGCTGTGCCCTTAACATTGCAATTTATGGATTTGTATATTGAGCGTGCTAGAAATGCTTATGTTTGTTGGATTTGGATCAGTAGAGAAAATAAGTTATACAACGTTCTATCTCCAGCCTCGCTTGTTGGACATTGTGCTAATTGCACACATGATAGAAGCCGTTGGAATGTGTACACAAGTAGTCAGCAAGTTGATAATTTTCTAGAAAATAAAAACCGATTTTCCTCAAAAAGAAATATCATGATGTCATCTTTGCTAGGAAGATAATCGTTTCCTCTCTTGTTCAGCCTAGAAGCATATCCAAAATATTGCTATTTTACACTGATACATCTGCACCCGTATGAACCGGAGCGCTTTACTTTCAACCGTTGTTCTAATAGAACTGAAAACTTTTGCGCTAATATTACCCACTATGTGCCGTTCTTTTAAGGTCATAGGTACGATGCGTTACCGTTTTCTTTGATAGTCATTTAGAGTTTCACTATATGTGGCCGGTGTCGAACCAATATTATCACCTAAAAACTCGTTCACATATTTCAGCTTCCAGACACTTATATACTGTTTCTTTACATTGTATTATTTTATTTATGTCTTCTGTTGTATTCATAGGTTAGTAAATTTAGACCTAATGCGTGATCACAATTTTTGTTTTGTTTGATCAGCCTCAATAAGTTCGTCATATTCCGATTTTCCATTTTACTCGGATAACGCTCTTTTATAGGCTGCCTGCAGATCTTGTGTTTAGTCCTTCCTTATTGCAAAGTTTACTTCTCGGGCTCATATGTACATCAACGATGGTATTGGATATGTGGGATACGATATTGTTAATGACAAATGACCTCTATGAAAATATACGTGCAATATAATTTGACAGGCTGGTATACTTTATTGTGTCTTTTTTCTGGAACAATAATTTCGGTTTCATTATCATTACGTCAATCATTTTTTTTGTTTTATTCGACTTAAGTCATTCTAGGCCAGGAGTCGGAAATTGGAATGTGTTTCCATAATGTGCTGTTTATTGTTATTTCTCCAAAACTCGATATTGCCTGTTTCATTTTTCAGCCTAGCTGCTCTTTGTTATTTACTGTAAACGCGATATTGCCCGGCTACATTATCGAATATAATTGTATCGTCGTGTCTTTGTTACAGTATGGACTGTCACACTCTCTAAGAAGTAAAGAGAAATGAAAACAGATTGCTTAGATAAGTATGTTTAATTGGCAATGATATCGCTATTATCTCCGTTGGAAGCAATCTATTTTTTAAAAAAATCTGTAAATGAAATGTGAAGGTTTTATGCATATATTAAGCAATAACAATTTTTATCAAATCGATATATTAACTCTGATTTGATAGAAATACGTTCGTTTTTCATATTACATATTTACGTGAAAATGATGGTGTATTTAATGAGTCATTGAGAGTTTTAGGATGGTTTTTTTATCGTATATTATGTACAACAAAATGTATCGCGTTCATTTTTAATAGTTTTGTATACGAATCTATTAAATGAATATTATTATCTGTCAAGAATTTAAACTTATACACAAATATTTGTGTAGCAAAAATCATTTCAATATAAGTCATAATCTAAAATACTATATGTATATATTGATTTTATAATTTCGTATTTCCTCCAACATAAATCATCAAAGTTAATAAAAATTTAGTGTAATGGAAACTACGTGTTTTATATTATTACACAGATTTATATGTAGCAGTCTATATTTATAGTGTTACTATTAACTAATATGAACCCACTTGATATTTAGTATGTTGAAAGGATAAACCTGTTTGTTTTTGAATGACTGCTATTCACTACATTGATGTTTAAATAGGTTTAAATATGTTTAAATATCTGTCAATTTTTGTTTATAGCCTTACCCTTATTAGCTTCTATCCATACTTAAATGTGCATGGAACAGATAACATTTTACTATGCCTACTGCATGTCATAATAATAAGGTGCATGTAAAGTACCAACCAATTTGTTCTAATATTCAGAGAAAAGGTTATCGAGTAAATGCGGTATTCTGGTAACAATATATTATTGAACGCAGTTAATCGTTATATTATCATCGACCAAATATCATGATTCTTACTAAGCTTAAATTTATAATTACAATAGTCTATACGAAATTCAACATGATCGGCCCAGGAGTACATAAAAAAGCAGAGTGGACAGAAAACCAGCCGTACACACGAATTAGTGGTTGTATGATGTCGAGTAATAAAGACGAAATACAAATCGAAGCTAATTTTTAATTAAATTGTTTAATAGTAAAAAGAAAACAATAAATATATCTATGAGAGGGTTGAATATAATCACTGTATTTTACGGCAAATGTCCGTTGAACTATATTTATGACATTTGATATAGAAGCAAAGCAGTCTGCTTGTAAGATGCAAAATTAAATATTTGCTAAATAATTTATGAATAATTGATATTAAACATTATTCAGGAATGGTTTTATGTTAGAAAACTAAACGACTTTAAAAATAACGAATATCTAGCTGAGCCAGTAATAATAATAATATATATATATATATATATATGTATATATATTTATATATATATATATATATATATATATATATATATATATATATATATATATATATATATATATACTAAGAAGCGTTAAACATATATCAGTCATTAAATTTGATATAAAATGTGATAAAGCTTAAGATATTCCACGAATTGCCGTAATTTTAAAATTCTTCGCAGCGGAAAAGGTTGTAATAAATAAAAAAATATTCTCGTATTTCTTTGTAATTAACATGCAATTTAGAATTTACTTGCGGTTTAAACTTTTCGGAGTATCATATGTTTCGTATTACATAGGTGGCGGCCATTTTAGATAGCTGTCGATCTACTAATGGGGTCTTTTTTTCTAGGCAATCATTCCCATTCAACATAAATGACAATAGCGTTGAAGGGAAATCTCACCAATGGCGTTACTCTGATCAATGTCATCGCTGAATTAGATCACGTCTTCCTGGATCGTTCTTCTCTCGGGAATAAGAGAAGTTATTTCCGCCAATTCTTTTCGAAGTGTCTTCACGACCCTCGTAAATCGAGAATGTCCGTTCGTCAGAAGTCGATGGCGGAGTTTTTACACAATTACGCTTTCAAACTTGTAACACGTGTGCAAATCACCTGCCACATATTTAATGCTGTACGTCAGTTAGAAACAGGATCCGGTTTTGTGCCATTCCCTTAAACTTACTAGTGCTCACGGATATCAATATCTTTCACAATCAAAAATGTTACTACGCTTGGTTTAATAAGCATATTTAATAATTACCAAAATAGTGTGTATATATATATATATATATATATATATATATATATATATATATATATATATATATATATATACAATCTGAAAACAGAACACAAACTACTTACATATATTGATATACAACAATTGGTTCAAAAGTAAAACAGTGGTGTTTCTTCTGGCAATTATGAGAATCTGTCGTTTATAAATAATACGTGCTGAAAATTTTGCATTTTTTGTCAGAGACGATTAATTTTCTAAAATATACGTAAAGTCGTACTTTAGGGTTTCAGACGTACGGCAAAGCAGTAAACGTCACAATAAAAGGATGCACTTGTACCAATAAATGATTAGAAATATCGGATTTTATTATAATTCGTTGGATATATCTTACACATACGTTTATTTTAACGCTAATGACGACTGACCTGCGCATAAACGCACACACAGACGCATTCAGGCAACACACACAGACACACACACCCGCCCACACAGAGGCTCACGCTACACACGCGCACACACACAAATATATATACATGTTTGTGTGTGTATATATATATACATATATATATATATATATATATATATATATATATATATATATATATATATATATATATGATAATTATGAAATTATGAAATTATGAATACATATTGGGGGTGTGTTCTTTCAGATATCTGTTGATAATTCAGGCGGGAGTATTACGAATATACAATACATTTATTCAAATAGTGATGGTTCATATTATTGATGTATACCTTCAGGACGTTTGTCTTCGACTATATCATGCTAAATTCTCTGGTGTTATCACACCTCATACTATGATTGGTGGGAAGACTAATGGAGAGTAATCCATTATTAGTAGATGCATTGTCAGCAGCTGCCGCTACTCTCGCTTTTCGCATTTTGCTCCCGGTCTCGTTTAGAAACATTTACTTTTCTGCTAAAGGTGGGGAGTATTTTTGCGTAAGCACCCGCCTAAGATGGTAGAAATTGCATGTTCCTTTTTTCTGTAACCATGTTTCTAATAAGCGTGCTCGAGGAAAACGTTTCACTGAACTGATCTTATCCGCCTGATAGTAAGGGACCAGTACCCACTAAGGAGGCCTCCTATAAGAAAGGAGTAAAGTATTGGGACTGATGTGTTGTCATTTAGTGATTCGATTCTTGACCATGCAGTAGCTTCTGGTGTGTCTTCTCCAAGCCATAGTCCTGGCTAATTGTTAAGGCTTTACCTCATCATGATTCTGTAAAAAAAAACTTCACTATTTTACTCACTTACTTTTTTTCTCTGCTCTTCTAATCATATCTCTCGACCAATTCCACAGATCCCAAAACTCCATCATCAAGATCACCAGTCAAAATACACGATTACACCCAGAACTCCGACAACTTTCAGCGTAGAACTCCACTATCATGTCGCCTTCTTCAATAGGCAAGGGTATTCTAGGCGTTGAAATCCAATTACAGGAGACCGAACCAGATCTATTATTCCTAAGAGAAACTACGTGTGGACCGACCATTTCCCGAGATGAGTTCGTAATTAAAAGATAATCTCATTTAAGATCCAAATTCGACCCAAAAATCGTCATGGAGAGGGGGGTTTGGCCTACATCAAAAATAGATTTCAATGTGGATAGGACATCTTCAGTTAAGACTTTAAATTTTCCTACATGTGCTTTCAGATTGCATTTGCTTACATCACTGAGTTGTATATGTTCTCCTCTATCACCCCTATAACAGCGGATTTATTATATTTAAAAGCATATCTAAGAAAAAACACTTCTTGTCTGCTCATCATTCGGGAAGCATTCACGTATGTGGAGACTGTATTGTCCACAGTGTGACAGGGTTAGCCCACTAAAACACAACAGATGATGGAGGAGGGGTTATGTCACAATTTCTCCATTACTTCTGACCTAACTCAGATTGGTCACGAACCCACGGGTGTGCCCGACATTGATTTTCAGAATGTAAGCCTCCTACATTTCTTTCTTACAGCTTGCCCTGAACTATTTTCGTCCTCCGTTCTTTCTCCACTGGAATTTACCGGCCACTTGTTTTCTAAGTTAAGATGAAACAAAATCCCCCCGTCATAGCTCTCGATTGTACAATATATCGATATCTATTGCTTAGTGAGATAGAGTCCGTATATTTTAATCAGACATGTCTCTTCGTTTTATATTTCAAAAGAATGTATATTCTATGCGATTAAACTTGCCAGAATGTATACGTGTATGTATAGACCTCTTCATACCTTCCAAAATATTCCAGCAAAATTCTTATAACCAGCTTTTATCTGCATCAGAATGTGCTGCTGCTATTTCCAACAGGAATAAATATATTTTATTGCTTCGAACGTAATACTTGTATTGAGACTGAAACAACTTTCTGGATCGCTAGTAACCACTGTAAATGAGAAATAATGAACAAAACAGATTCTTATGTACAGTTTTGCAAGTTCAAATTTGTTGGGCGGCGGCTGGATTCGCACTAATTAAGGCAAATAACATGCACTACCCTGAATAGAAGTGTGTGACTTATCCCAACCATAATCAATGGACCTGAAGTAATCTCGTCCGCATCGGACAAAGCCAGACTCTTTGCCAAAAATACTGCAGCTACTTCTACCCTATGTAATTATGACAACAAACACGCTGTATTTACTCCTGTGTCTGAAGACATGCAGTGCGATCTATAAATTAATGTGCATAATTTTGCCGAGCTAATAAAAAAACCTCGATTCCTGTGAAGCGATCGGTCCTGCCGGCAGTCCTAATATCGTGCTAAAAAAATTCAGCCAGAATAGCTCTCATACTTACAAATCTGTTTAACGTTTGTCCCAATGAGATTTGCTTCCAAAAACTCTGAAAAACTTAATCAATCTGTGCCGCATTTATATATTAAGGATATCGATCATCTAGTTCTTAATGCAGGCCGATCAGTCGCCTGAACATCATCAGAAAGTTTATGAGATATGTGTAAAATTGGAAAGTAGTCGACTATATCAGCTAGAATAACCTGCTCAATAACACTTATTGTGGTTTGTATTTCGACTAGATCTACAGCAGATGTGCCCACATATATATCTCATAGGATTACAGACTCTCAGGACCGAGACCTTCTTTCTAGGGCTACGCTTCTAGACATATCAAAGCCTTTTGAAAGAGCATAAAGCTTTACTCCTCAAACATCTTAAGCTATGGTATAACTGGAAATATATTTTCAATTATTAAATAATTTCTCTATGATAGTTTCATAAAAGTAGTCGTTGAGGGGCAGATATCAGAAGTTCACATTTATTTGTGCTGGTGTACCGCAAGGGTCAATCATGGGGCCTAGTCTCTTCCTGATTTACATTAATGATTTTTCAAATCACATCGTATGATCTACCCTTTTCTCTTCCCTGCAACTTTTTTTAGACGTTTTGGGTGTCGCTCTTTCTGGCAAGTGCGCGTTTGAACTTCTATGTCCGATTGCTCATGTCTTGAAGTTTACGGTGAACACTCGTCTTTTTTTAAGCACTATAAATAATATCCCTAATCTTTATCTGTGTGTAAACCAAAATGTAGATTCCATAAAGAAACTTATCCTCGTGGGTCCTTCGGGTCTTATAAGAAATGTATATATGTTTACTCAATTCAATGTTCGCAATATATATTTTAATTTTTCACGTAACTAGGAAAACTGTATTTACGATAAAGCTACAAAAATTTAAAAGAAGACATGCAGTTCATTGCGCAATATTCTCCAGAAGTCCACACGCATATATCCGCCGAAATTTTCCAGCGAAAACAATCTTACCGACTATTTACTTCAATTAAAAAGAGAATAAAAGAAAAGAGAGACTTTTGACCTCAAAGCATCGCTGCCCCAAAATGTGTCACAGTGTACGCTATGCTTACATTTTATTTAATAATGTCAAGTATTTTAGCACTGTAGGCACGTTTACTTCACCATGAGGTAACATTCGATTTATCAGCGCACGGCAACTGTGCGCTTTCTCTACTTTCCGCTTCCAATCCGACGGCTTGACAGATCGGAAATGCAGTACCGACTGGCCAGCAATAAAATCAAGTAAATTGAGTTATAAAGCTGTTAGGAAATGTTATTAGACTTTCAGCTTTTGTTCCCCTGATCAACACTCGAAGAACGTCACCTGCATTATCCCGTATATTTCCGTTTTCTCTCTAGTCCACTGTATCCAATATATCACAATATTTTATCTGTATCCTACCTTTTACTATTTCAGGTTAAGTAATTTGAAATTAAATACCTTACGTATGTATAAGGGGGTTCAGATACTTATGCTTAAGTGGACATAATAGAGATATATCAATATAAAATACGCAGGTACTACGGACAACTGTAGCAATTTTACAATAAAATAATAATAATATATTACAGTACGTATCATCAGCTTAATGACACACATTGAGGTATGTTTTTTAATAATAGGCTACCATTTTTTTCACTGCATTTTACTCACACCACTTTGTATAACATATCGTTCATTAGCAGCGCCTGTGTTTTACTTATTAATGTGCTGTTTTAAAACGATCATTTCCATACGTCTTCTTCCTGACACTGATGCCTAAAAACATGCTTGTCAACGGGTACACATGTCTTTTTTTATTTCCTATTTCCCACGTATACTGATACATTTTCACGTACATTAAATTGTTAGAATATTTTTTTACAGTGCAAAATCATAGAGAAAAAAATATTTGTTTTTCATGTTTTACAACAATTTAAAGTGCATGTCTTCCTGCAATTTGAATTTCAGTAAATTATATAAATATTTATGTACAAATTATGAGTCGAGTTGAATATAATAAGCATCGCCTACAACGCGCAATAGCATTTGTAAAGCATTTTCATTTCCTATTAATTATTGATTGCAAAACAGTGACAGAATTATAGTGTTTGTATTACTCGATTCCGTTAGAACAGCTGCCTCTTTACTCGACGGTTGTAGGTTCGATCCACGGTTGGGAAATGGTGTATGGATAATCGCACAGAAAAGTTTTGATACTAGGAAAGATGTGAGTGAAAAATAAAAACCCTCCTCTTTGGGTTGAGCAATTTGTAAATATAGTTTTCCGGACGCGTATTAAAGAAATAAAGCGAAGCTAAAAATTTGTTGTAAACCAACTTATCTTTTAAGCACTGTAAGCGACGAGGAGAAATATTTTGGCACTGCACTGTTGCATTTAACAAGTGTTTTTGATAAAGATGTACATAATAATAATTTGATAAGTATGTTGCAACATAAATAGGGGTGGTATAATAAAATTGTGAGGTCTGCGTTCCCGCCTGTCCTCAAGAGCATGTAAATGTGCACACATTTAATAAAGACTTTTGATATCTATCTGCGTATGTACATTTTGATAATTATGTTTCAGTTTGATGAAATATGGTATAATAAAATTATGGGGTGTTCGTTCGCGCCTGATCCCCAGAGAATGGAGATATGCCACAAAGTTTAACTAGTTTTTTTTTATATAGACCCACGGAATATAGCGATATGTGTTTCAGTGTGGACAGGTATGGTATACTATATTGTGGGGTTTATATATTTTATTTTTACTTTCATCATATTTTGCTTTTGTTTCAATACCCCCAAATCCGACGCTATCTCTTTACAACGCTTCCTTTGTATAACCTATCCTACTTTCATTAATCAGAGTTCATTTTCTGTAGGGTGTTTTGAAGCCATTCAAAGACGGGTACTTTTGCTAGCACACACACACACACATACACACACACACACACATATATATATATACCTCATTTACTCACATAAAATTGATATACGAACGTATAAATTTATGTGTAAATTTTAAGTATTTACTTCAAAAGTGCTCAATAAGCAGGTAGAGCTAGTTAGTAAGATATTAAATATATATGGCGCTTAAGCTACACTGAATATTCTGCGTTTTATCCACTCTACGACTCGTCAGACTTGAGCGCATTAGCATGAAGAGGCAAAATTAAATCAGCTGGTGATATGTTTTACGGTGTATTAGGGTGCGATCTTATCCTATATATTTGCAAACAAATTTTGCATAGATTTTTCCGGTGGTATCCCAATGGATTTATTCGACGCTCGTTTTAACTTGTTTACGAACCTCTCCGCGAGGTCGTTCGACCTTAGATGGTACGGAGGAGTAGTGATGTGCTTTACTTGGAACGTGTCACAAAATTCCTTAAAGTCTGTGGATGTGCATTGAGTTCAATTATCAGTGACCAATGTGTCTGGTACACCCAATTTTGCAAATAACTCGTGTAGGAATCCTATTGAGTTGTTCGGTGTTCGATTCCTGCAATGCATTATCTCAGGCCATTTTGTGTAACTTTCTACTACAACTAAGTAGTAATTTTCTCCTACTGGACCAGCGAAGTCCATGTGGATTCTCGACCATGGGTGGTCGGTTTTAGGCCAAGGTTTGGGTACTATAGGTGGGGATTTTGCCGTTAACATGTATCCTTTACATCGCTTTATTGTTGTAGCTATGTGGATGTCCATGGATCGCCAGTATACGTAGCTTCTCATAAGAGACTTCATCCGATATATCCCCGGATGCCCTGTGTGGAAATCACTCAAAATCCTCTTCTGCAACGTTTTAGGTATTACTACTCTCTCGCTGTATAATAACACATCGTTACATATCGAAAAATATCCGTAACCTTTTTGTCATTTATCATTTTTTTTCTTTTATATCATTTATGTATGCATCTTTATCGGCTTCTTTTTAATGTCCGACACTGTTACCGGTAGTTTTTTAATTATGTTAGCTACCATATTTTTCACTTCGACATTTGTTCGAATTGCTGCAATCACTGATTCTGCCAAATTATGTTTCTGTGGTATCAGTCTGGAAAGTCCATCCGCATGTAAAATCTTTTTCGATGCTAGATGTTGTAGCTGGGAATCGTAATTCAGTAGGATCCTACCCCAGCACAGCAATCTATTTGCGGTGTATATAGGCAATCCCTTTTTTTCATCCGTAGATTTTGACTAATGGTTTATGGTCGGTTTCTAATATAAAAAGTCTACCATATAAATATCGGTGGAACTTAGTCACTGCAAAGATTATACTCAATGTTCTTTTTCAGTCTGTGAATACGCCTTCTCTGCTGGAAGCAACGTTCTCGAAGTATGAGCTATCGGCTTTCTAGATCCATTAGGCATGATATGTTGAATGCACTCTCATACGCCGTAGGAACTAGCGTCACTAGCGACGACTATATTTAATTTTGTGTCATAGTGAGTTAGAAATAATTCAGATGTTAGTGTGCTCTTTATTTTGTCAAAATCGGTTTGACATTCTTGCGTCCAGTTCCAAAATGTGTCCTTTTTTAGCAGCTCAGTTAAGGGAGCTCGCAAATCATGCATCTCTCCAATAAACGATTAGTAATAATTTGCGAGTCTAAGGAAATTCTGCAAGATTGTTACGTTATTAGATGATGTCATGTTTTTTATTAACGCATGTTTTTCTGGGTCTGGACGTCGCTTATGTTTATTAATTATATGTCCAAGATACTTAATTTCGCATATTTTTTTCCTTTACTTTAAACCCGAATTCTTGTATTCGAGTGAATACTTATTTTAAATGATCCTTGTGTTCTTCTAGGGATGTTCTCCTGATAAGAATGTCGTCCATGCGCATTCAATACCACTTTGCATGATGTCCATCGTTTCCTGAAAGATGGCAGGCGCTACTTTGATGCCAAAGGGCAACCGGTTGTAGTTGTACAGTCTCTTAGGAGTGTTGATGCATAGCATTTTTTAGCAATTCTCCTCGACCGGTATTTGTAAATTTTACTCACAGCAAAGACTTGGAGACTGCAACCTCTTATTCAAGTAGGTATTTTTGTCGACGACTACCCACTACTAGTCCAGCCGAAACAAGACGTGCAGCGGATGCTGGACGGCTTCTCTGACACATCCAAGCTTTTCGGCTTGACAATCAGAGTCAGAAATATAAAAGTTCATCTCTAACTATAACCGTCATCCTACTTTTTTCCCAATAACAACGCTATTCACGGCGAGTTTATTACAAATGCTGAATATTTCAAATGTCGTGTGGTGACTATGTTGACAAATAATGTGTCACAACAATCAGCAAGACTAGTCAGGCCTTTTGCTGACTCCGTAAAGGAGTGCTTAATTAAAAACAACGTCAGCCTAGGTCTATAATGACATGATTCTCCCCATCCTCCATTAAGGTGGAAATGTCTCGGAGACATACCAAGGAACAGGAGTTCTTCAACATGCGAGCTCTTGGAGGTAAAGTTGCAGGACCAGATCACCAGTGTCAAGCAAGATAATCCATCAACACATAGGTTACCATCATCGAGGCCCAAATTCGATGGGGCGCACACGTGATACTCATAAAGGAGTATCAGATGCCAAGATGACTGATATACGCTAAATTTACGCCGTAAAAAGCAACCTAGTCGACGAAAATTGCAGCAACTGAACATGATCAAAGCTGATTAGTACTTGTGCCAAACAAAAACACGGAATCTGGAGTGATATATCATGGAATAATCAAAATTGCTAGACTAAGTTTATTAAATTCCTGCTAGGGTTTAAAGGTTCGGTCCCAAATACTCACTGCTGCATGAAACCACACAGAACAGCAATGATTACAATACCTGACATTTAGTGACCCACAGTTAGGATTGTAGGCCTCCAGGGAGTTGCTGCCATGCCACGTCTTGGTGGATGAGATGCAGAATACAAACGTAATCATCGGATGTTATGAACGATCAACAATAACATATATTTAACAATTAAATACTAAAAGTGAAAATAATACCTAAATCGAACATTTTTTTGCATTGACTTACGATGTTATATTTTTCCTCATCCATAAAATCGCAATGGTAATTGCAAATGTGTATAACCGCATAGTAGAGATTATATATGATATTCGTTGCACGAATCTGTATCCCCTCAATTACTCATTTACTTATTAATTTACTTACTAATTTAGGTACTCGTATATTTCCTGAGTATATCATAATCGCGCGTCTTTGTTTCTAACGCCAGATGTATACTACAGTCTGTTCCTTAAAGAAATATGCCTATTTTGATTGTATCCAAACATGTTTCTGTGGGTAATTGATTACTATAGATGGTGTATTTAACATTTTATTAACGATAACAAATAAAGAATGCATATTTGTTATGAATAGCGTAGATATCCGGTGAATACATTTTGCATACATTTAGAAAAAAAAACATTAAAATAAAAAAAATCATAATTTATTATAATAAATCTACATGTTCAGTTCGACTTTGCTCGAGCCCGATCTACTGGTCTCTTGCGAGAGGAACCAACCTCCAAATGGACTAATTATCCATCGTCAATATAACATTTACTCATGGCTATTCTTGGCGCGGAGCTAATTCCAGAGCGAGAGTTCCATGCTCGGTGAATTACCTACAGTTTTCATTTTGAACCTTTCCGTTGTTTTCATATAATACATGATTAAACTGTTCTCCGTTGATTTGTTCTTACTTGTAGCTACTTGTGAGCCATAACACTGGCCATATTGCATTCGAGTAACATACTAACATCTAAAAAGTCTTCCTAAAAAACGGGCGACATTAGATTCGAGAGATATACTCACGTCTAAAATAATGTTCAAAAACATTAAACATGTTGGACTGAAATGTTTATCACGCTAAAGAAAGTGTAGCATTACACTAACGACTGATAAACTCGCGGAAATGTAAAAAAAAAACACATCAGGTTTAAAACTCTGTTAATTGGCCCTAAAAATAGAACAGAAAGGATTCGGATGGAAAAAGAAAATAGTTTGCTCCTACTAAATGTTTACTTTGGACAAAAAATCCGTCGTTGTTTTTCTCTACTTAAAGTAATTCCTTGCTTTATTTTTTCCTTCTAAAGGGAAATATGCACTTTATTGTCTTCTTTTTTGGGCTATTAAATGTCTACTCGATTAATACATTGTTTTAGCTGGTTTTCTTGTCCTGAGAATAAAATCAAAATGTTTTGTTAAATATAACCAGAAAAACGGGTTTCTAACCAGACACTGACTGTTTTAAAGTTGCCAAATCAAACCAGACAAAATCGACGAACCAAAATTAGCGTTGACACGTATAACCAAATTACAAATTGAACCGGCCGAACGTCTACAACGTTCAGAGGACCCTGAAAAAAACCCTACAAAAACAGTTGGCACAACGCAAAAAACGTACAGAGAACCAACAAATGGAATTTAAAAAATAGGCAGCCGAAGCTTAATAACAGTAGACGGAATCTCATAAAAAGTCAGCCGAATTACAAAAACAGTTGACTAAACGTCAATTACGAACAGAATTACAACTTGCAGAAATCCTAAAGAACGCGCACTTCAAAGGCGATTCAACTTTTTATCAATATATAATATGGTCCGCAATAGATAATTTTTAGTACCAAGAAGATGAAGAATCATTGTCAGCTTATTTCTACAGATATGAATACATTTAAATCTCGACTGCGGTAACTGATCTGACCAGAAGAAGACCAAATTGCTGCTACGAAAACTTGAAACAGCTGAACTAGACAATTCCGCGAATTACATCTTGTCACAGAAAACCGCGGATTAATCGACGACAAATTTTTTATTAGAGTGGTTTGCTCGTTTTGGAGTTGTGGATTGTCTAGTCAGCGATCATGGTACCCAGTTCACCTTAGCAGAGTTCAGAGAATACTTCTAGACGTATAAAATGTAGCATAATACGACCCTACGCAGTACCACTCCAGGCGTAACGGCCACGCCGAACACCTCGACATGTTAAAAAAACGTTAAAAAAGAGCATCCATAAATTTCGGGGGGGGGTGTTGAAGAATAATAAAAAAAAAACACTAACAAACTAGAAGCCGGATCCCCAGCTGAAACATGTTAGGGCGGAGAATAACATCAGTAGTTGATAACTGCTGTCGAAACAATGCCAACAGGAGGAGGAGTAAAACAGATTATGTATCTATATATATATATATATATATACACATATATATATATATATATATATATATATATATATATATGTGTGTGGGGGTGGATGTGTGTGTGTTATTCTCTCGATTTATTTATGTTGATTTAATGTCGTTCACTACAATGCAGATATTGGCGGCATGAAATGAGCAAAATATATAATTCAATCAAATGTAATGCACCTATAACAAATTCAATACACATAATGTATGTTAAATGTTTCGCTGGGAAGGCATGTTCGCAAAAAATCTATTTAAAATTTCCTCATACTTTTTTAACAAAATACGCAAAGGAACAGCTGCAAACTTTAGATTCAACACATAATTTCTTTAGCTCCAAATATTCTATTAAATAAATTCCAGGAAGCTGGGTAAATGAAATTCATGTTAAACTCAACACTGAGCAAAAATATAACTCTTTTTAAACAATAAAGACGCCAAAAGCGACCGAAGATATATTAAAACAATAAGTCTGACCAGCAAAAGGTTTTAACGCAGCAAAAATACATTAAAAGCAAAATATAAAATATCTTATTATATAGAATCTAAAGAAAAAAAACCTTATCTTTAATAAATATATACATTCATCAGATGCATATATACATATGAGTATAGGCATGTGAGTATATGTTTGTTCATATACCCAAATTTATTCAATACACATATAATCTCAACTACTCTCTCTCTCACTTCATATATATATATATATATATATATATATATATATATATATATATATATATATATATGAAACGCACAGAAGTAAAATTTGGTACATTGGAAGAGCAAAACAAGAATGTATATTTCAATAATATTGGGATTTAATACATATATTAAGAAAATTATGCCAATGTGTTTATTGTCTGGTAAATTTTAGTTCAAATCACTTTAGTGTATGTTACTTCAAATGTACATTTTCGATAGTAAAACAATATTAAAACTTGATAGTTCTACTTATGTAATGTATAATCTTTTGATTGCAGAATTTCCTCTCTAAACCAAATTTCTGTAGGTTTACTCTTCGAGATGGCTGATACAGTGTTTTATATTTCAATTGTATCCCAACATCTTATGTAAATTTCGCCCGCTTTTACAGACACATTTATTCGTCATGATAATATAATAAAATTTACATCCGACGATCTTCATTGTCTTGACCGACAACATATTTAGACGAATCTGTTCGTATTGTTACCCTCTACTTTACAATACTCCCACTACCCCAGTTAAGACCGGGTGAAAATATACACAATATAAATACATTGCCAAGACATCCTGATTAACTGCCTATTACAGTGATAGAAATTCAACTCCATTTGCACATTCCTATTCAAAAATAATGATTTCTCACGGGTTATATTCCGGGATGTTTCATTGGCTAAAAACGTAAACATCCGTTATTACGGTTTACATATTCATACTAAAAACGAACACTTCGCATTCTCTCTAACTTCTACCCAAATCAACATTTTCCTGAATATGAAGCCAAGAACGTTCATAATCATAACAATTCGTAGTTACACTCTCAATTTTATATACACATAATATCGTCGCGCATTGCTAGAAAAATATACTTTCCTATCGTCGCATTTCCGAGAGGTTAACGACGACTCTCATCATTACCTTACCATAACATATACTTTTTCCTTAACAAAAAAAGTATTCGTAATAAAGCCTTAAATATAAGTATGGCATATTGTTGTCATATTCGGGCCGGTGCATGTGCTACTAGTTTCTCACCCCTAGAAAAGGTTCACAAGAGAGTCGCCAACCTAATAGGCCCTGAACTATCATCCAAGCTTTAGCCTCTGTCCCATCGAGACAATGTAGCACCCCTCTGCCTGTTTTACAAAGACTTTAACGGTGAGTGTTCCGACGAGCTGCAAGCACTTTTACCCCCTCTACGTAAATATCCCCGACAAACACGGCAAGTAGTAAAATCCCACCCCTTCACAGTAGAGATTCCTAGATGTAAGAGAGCCTTCTACTCCAGCATGGTCTTCCCCAGAATCGCTAGAATTTGGAACTACCTGTCAAGTTCCTGCTCACCCAACTGTACTGACATGTAGAAGTTCAAGTGTAAGGTGAATCGACAGCTTCCTGCCCAACTACCCACCTAGTATCCTTGTAGCCTGTACCCCGAATAGTAGTCCTCTACATCAAAGTGTGAATGTTGCTTTTTAGAGGTGAAAATGTAGTTTAAAAAAAGCTGCCGAATTAAATATGTTGTTCGTTCGTTAGTTTTAGAGTAGTGAACGTCCTGGGTCATAAAACTCAATCATAGTGAAATTAACAACCTTTTTTTTATAATGTTTATGTCCAGTGTCGAAAATAATTTTATGAAAAAAATTGCGAATCTTAATAAATAAGACGGACTTCCTTTTTTTTCATGGTCGTTTTAGCGTCCTAACTTATTGCATGACTGAATAAACGAATCGTAGTTGACTCCCTTTTTTCTATTTTTTAGCTTCCAACATAATGAGATGCCTAAATAAACGAATCTTATTAAAAAAGACGAATATCACTTTTAGAATGTATGATGACGACAGCAACAATAATAAATAATAAACAAGACGAACGTCACTTGCTAAAACGTTTTAAGCGTTGAAATATATTACATGAATAAATTAACGAATATTAGTCTCTTTACTTTTTTAATGTTTGTTTTTGCGTTCAAAATTATGACATGACCAACTGAACGCATCTTGAACAAGACAGATTTTACATCTATTGTTGTATTTTTATTTAGAAAACAGCGGTGATTTTATCGAATCTTACTAAAAAAGACGAACGTTTTAAATGCTAGAGATTTTCTGCAATATATTAAGACCATCTGGTTTATATTTGACAGATACAAGTATTTTCCCCATAAAAAAACCTGTACAATGCACTCTGTACCACTGGTCGCCAGATTAGTAAGCACAGGATAGGATCCAATTTAATTAAATTAAACCGACACTGCCACCTCCTAATTCTTTCTTTATTTATATTATTTGCGTATTAAAATCTTGATAGAGACTATAAAAGTCAGATTTGCGGCAAATATCTTGAAAAAGACCACCATTACCAAAATCGGGTAACCATTTCTAAAGGCGACCTTCACATGGGAATATTGCCAGTGACCATTTCGAAAGCCGTTTTTAACATAGACATGTTGCCGTTGACCCTTTCGAAAGCTATTCTTAGCATAGGAATGTTGCCGGTGACCATTTCAAAAGCCGTTCTTAACATGTGAGTATTGCCAGTGACCGGTCCGAAAGCGGTTCTTAACATGGGGATGTTGCCAGTGACCAGTTCAAAGCGGTTCTTAATATGGAAATGTTGCCAGTGACAAGTCCAAAAGCATTCTTCACATTAAAATGATGGGGATGTATATTCTGAAAACCGTTCTTTACATGAGGATGTTGGTTGTTGGGCAACAATAACAGCAACAACAACGACCGTACTTTCAATTTTTCAACGAGAGGAGAGGGGCATGCTTCCACCGGGTTATGCCTGTTAGCGGGTCCTGCTAGTATGAAATAAATACTATATCCAGAAACAATATTACCTAAAACAAGAATTAATGTAACGTTCTTATGTGTGAGGAAATATGTAATTGTTCCCAAATCACTTTGAATTGTCTCTTGTAAACTGACGATATCAATCGGCGGATTTGAGATGGTGTGATGCTATAGGGAACTTCCAAAATCTTCCTGCAAGGTTCATCATTCGACGGAAATTGAATACCTTTTTCATAAACTTTCAGCTTTATTATTAGCTAGACCTGCCAACAAGGTTTTGTCGAAAGAACAAAGTTAGCATGTCATCAAATTTTATCCACTAATGCCCAACGACTTAAGGTAGGATGCCGTGACCTTGGCTGCGTGGGATGGATGCATAAAAATCAATTTGCTGTGACGCGCTAAATGAAGGTCATCAATAAGTCATGGTGACAAATGCTCATTTAATAATGACATATAAAACCGAGTTTTCAGTCTGACACCTTCTTGCACTCGAAATGGCGCATTTATTTATTCCAGATTATTCCAGCACAAGACATAAAGCCTCCATCTCCCTGTTGACGACGGAATCGATTAAGGGTAAGGACTCCTAAAGGATTCCAAAATTTATCCACCCCATTTGGTCAATAAAGAGTTGCTGTGACCGCATCGTTAAAAATACTATTTTAAAAGCTGGATTTCGTTTATTTGTGAGCACAAGCCAACAGTTGTCTCCTTTATAGTTTGGTTTAAAACAGGTATTGCTATGGGGTTAATGCTTCTCGCAATTTTATTTTAGACACTATAGGTTGCCTTTCATTGAAGGAAGTTATTACAGCCGTGTCATATATAGCAGCACTTTTATTGCCCGCTTGCTTGATAAAATGATGTCGTTTTTTTTTCTAATATCACGAGAAGAAACTCACTCTCTTGTGTTCTTATCTTTCCTTGGTGATGTTTGGATAGTCACTGATTGAATACACTATTCTTTTATTTGTTCCAAGCTACTTGGGTAGATCTACAAGAGACATATCTTCTGCATAGCCTAAACCAACACGTTCCTTTTCATAAGCTTTAAAATCGACATTTCTAGGTATTTTAGGAGACGTGCCATGAAGTAGCACACACTTTAAATTTACAGAAAATAGCAGAATTAGTATAATTTTTAAAGTATGTGTCCATATACCCCAAGAAGGTGAAAAATAAAGTACGTTGTTACGTTCTTCCAGTGTAGTAAATTTCACTACTCTGCATTCATAACAATTTTCACATTAAAAAAAATATTGACCTACAATAAGTGATACTCAATATATATATAAATATATATATATATATATATATATATATATATATATATATATATATATATATAGGATTTATTTTTTATTACCGTATCTTTCTGTTAATTACATTATTGTTTCAGCAACCGGCCGTTTTTTATTTGACCGTCTGTAGCTTCCTCAGATTTTACAGAATTGTTCGTTATTATGGGATGAAAGAGTGAGCGAGTGAATGAGGTCAGTGGGGTGCGATAAGCGTGGAAGAAAGAGAGGGAGGAAACATGGGGGAAGGTGGGAGAGGGCGTATGGTATGCCGGTAATGTTTTAGTTTTGGGGTTTAAGGAACTTGTGGGGGATGGTCTGGAAGTTCATTTCTGGTGTAGCTGAGGGCACAGGGATACATGAATGGGAAGGGGAATATGTGGGGATAGAAGGAATGGGTTATATTTATTTGCTGTCCACTCAGCAAAATGTGGCACAAGGCCGGAAAGTAGTAACCCAGCAGGCTCCCCTAAAGGCTCCTGCAATTTTAAAAATTGTCTGAGTAACCCCGTCGGCATTCCCCGGTCGGGGCGCCTCAGGCAACAAGCAATAAACTTGCCCCACCGGAAAGCCCGGTGGCAAGGCCTGGGAGGGTGGACCTCCTAGTTATTACCCAGGCGGTGTACCTCAGTCCAACAGGTGCTGGGCCGGTCTCCGGCCCCTCACCTGTTGGGCTGAGTGTCAAGTGACGGATGCTTGACTGGTACTATCCATTTGAAAATGGGTTACTTTAAAATTCGAGTCTTAATGTAAAAGTTTTTTGAGTGGCCTTGGTGAGATGATTTTTTGGTAAGTATGTCTTGACCTGTTGGGTATTCGCTTATGTTCGGAGTCGGTGGGGATATGATTCGGTTTATTTATTTTTTTAGTTCTTATTTTGTTGTTAATTGTTTGGAGAGGGGTATCTAGCGGCCTCGGGCACGGCTACACACATACGCACGTACTCACATGTATACTTAAAAGAAACGGCCACATGTACACACACATGGCGTGCAAATATATGCACATATGTGCGCTTGCATGCATAGACACCCGCGTTGCTCCCGCTTACGTCAATTTTTCTTTAAGTTGCTAAAATTGGGTACGTGTGCGCAGCCATGGATGAGCTCATACACAGATACATACACAAATCGACGCTCCTGCCCCCAAGGAGGCGATTATACGGGTCCATATACGCATATTGATTCAGGCATATATGCACCCCACGCATACGTGCAAGCGCACGTGCGCATACAGATACCAATACTCGTGAACACATACATCGACATATATACATAGCTGCGCGCTCTCACAGACGTATGTGGACAGCAGGCTGCGTGCACGTATACTTTCCCATCAACACACGTATACATAGGAACGTGCACATATACATTCGTAACCCATGAACATACGGACGCCAACGTGGATGTACACGTGCGTCCATACACACACACACATACAGACCCAGTTATACGGACAGTTATTGGTATAGACACGTTCGCTTGCATAGATTAAAATCTAAGTTAATCTTTGGTACATAGGCGTAATATTTTCGTTCGACGTGGACATGGTTATACATAGATATGAGCATAACCTTATTCTCAGGGTCCAATACATAATATTTTCATTTTCATTAGGGTTTTATTTGTTAGATTTGGGTGCACACGGGCGCGCCGGCGTACCCCTCAGCATATGAATACAACCCATGGATTCATGCCCCCACACGCATGCATGTACACATATTAACTTGCATGCATGCATACACATATGCACACACATATGCTCTCGATCTATACATCTGCAAGGATACATACCCACACTCCTACAAGCACATATATGTGCGCACACATATACATACGGGCATATAGTATGACATGCCGTAAATGTGGGCACGGGTCTCTTCCACATATACTTACATACGCATTAATAAATGTACACGTACCCGGAATAGTGGTCCTAGGTAGCAATGTTTATAGATTTGGGGGGGATTTGAGGTGGTTTATTTGGAGATTGAATGTTGTAGTTATTGTTCTAAGTTTAGGAATGTGTTTTATGATATTATGGATCAGTTAAGGCGGAAGCCTATATCGAGGTGTCATACTCTAAGGTGTGCGTCTATACACATAAGGCATCGGTTGGTTGTACATTTCCATGTGCACTTACCTGTGCAGGTGTCAATCAACATATTTATGTGTAAACAATTTCCGTGTTAAGTTGTGGAGGTTTCATGAAGGGTGTGTTTGGATTAGGTAGGGGGTGGCTAGGCGAAGGGGAATTGATGCCGATTATTGGGTGACTATGTGGGATGGGGTTATGTGGTGTTTAGAGTTGGTGGTGATTGGGTGTGTGTTATTTTGTTGGATTTAGGAGGATTCTTATGAGGGGGTAAGGTGGTGTGGGGTTTTGGGTTGGTTGGGGGGTTTGGTTGGGTGTATGTCGTGGTAGTTGCTGTGGGTGGTAGTATTGGATATATAATTTTGGGGATTTAAGGTGGTGTTATCTAAGGGGTGCTATAGAGATGTATAGTTTCTAAGGAAGTGGGATTTGTAATGCCTACAGTTTATTGTGGTGTCCTGTTTTTTGTTTAGTAATTTGTCTCTGTTTGTAAAATTGGAGATAAGGAGTTTCTCGTTTAGGGAGAGGAGACAGTGACAGTTTAGGGATTTACATGTGCTAGATTTTCTAAGGATTTCCTATTAAATGGTTGGTGTAAGGTTATTTTAGGTTAGATGTAGATAAAGGGTAATTAGTGAGGTTTTGTTAGGGTGGTTATCGTTCGTGAAGGAGCATTTATATACTCTGAATCTGTCCTTAAATACTTTTGGTCGTTTGGGTTTTCTTTAGGTACGATTGTGGTTTATGTACTACTTCTGTTTGTAGGCATTGTCGATTAAGGGGGATTCCGATTTGTTGTTGCAGTTGCACTTGTTCTTGTTGGTATTATTTGTATTTTCATCTTTGTTAAGTTTTTTTTTCTGTTATGTTTTTGGAATCTTTGTTCTAGGTTGTCCGTACAAGTGTAGCTGAGTTTAATTGTCTTTTTGTAAAAGAGTTTGTGTAGTACGTGGCTGGGTAGGAAGTGGTTGTTTATAAGATGGACGAATTTTGTGTCAAGCTTTGTTTTTACCATTGTGTTGAAGGGGGATGAACCAAATTATTTTCCTCATTCTATTTCTCTTGTTGGCGGTATTGGGTGGATTAGGTTGTATGTAATTGAAGGTAGTGTTTGGGTGACGGCATTCCTTTAGTGCATTTTCGTAGACGGTTTATGTTTCTTAAAAATTTCGAGTTTGGGGGAGTTGGTGCTAAGTCTTTTTTCGATAGATGTGAGGATGTGTTTAATTATATGTTTTGGGTTGTTGGATAGTGGGTATATATAGAGTGGGTAGTTGTTGTCTTTGGGGCAGGGTTCGTATGTGTTGCTTGATGTTTGAGAGGTACATCGATGAAGTTGACGGTTTTTATGTTGGATTTGATGTCTAGTTTTAGGCCTAATCGGTTCATTTCATTAGTTAAGGTTTTCTTTATTTTTCCACTTTTGGGGGCATTTGAGTTTTGAACTAGTATGAGGGCATCGCTTCTATATAGTCCTATGTTTTTGTTATTTATAGTGTTGTTAGGTTGTATAGAATAGAAAAGGCCGACAAGAGCAGTTGCTTCTGCTGATTCTGTCGCTCCCACTGAAAGGTCGAATGATCCGGATTGGTTCTTGGTAGATTATTGGGTGTCTTGGCTAAGTAGGACTGTTTTCTTTTTATAATGTCCATTTCGGATGGTTGTAGGTCGGAGAGTAGAGAGGCAAATTCCAAGGTTTCGTCAAACAGTTTTTTGATATGGAAGGATAGTAGCTATCAATATCAAGAAGTATATATGTATATATATATTATTAAATATATATATATATATATACGATATAAATGTGCAAATCTCTGCGTATTGAACCGATGTATATTGGCATATAAAACATATATGAATATAATTCAGCATATTAAGTATACACTCACAGAAAGAAAAATCAGCACAAAAATGTAATATGTACAAAATAAAACCGCAAATAATTTTCAAAAGTATATAACCACTTCTAAGTACGAATGGTTTATAAAAATTAAAATAAACTGTTAACACTGTGGAGAAAATATCAAAAACTAAACCTATTATGGATCCATAAAGATTATCAAACCATCTTCGCAATAAATAAAAATTAATTTCATTGTAAAACAGATTCTACATATATTTTTATATTAACTCATTATATCTGGTCGATGATTTCCGGATATGTGCATCTACTTCTTCACATATTAGTAAATCCATCTTTTCGTTCTAGTACCATACAATCTTCACAAGCATTCAGATTCACAGACTTTAAGGCGATGCTTATCCTCTAATTTTTATCTCCTTACACATTCCTATCATATACCGGCGCAGAATTTTAAGAACACAGTATTTTCAGCGACGATCTTTATTATTTATATTTGGGAACAGTCTTTCCATTTTATTCCCTCACTCTGTTATCGCCACAATCCATCATCTTTCCCTTTTCGTTTTATCGTCTTACTTTTTTTACAATTTAATTGGTTATAATTCTTTGATTCCACTAATAAAAATAAATAAAGAATCGTTCGTATGTTTTGATACATATTAGCAAGAAAACCAAATACATACAATGTTTTTATCGTTCCGAAATTTTTTCCCACGTGATTTTTAGGGGAGACGGATAGTTTATGATAGCGTTTTCCGCAATACATTAAGATTTACGTCTACGGCTAATTTAGAAAAAAATATTTTTCATAATTAATTTGTCAGATGAAAGTAAAGAATAGGAACCAAATTCTATACTATTTTTGAAAGTGGTATGGCCGGTTTTTCGTTTCCAGAATACATTACTGGTAGGCCGGTTAAATTGACGCCTTAGAAAAGACGCTATGATTCCAATTTTGTTTCATAGAATTCATTATATGTTATTGTTGCAGCAGTTGTGTACAAATCCTACGACGAATAGGGACCTTCTATTATGTATGAAAGTGACACATGTACGATGATGTACGCTTCTCTTACTGGTAACTTATTCTTTACCCCGACATTAACGCGCTGGATTAGGCGGTTTAGTCATGCGGCGAGCATATTCATATCATATTTCACAACAACAACCCCGCTCTGACCCTTTACAATCGTCGAGTATTTACGGAGATCCCGTCGACTCATGCGAGAAAAGGCATGTTCCAAGGTTAGGTCCCGTATATGAAGCGGATGTATTGATTATATTTCAGTTCTATTGCATATTAAATCATCTCGATTTATACTTCAATAGAATGTTTTCAAATGAATGTGTAGTGTGGTTTTCTTTAGGGAGGCATTTTAATTCTTCCACCATATAAAATTAGTAATTACATCATCCATAATTACATGATTCAATATTGCCATTTAATCTAATCAGATACCGAACTAGCACGATTGGGAATTAGGCTACTTCATTGTAGTGATTCATAAAATAGACACTTGAATTATGTTTTATTCGTGTGCACTTTCCTGAATAATTTTAGATCAGAATATAATGCAAATTCCTACGCTTAGTCTATAATATTATAAAAGTAACTAATCATAATTTGGAAGTTTTCTTTTATGGATGGGCATAATATTACAAATCTGTGCAGTCCAGAATGCCTTGACAAAGAATTCACATACCTCACAAATAATTTGAACACTTTGAATATCTCAGATATTTTCTATCAAATGGACAGCAACACAAAAATGTTCCAGTATAAATAATCATAAATAATATCATATACACCAGACACTTTTCGTATTAACATATACTTTCTTTTTCCTAAACAACCAAATAATACAGTAATTTGCAACATTCAAAACGAATAAAGTATTCCAATTATAAATAACACATTACAAACTATAAAACGAACATTAAAAACAATAAAATATTTCCACAACAAACTATTTTCCAATGAAAGCATATATAATGTTCCCTTCAAAAAGTTTTATAACGTTTTATATATGAAAAAATCTTACAGGCTTAGGCAAGTATATGCCCCTCATTTCTATACACCTAATTACATATTTTCAAATATTTTCTTTGTATTACATTTTCAAGAACAATCCTACCATAAAGACATAACGTTAATGAACGTCTACATTGGTGTGTTCCTTATTTATTTCTCTCTTGTTCAATATATATATATATATATATATATATATATATATATATATATATATATATATATGCGTGTGTATTATATATATATATGTGTGTGTGTGTGTTTGTGTGTATGCGTGTGTTTACGAAATTCAAATAAGACTAAGTCAATAAAACTTTTAATCGATATATTATTTTCATGAGAATACAGGTTGAAAAGTCTTTATTTTCCGGATTTCCTGGAGTTTTTAGAAAGTGATCTCATTCACATGTGAAGGTTGTTAAAATAATTATATACTGTTGACGGGAAGTCCATATATTGAAAAATTCAAATTATTAGAGAATATCTAGTGTAAAAGTAATGTACTAACTAGACAAATTATTACTTGCTCATGAATATAATTTTGCTAGATACTTTCCACCGGGAAAATGAGCTATTATTGAATCTCCATGAAAAAAGTAAAAATTAGACGTTCGAACGCATATGCTATGTCGAATAATAATTGTGTTTTTTTATTACTTTAGCTAGTATTAATTGAATTTCTCCTAATAATACGTTATCACGAATATTAATCCTTTGACACGTTTTTATAGATATTACTATTGATATTTGTATAGACCTCATTTTTCCAGGGGCTTTAGATAAATTACAGTGAGTTACGTTTAATAATAGGTATATTACAATAGTCTAATATGTTTCTTTATGATAGAGCGCGAATAAACAAGTGTGACTTTGGTTTACCTGTTTTTATAATTCACGATTTACAATAATTTTATTGAAATGACCATCATATCTCTAAGAGTCTGTAATTTAACAATTTGAAATTCTTAATCTTATATAATATAGTCTGTTATATATTTAAGATTTGATAAAACAGTCGAGCATTCAATTTAGAAAAAAACCCTGATATATAGTGATGTAATATGTTTCAATTATATATATATATATATATATATATATATATATATATATATATATATATATATATATATATATATATATATATATAATTGTAACCCAATTCCCCTATTTTCTCTTCTGTTCTAAACATTCGATGATCAATATTTATGACAAGCGAACAATCGTAATTCCTGGTCAAAGTCGTTCCCTCTAACACATATTGGTTGAGTTGTAAGTTTTATTTAAGGAAACTTAAATTAGGTTTATTCCTGATTCATGGAGCAATTTCTATACAAATTCCAGTTCACAAGAAGATACTGTTAAGAAATATATTTTTGTTTATTGTAAACGTGATCTGAAAATATTATGATTTATGAGAGATGTACAAGCTTATTCAACAGATTTTTGTTTACACGAATAAGTAACTGCCAACATTTTCTACAGGGAGATCAGGGGCCTGGTCATATTGATCGCAGAAAATGAGAATATGTTCCTGCTTGGAGATGTCAACACCCGACTGCGTGCATACCACATCTCTTGGCCACACTGCATTAGAGAATTTGGCGCTGGTAAGCTAAATTAAAATTGCTAGCGGCTACTGTAGGTCTGATTCTCATAAATCTGTGCATTACAAATTTCTTTTCCATTAATTTACACAAAAGCATGCCTTGAGGGCACCCCAGATTCATATTCTGGCATCAGGTTGTTTTTTTCATACATCGTAATCCATGCTAACCCAGCATTTTCTCACATGCAGTTACCACCGTGGCGACTACGATACCGACCATTTCATGGATGTCAGCAAGGTACGAACGATCAATCGCTCATATCACAATCGACTCCCTTGTGTTGACACATCAGTAGTGATCATGAAGGAACCCTGTGAACTTTTTTCCAAGCCATCGACAAGTATCTGTATAATTGCCGCACAGACTATGCAAGGTTTGTTTAGACTTCACTCGGGTGCTGTTCACAAGTCTATCATTGTCACCTTCGAGAAAATGGCCAAAAGAACAAAGACTGGTTGGAGGCTGGGATAGAGGAGGGGGAACCTTCCATCATTTTTGAAGGAGCAGTTCACTTTGTTTACAAAAGGCAGTCCTGGTATAAGGCACTAGCTACGTGTAGAGAAGGCTGCAACAATGCCAAGAAAATGTCTATCAAGTACGGCAATCGCTACTAGATTAGATTATGCAGAGACATTACGGACAGTGAAATCATTAGCACTAGTATAATTGAACAAAATTGTGCCCATCAAATTTACTTCTGGAGTGATCATAAACGATTGCCTACAAAAAATACAGAGATGCGTTGAGCTGGAGCAGGAGTTATACTCAAAGGAAAATTTGTAAATGAGAAAACTATGCAGAACACAACTCCGTTGCCCACTTTGGAGAATCTCACCCCCACAGCTCTGCATTAATCAAGTTATGAAGTATTTTGACACCCTCGCCTGTAGAAATGCTCCAGAGAATTATGGAATTCAATCAGAGATTTTAGAAGCAGAAAAGGAGAACTCATCCCACGCTTAGTTCTATAAGCTCCTGTTACATAGTTGGGAAAAGGACACGATAATCCAGGATAACTTTGACCCTAGCGATTGTAACAACGATCGCACAATCTCAATCCTTAGGGTTGTGGGCAAGCCTTTGCACGTGTGGCTCCCTACCACCTTCAACTGCTGGATTACCGAGTTACAATGTGTATTTCGCACCAAACGATTAACGAGTAATATGGCGTTTTCGGTTAGGCAACTGAAAGAAAATTGCAACAAAATCGCTAATACGTTGCCTTCATCGACCTTACCAAGGCATTTGATTCGGTCAGTCGATTGTGTTTTTCACCGTCTTTTTGAGGATCAGATGCCCTTCCGAACCCCGAAAGATTATCATATCATTCCACGATGACATGATGGTTACCGTCTGTTACAATCGATCTTCCTCGGGCCCTACCAAATGAGGAACGGCGCGAAGCAAGGATGACTCTTTACGCCTACACTGTTTAGCATCTTCTTCTCTTTATGCCTCGCTATACAGTTTGACGACGGATTTTTCTCTTCACTAGGAGCGCTGCCATGTATTCAACCTGTCCCGGCTAAGACCGAGAACGTAGATGTTCATAAGAGAGATGGTGTGGCTCTCGTTGCTCATTCGGGTAAAAGTCTTCAGGAATCATCTCAGTCAGCATCAGTGTAAAAAAAACATCATGAGCCAAGATATAAATGCAAACTCTAAAATTACTATTGGCGCTGGAGGTGGTAGAAAGTTCACATAACTCGGCTCCACCATCACCCGCAACTTGTCTCCGGACGCAGAACTAAACATAAGAGTAGGCAAAGCAGCCACTGTTAATGCTCCACTAGCCAAAGGAGTGTGGGACAACACTAAACACACACATTAGAGTAAGCACATCTCCGTGCTGAGTACTTTACTAGGGCAATTTCTCTTGACATATCAAAGACCTTGGATCGGGTATGGCATAAATGTTTACTTCACAAGATCTCCAGCTATGGTATAGCTGGAAATGTCTCCTCAAGTATTAAATAATATCTGTCTGAAAGGTTAATAAGAGTAGTAGTTGATGGGCGAAAATAAGAAGCTGAAAGTATAAATGCTGGAGGGGATCAATCCTGGGCCCAACTCTTTTCCTGATCTACATTAATGATCTTCCAAATCACATCCTTACATCATTCGTTGTAATTTTGGGGGAGTACACTACCATCTATGGCAGCGCATCTAAGACAGTAAACGACCAAGTTCTTTCTGATTCTCTCTCCTCTGATCTTGATCACCTTGTATAATGGGGAAAGGAGTGGCTGGTTATTTTTAATGCATCTAAAACCAAGCTTCTATCTTCACATCATCAACGTTCTGATTCCCATCTGGCATCAATTAAAATGAATGGCTCTTGTCTTGGGGAGGCCTCAAGTTTGGACAGGCTTCTGGGCTTGACCTTTACTCCTGATCTTAAATGGAATACGTACATCAAATCTGTTGCCAAGGCCGCTTGAAAAATGATATTATCCTTCTATCGATCCAGTAGATATCTCACTGCTGATGCAATTCTCTATCTATATAAGAGCCAGATACGTCCAAGGATTGAATACTCTTGCCCCATATGGGCAGGAGCTGCTAGAAAAGACTTGTCCTGCCTTTATAGAGTTCAAAATAGACTTCGTAGCCTCGTAGGAGATGTCCTTTTCTCCTCGCTGCAACCTCTATCTCAGAGAAAAGATGTTGCGGGTTTATCTCTGCTTTATCGTTATTTTCATAGAAAGTGTTCGACTGAGCTTCAATCTATGGCCCCCCTCGCCAAACATTCACAAGAAACACTAGACTAGCTGAAAACATTATCAATCACTATCCCCACACTTTATCTGTGCCTAAACCTAAACATAGATTCCATGATCAAAGCTTCTTTCTTAGAACTGCACGCCTGTGGAATTGTCTTCCGTTTTCCTGCTTTCCAGCTGTCTATAATATGATTGTCTTCAAGTCCAACGTGAACAAGTTTCTGATGAGCCGTTCCACTTAAGTTAACAAATTTGCCGAACTTACATTTCTATCGATTACTATATTGTCCTTTTGACTATTTTACACTCTTTAACCCTTATCCTTGAGTGACCTATCGACCTTGATATGTTATTACGCCAATGTAAAAAAAAATGTTACTGATTCCTGAAAATTTTAATAAAGCAAGAACGATGACTGCACGGTTTCCATTTACCCAAACCCAGGCGTCTTTTAGGAATCTCCTGACAGAATCAAGTCACAAGCATAGCTGTCGTCCCAGGCTGGAATGTCAACACTCAGAGACTCTTGCGTTGGCTCGGTCAAGTGTGCAGGATTGACATTGGTCGATTTTTGATGGGCATCCTGTATAGCGAGCTGGTCACTGGGGCATGAGCAATCGTTCAATTTCCTCATCGCTACAAGGAAACCTGCAGCAGATACTTGAATACTAGTTGTATTCAGGCACAAGATTTGGAGCCCGTCATCCGACCGCACAGCTTACTGAAAAAAGGTCACGTTCTGCATCAAATTAGCATACAATTAGAGAGAAATGCAATGTGAAAAAAAAAAGAGAAGCTGCATGCTAGAGAGGTTATAGTCCACCCCTGAAAACCCAAACTGTAGCAATAACCACCGTTGCTGCAACGTTCAATTTTACTATTTGGCCACAGCAGACGCTGTAGGTAACTAAACAAATTGCAGAATGCCATTTTCCTTACAGACAGAATGTTGCTATAAATAAGTTAATAATAACTGAGTAGCAGTTTGTAGAAGTATATATACGCAGTATCGTATTCGATAGATTGAATTTAAAAACAACTAACATTGATTCACCGAAGTCCTGTTTTCTTTTATTAACACAGTGAGCAAGTTTATTTATTTTCATGTTTGGCAAAGCAACAAGTTTATGCAAAAGAGACACACGTGGAGAGTCGAGCTAGTAGTTATCATAAAAACGCTCAGTATTTAAAGAATAAACACGGCACTTCAGTGAGTAAAAACTTGCAGGAAATCGAATATACTTCTCTATATATATGGAAAGTCTAATATTATGTGATGAAAATCAAAGGAAACAGTTCTGAGCAGGACATGACTGCCTGCTGGACCAGTAATTCATTTCGTAGTATATAAACGTAGACTATTTTTTTTAGTATCCATGTAGTCCCATGTAGTTCCAAGGTCGCTTCCTTATTTTTTCACAACCTGCATACAAAATATTAATAATTATAACGTTATAATGAATTTAAACTATATTTTATTATATTTATGGAAATGTTGTTTGTATAAAACATAGACACCATATATAGTCAACACATATCATATAATTGAGAGTATTTTTAATATAATCAATGCATCTGTCTCGAAGCACAAACATACTCATGTTATATGAGTATGTTTGTTCATTAACAATCAAGTGGTGCAACAAAAGATGTTCTAAAACGGTTATTCCTATTCTCATTATTCAACAGAGTTAAATTGCCAACACCTGGTGTCCGAACATCAAACTGTATTGTGTTTGGTGCTGAATAAGTCTAAAAACTAAAGTAGCGACGAGTAAATATTTATAATCGATACACGACGTAAATAACTGATAAACGAGAGTAGGAATATAGTTTTTAAGATAAGAAGCAATGATTTGAAATAACCGAGTGATTTATTCGAAAAGAACTGAATCCATGCATGCTCGTTTAATATGCATAACACTTATATGTGATTAATAAAAAAAGTTCTTATTTATCATAAACAGAAATATAGTAGGTATAAAACGTAACATGGAATTCTTTAAAAAAATAAAAAAATAAAAAAATAATAAAGAAGCTGTGATATTTTCGCACACACTGGCACGTTACTGAATACCATTGATAAAGAGATAAACAACTGCTGATTTCAACAAACGCCTTTAAAGATTGTGAACCCATTTTCCGGTTGGAAGCAGATTAAACCGATTTGAACATATATGGTCCCCCTATATACTAAATTTCAAGTATGTAGATACAGATTCGTTGTTTACGTCAGTAGAGAAGTCTCTTCACACTTTTAAAGATATACTAAACTACTGGAAGCGTTGTGCCAGTATATGCAATAGCAAGCTATGGAAAAGAAAGTATAAATATTATGGCAAAAGTATGCCCACTTGCGCGCACCGCATTCATTTTATATAAAGAATTAGTTTGCTTAATACTACTAAAAATATTTTTTGGGAATTAAACATGTTGTATTTCATCATACCCGAAAACAGAATATTTGAGAGATCGTCTGAATTTATTATTTTCATGGCTTCGACTACATAGAGTAACTTTTACTCAGAAGTATAGCAGTGTCCGAGTATCTTATGTCAGGTTTCCAAGTCGTAGGCGTTTATTGAGGCAACCATATTTTTAAATAATATAGATAGGCATTTCCTTTAATTTCTAGTGTAGTTTTGTAGGGTATATAAAATTATGACTTCTTATGGCACAACTTTATATTGTGCCTTGTATGATAGCTGCCTGTATTGAAAACATGTCATTCTTAAATGTTGGTATGAAGATATCATTTTTTAGAATACAGTTAAAATGTCTTTATTCTTTTTTAGTAACATTTTACGATTACCTCTTTTCAAGATTGTATAATTTATCTGACTACTTTTGCCCAGTTAGTGGGGGAAAAACTATGTGAGTTAAAGTTGTTATCAAAATTAATAACCCCATATTTTTTGTGATAACGTCTGCTGTAACGGCATATTTTACTAAGTCAGTTTTACCGTTTCTCCTTTTTCAAAATATACATGTGAATAGAAAAGTACGAAAATGTTGAAATTTTTTTTTGAATCCACATTTGAGTTTTTATTAAGAAATCGATAGTAGACTCTTTCGTGATTTGTTCGCTCACAAATACAGAGGATAATGTTATTTTTTTCTCTTAGAGCAGTTTTTGTGGGGAAAACCTAGCGGTAAGATGTGTAATGTGGCCCAAAATTTTGTATTCGACACGGTCCAGTTTTCTAAACAACAGGGCGAGATAAGAGATATAAAAAAACAAAGACGTATGGTTTTGATAGTACTATAACTAATTTCTTTTTTTTCTGCTTAGATATGAGAAGAATCGAATTTCCTTAATATTTCTTTTTTATACAAAGCTAAAAAATATAATTTACTGCCGTACACACAGCCTTATCACAAGGGTTCGAATAAAAAATAAAGAAAATAACGTTTATCATCAGAGAAATGTAGTCAAAAAGACGAAAAATACAATACATCATACTTGGACAGAACATTTCGACTAACAAAATTAAAATTTGTTTCGATCTGTAAGTAATATCTTTCGTTTTTATTATCTTTATTTTTACTGCCTGGCTTTCGATTTGCCTTTAGTTTTATCGAACATATTTTAATTGCGCAAGTATGTTTGTTGAGGTGATAGTTCATCACTAATAGTATCTTCAATGTAAAAGAAAAAGTTATAATACTACGAAACTGTTATATAATATTACAAGGGTAATGCTTTAATGTTCATGTAATTTATCAAATAGCTTCTGATACTAATCAAGAATTAATCATGTATCAATCATCATTTTCGAATTCTCGTCAATTTTTATTTGCATTGTTCAAGTAATAATCGGCTTTTATCTGAGAATATTATACACCTAAGATTTATTTTTGTTTCACGGATTATTAAGTTTCAGAAATATAATACAAAATGACACATAACATTTTTAGTACAAAATAGGTTTTGTGCGTTAGAGATACTTTATTTTTAATTTGTGAGTTTTAAAAAATATCATAGTGCTTTTATATTCGAAATTCTGTTACTTTCATTCTTATTAAACCAATAACGAACAAATGTTATGTGAGCCATTTGGGATTTGTATTTGTGTTATGTTGTGGTGGGCAATGCCAAACGGATAAACGATTATATTATTGATTTGTTAATGGTGATATGAAAAAGATATGCAGAGACTATAATTTCAAAAATAGAGATGCTTAGCTCAAATAGTTATGTTAAACATCTATCGAAACCTTTACACTGAGATGTATAAACATTCATATATTACGGGGATATTATTATAGATGTATAATTACATTATACTTACATTAAACAATGCGATTAGTTTGGTAATAATGAAAGGAAATGTTGTGACTAGAGTTACAAGTAGGACATGCACAAGGAAGCCGTTAACGAGGAGGTTTACGTTTGTAGATGTGGATGCACTCGACTAATTTAACTAAAAACGATATAGAGGCTAAAAGAAGCAAACGTAAATCCCCACGGAAAACACATAACAGTTAAAAAATAAGAATAGAGGAGAAAAAGTCTTGCTGAAAGTGCTCTACTATGAAATACTTTATTGCAGTGATCAATTGACGAAGAGAAACACAACCTAAGTAGTCCGTTATCAAAATTAGTACTCAGTTATCAAGCGCCCATTTTATCAGATTTGTGAACCCGTCTCAGACTAATGACTATTAACTTTTCCACGTTACGTTAAGTCTGTTTGAATATGTGTAAACAGGAATATACACACAAGGGGCAGTTATTATTATATTATTATTAAACACTAGACGATACGAGTATCGATTTCAAAAAACACGTATATGGTAGAGACTTAACGTGCATGAACGTATATATATATATATATATATATATATATATATATATATATATATATATATATATATATATATACATATATATATTATTAATGTTATTATTATTATTATTATTATTATTATTATTATTATTATTGAACAGTAGATGATACGAGTATCGATTTCAAAAACATGTATGTAATACACTGAGTTCGTGTAAGTCAGTAAATTTTCATATACCAATAGGTTTTAAGAAACAAAAATGGTTGACTTAAGGATTAAGCTACAAAATTATAGCATTTAATGATTGAGCATTGCTATACAGTTTCTGCAAAATCAATACATCAAGACAAGGTGTTGATGGCAACAAAAAAGTGTTTTTAATTTTACGTTACAATTATTTAAATGTCTCGTTCGAAAATTTCTAGTATTATATCGATTGAAAATTTTCATGAATCAGCATTTCGTCAAACTTTAGGAATAAACACACTTTAGGCAATGTAACATTTTTAAATAGGAAGAAAAAAAAGCGAGGGGCGGATCCCTAACGGGAAAAGTATACGAGAAACATTAACTTGGTTGTGGTTACGGAAAAGCCCATTTACATATTTAAATGCGGGTTTTCCGTAACTACAACCAAGGTAAACGTTTGTTGCCATCAACACCTTGGCTTGAAGTCTTGATTTTGCACAAACAGTATATATATATATATATATATATATATATATATATATATATATATATATATATATATATATATATATATATATATATACATACTTCAGAATAGTGTTTATTTAGTTATCAGTTTTTATGGAAACGCGAGATTGTAAGGTTTACAAAATATTACTGGCGGTAAAATTCTATAAGTTATCCCATCTAAACAAGAATTGCTCGATATACAAGATAGAGCAAATAAATTGTAATTCAATGAATTTAAAAAAAAAACTCTCATTGAAATGAAATGAAGTGGGTGAGTTTCATATCAAAGAATTTTTATAATTCTAAGCAAGACAAATAATGCTTTAGAAAATTAATCTCCTTAACCTATAGGGTTTCGATGTCTACCATCTCATCATAGGAGAGAAAATATTAGCAAATACTAATAAAGGTATGCACCCTATTTTCTAAAGTCAGTGAGACATGGACACCTCAACCATTTCATTTCATTTCAATGATAGTTTTTTTTTAAATTCATTGAATTACAATTTAAATATATATATATATATATATATATATATATATATATATATATATATATATAATTATATCCTTTATGTATGCAAATTAAACTCCATGATAAAAAATAATTACTCTTTAAATTTGTCTTAAGTTAAAAAATAATTTGCATGAGAATGTGTTTGGTGCTTGACTATGATACTTGACGTTTACGAAAACGTATATTTTTATTATGAAACAGGAACGCTGTTAGGGCAAAAGACGTTGAATTGTAAATGTCCTAGTAACACAACGATGTTCACTTTACCAAGGTCTGAAATATTATTTTTTAGAATTGAGTACATATAGAACATTGTTTTGATGGCTTGTTTTTACCAGCTACAAAATCGTTGCCTTTAAGTCCAATGAAAACAAGTTCGGAAAAATCTGACGATCTTCAATCTACACAAATCTTAATGCGTTTTTGTCAGAACTGCCCGCAAATGGAATATTTTTCCTGGCTTGCTTCCTGATCGACTACAATATCGTTGTCTTTCATATCCAATGTAAACAAGATCGGTGTTCAATCTACACAGTTCTGAACGCGTCTGTCCACTCTCCCTCAGCAACCTGCTTTTATCGTGCATGTGGCTCACCCTAACAGCACGTGTGAAACGCGATTTTTCGAGAACTTTTCGAAACGATGTGTATTAAAATATCACAGTCACCATCTCGGATCTTTTCGTTTTTCTCTATTAGCCCGTTCGACAGAGGTATACGAGCACGTTTTTGCGGTATGAGTTCTGTATTTCCCCCACAGATGTAATGGCTGCTACGTCACTATGATAAAACTATAAGTGCCCACTGAACCCTTAGAGAACAACCATTGGATGCATAAATAGAAAAGGTGGAATAGTACACAAGTAAAGTTAGTCATGAGAGATTAATAAACATGTAAGTTCTTCACTAGGCTTTTAATGGTACCTTTTGCCTAGACATCTTGTTAGAAATTTAAAATAGTTAGGGAATAAATATAGTGTTTGTGTTTAAATAAATAATGCATAGTTAACCCCATTTCTGGGATAGTAATAGTAAGGTAAATTGCGGAAAACAATAAATAGCATATGTTTATATCTCGTCAAATAGGGATGATAAGCAAACAGACAAAATTGGGCCTACGTCTCCGGAATAAGCTTGCCACTAACGCTTAAGAAAATAGTGGATTTCCAGGCAAAACAAAACATCAGATTAATATTTGTACTGCCCAGTACATACATATAATAAATTGAGGAAACAAAATAAGGATAAACACCACCAAAGCCAAAAATGTTCTATACGATGACTAAATTATTCACACACGACTTTACCACGTAAAATCGATTTGTTCAGCTATACAATTCACGATGGAAAAGTTCTTGACAGCAAATGTTCGTTCAAAGATCTACTGATTACTAGCCCTGCTCAGAGGTTAATAGCATCTCCATACGCGAAAACTTACTTTTACTTGAGAGTATCTTTATAATATCGCCACTTAGTACTTAATAGAAATAGGACGTTGAACTAGGCAAGGGATTAAGCGAGCAAGATTAGTAAAGGATTCCGGTTTCCAAATTTTAACAAAAAGGACCTATGATGACAGTCAGCGTTAAGATCTTCGAGAAATTGAGCACCAGAGGTTGAAGATTAATAGTATGATTGATATAATAGTATGATTGTTATGGTGGGTGAGACATAAAAATACAGAAGACTCCACGCGTAAATCACCACACAACCAGCAAATAAGTAATAAACGAACATAGACTAAAATTAAAAGTAAAATATAACTTGATATTATTTGGATTTATCGGATTACAGTTATCATCTTGAGCGTTATTTTTAAAACTTTGCGGTCGATATGACCTCTGACAATCTCCAGGTGTATCTTCCCCAACTCGCAAATGTTGCTGTCGATTTTTGTGAGTTTGCATGCAATTAAGAAAGGGCCTTCTATTTACATCACGGATGTAGCATGTATTTGGTTCCTGGTCGTAAATTGGAATCTTAGTAAATATCTCGTTTTACAATACATTTTCCAAGTACTTTAACTAGCCAATTCTACTACGAATGTTAGGAGGCTTAAATGTATTCTTATTTTTAGTTGTAAAGTTTACTACTTACTACCATTAGTATTACAATATATAAAAAGATAATATATACAAGTAATAATTAAAAACAAGATTACGCGCGCACACATACACCCCCACACACAAACACAAACACACACACACACGTATATATATATATATATATATATATATATATATATATATATATATATATATATATATATATGGGTGGGTGGGTGCGCACGCGCGTACTATTGTTTTTAATTATTACAAAAAAGATTACGCACGCGCACACACACATAGCCATATATATATATATATATATATATATATATATATATATATATATATATGTATATATATATATATCGGTGTGTGCGCACGCGTAATATTTTTTTTTTATTATTACTTGTATATATTATCTATTATTCATAGTTAACGGTTCCTATATCGTATTAATTTCTATACTTGGCCTATTTTGTAATCGGGGCATACTCAGGATGAGAACAATGATCCGATGAATTATAATTATAAAAATATTCAATCCTCATCTCCAAAAAATCTAGAAACGTCATATCAATACACTACGGAACCGAGATAATACAAAAAATTAAATATATCTACAAACTTCATACAAAAACAGGAATAGATGCCGATGCCGTGATGTAAAGCTAGTGCAATCAGGCTTTACATTGAAAATACTAGTACTCTCTAGGCGATCTCAACAGCTAGAAATAGGATTGGGCCAGGAGCTCGCCTGAGACGGAATCCAATCCACAGCAACTTGTGGAAGAATCATCAGTTATGGAATAACATTTATATGGCCTTGGCACATTCCTGGGGTGGATAACTCTGATTGATAACAAAATCCGCAGCCGAAAATGCTAGGATATATTATATAAAAAATAATATAAACAGGCGAAATATCGACAAATAAGGAAATTAGACAATATAAACGTTAAGGAAGTAAGCCTCCGTATAAACCATATATCACATAGCGACTTCGTCAAGCAAAAGTAAACGTCAGCTTTCTCCCTGTGAGGATCAGAACTCTAACTATTATGAAACTTTCGCCGCAACCATCAATCTGATTTCATTCTATAAAAGAGGCCGCATTGAATAAACATAAATTAGGTCGACTAATTTTGATAATGAGACATGCATTCGAGAATCTAAAGCCTCTAAAACCGAACATCTCAAAGGAAGACCTCGTTCTTATCAATTCTCTTCTTGGTGACAATGATATTATAACATAAAAAGCAAAGAAAGTCAATGATACAGTGTTAATCGAGAAAGCAGAATATTCCAATGCATTTTGATGTTTAATAGAATCTCTTAGCTGTTGTAAAATGAAAAATAATCTTATCATGAACATATAAATAAAGCTGTAACAGATCCACTGTACTTACAATGACCTAACACCCTTTGCAAAATACATAACGCTAATACATTACAACAGGCTACAACACTAATACGGCATCTTTGAGACTACAAGTACACTATTCCCTTAATGGCCACTATCAAGGCACGATATTTAACAGAGCATCTATTGATCCGCTCATCGGCAAATCCTAATCATATGTCAAGAATTCAGTTCATTTCGTGGAAACATTAAAACATGTTCTCATTCATTGCAACTACTCGTGAGTTAAAATCTATTGACACTGCTGAAGAAGTACCTAGGGATGAGACTCTGATAGGGTAAGTGACACCTGATTCTTTACTGAAGGACGCACATGCACCCCAAATTGAAAAGATATTGTATCTGACGATCTTCTGTGCAGAAACTACATTTTCGTGGTGGGATCTCGATAGAACTATTTCTATCTATTTAAACTTCTTTACCGTTTACAACGCAATTTTCATTTTTTAAAATTCATTGTTTGTTGCATTTTTATTTTTGCATTTTACTTTTGGCACTATTATTATTATCATACACATCCGTAATTGCTATGGCTATTGATACGCGAATAACCAATAAAATTATTCATATATTATCATCAATTATCATCAATATCGCAATCACTAACCTGTTAATTCCCCACTACCTTGTATTTTAACTTATTATTATTATTGTTGTTGTTGTTGTTGTTGTTGTTGTTGTTGTTGTTATTATTATAATTATTATTATTATTATTATTATTATTGCAATTTAAACAAATAATTATATTTACGCATGGATTTTTTATTTTGAAATTAAATTATTATGGTTTTTAAAGGTGCTTTCTCGTCGGTTATGAACGAGTTCAGTGGATACTAGCTTTGATGTTTCCGGAAAGCTTAGTGACAAAAAATATCTCCAGATTGTCCAGTACTTCCCACTTCTTTACCTACCATTTGCAAATAAATCTGCTTCTTTACCTACCATTTGCAAATAAATCTGCTTCTTTACCTACCATTTGCAAATAAATCTGCTTCTTTACCTACCATTTGCAAATAAATCTGCATCTTTACCTACCATTTGCAAATAAAATTGCATTATTGCAACGGGTGCTTGTCATTGACTTTCGTGGGAAGTCACGCTTGGTCTGTACTCCAATTTGAGTGACGATAAGCCTCTCCAAAGTCCTAGTTTTCTTCGCACTAACTGTTGTCGTATCATCATCATTTTGGATAAGACGTTTTTTTATCTGATTTAGGTGACTTTTATGTATATTCTGTGGACCTTTAATCATATAAGTACAATCACCAATGCGTTTTTCCACTACTCCACATTCCCAGTAAGATGTGTTATTTCTGTAGCACTTAAAATATACTCGATCTCCCGAGTTATATTTCTTTCTTCTCGTGTGTGTAGTGATTAGGATAATTGCCTGCCTTGGCAATAGTTTGTCAAACGCTGATTTTACCTTTCTGGCAAACATTAGATCAGCTGGTGATATGTTTGATGGTGTACTAGAATGTGGTGTAATCCTATATACTTGCAAGAATTGTTGCAAAGCTTTTTCTGTTGATGTTCCAATGGATTTCTTTAACGCTCGTTTTAGCGTGTCCATGAACCTTTCCGCGAGGCCGTTCGACCTTGGATGATACGGCGGAGTCGTGATGTGCTTCACTCGGAACGTGTCGCAAAATTCCTTAAACTCTGCGGATGTGAACTGCGTTCCGTTGTCAGTGACCAGTGTGTCTGGTACACCGAATCTTGCAAACAATTCGTGATGGAACCCTATTGAGTTGTTCGTTGTTGGATTCCTGCAACGCATTACCTCCGGCCATTTTGTGAAACTATCCACTACAATTAAATAATAGTTTTCACCTACTGGACCAGCGAAGTCCATGTGGATTCTCGACCATAGTTGGTCGGTTTTCGGCCAAGGTTTGTGTACTATAGGTGGGGATTTTGCCGCTAACTGGCATCCTTTACATTTATAAATTGTTATCGCTATGTCAGTGTCCATGTTACGCCAGTACACGTAGCTTCTCATTAACGACTTCATTCGATTTATCCCCGGATGTCCTGTGTGGAAATCTCTTAACATCCTATTCTGCAATGTTTTGGGTATTACCACTCTCTCCCTGTACAGTAACACATCGTCACATATGGAGAAAACTTCCTGCACCTTTGTGTCCGTTATAATTTTCTCTTTTATGTCCTTTATATATTCGTCTTTCTCGGCTTCCCTTTTAATGTCCAACAAAGTTACGGGTAGTTCCTTAATGATGTTTGCTACCATATTTTTTACTTCAACATTTGTCCGAATTGCTGCAATGACTGATTCTTCGAGATTATGTTGCTGTGGCATCCACATGGCAAATCTTTTTTGATGCTAGATGTTGTAGCTGGAAATCGTAATTAAGTAGGATTGTACCCCAGCGCAGCAATTTATGTGCGGTGTATACCGGCAACCCTTTTTTTGATTCATAGATCGTGACTAACGGTTTATGGTCGATTTCAAGTATTAATTGTCTACCATAAAAATATCGGTGGAATTTAGTCACGGCAAAGATCATGCTCAACGCTTCTCTCTCGATTTATGAATATGCCCTTTCGGTTGGTATCAGCGTTCTCGACGCGCGCGCTATTGGTTTTCTAGCCCCATCCGTCATAATATGTTGAATGCATGCTCCTAAGCCGTAGGAGCTAGCGTCACTAGCGACGACTATTTTTAAGTTTGTGTCAAAGTGCATTAAGAATCATTCGGATGTTAGTGCGCTCTTTATTTTGTCAAAAGCGGTTTGACATTCTTGCGTCCAGTTCAACGGTGTATACTTTTTAAGCAGATTATTTAAGGGGGCTCGCAAGTTATGCATTCCTTTAATAAAAGATTGGTAATAATTTGCGAGTCCTAAGAAACTCTGCAAGGTTGTTACATTATCAGGTGCTGGCATATTTTTTATTGCCGCAGATCTGTCTGGGTCTGGACGTCGTCCATGTTTGTTTATTATGTGTCCAATATACTTAATCTCACTCATTCAAAAGTCACATTTACTTTCTTTTACTTTAAAGCCGAATTCATTTTACTCGAGTAAATACTTGTTTCAAATGCTCCTTATGTTCTTGTAAGGATTTGCTGCTGACAACAATGTCGTCAAGGTATGTACATGCGCACTCAATACAACTTAGCATGGTGTCCATCGCTTGCTGATAGATGGCAGGCGCTACTTTGATGCCGAAAGGCAATCGGGTGTATTTGTATAATCCCTTATGCGTATTGATGCATAGTATTTTTTAGCAATTCTCCTCGACCGGTATTTGCAAATACGCGTCGCTCAACTCTATCTTGGAGAAGATATTACCTCCATTCAACTTCGTGAATATTTCCTCTGGGCTTGGTAGGGGGTAATGGTGATTTTTAATAGGGAGTTGACCCCGGTCGAAAAGTCTGCGCACACTCTAACTTCGTCATTCTTTTTCTTTACGTATACGGTGGGGGCTGCCCACTCGCTGTGTTCTATTTTTGATAGAATTCCCGTCTGTTCTAATCTATTTAATTCTTTATCAATCTTTTCCGACCCAGCGAACGAAACATTTAGCTTTTGTCTAAAAATTGGGCTGGCGTTTTCTTTAAGTTCAAACGAGGCCTTGAATTTATTGCAGCGACCTAAGTTAGTCGTGAATGCCTCAGGAAATAATGCTTTTAAATCGTCTTTTATATTTACTGTTGTTGGAGAAGAACATTCTATTTTTTTACAGAATGTATTGATTGGCTTATCCCATAGTCCGAATTTATGAATTAAATCTATTCCAAACAGATTTTCACTATTTTTAAGTACGAATATTTTTAATTTCTTCGAAATCCCTTTCAATTTTATCGGGAGGACAACTTCTCCTTCAAATTTTATACCACCACCAGTTACCGTCCGGACTGCTTTACTAGTTTTCATCATGGCCGGTTATCCCAACTTTTTCCACGTATTCAGGTTTATTATAGAAACATCGGAGCCGGAGTCGAGTTGTAACTTTATTGATGTTTTAAATATTTCCACTTTTACGTATTTTCGCCGATCTTTGTCTAATTTCGTATTTGATTTTGTTTGCTGTACTCTCTTTCTGGTGTAATCTTTATATCTGCAGCAATCGCTATTGTGTCCCACCTTCTTACAAATGTAGCATTTTTTCTTCTTATGAGGACAATCTGATTCCCAATGCTTTTCTTCACATCCCTTACAGTTATATCTAGGAAGAGGCTTGTTATATTCTGTACTATATTTATGGTTATTATCTTTGGAATATCCCGTTCCATTGCTTTTCTTTGTAAAATTCTTGGTTGGTGCGTATGGTTTTCTAACTTTTGTTTCATATGCCACTCCGGATTTTTCTATATTTTTTATCCTTTTTTAGTGTAATGGCCCTTTCACAGTCCTCTGCTAGTTTCTGGAGGGTTACATCTTGCTCAGATTCCAGCTGAGACAACACTCGTCTGCGTATTTCTGCATTTTTCGTGGAAACTAACCCTTGAACGAAGATTAGACATTTAAAATCTTCTACCGTTAGTTCTGCAAGCTTAAAATTATCGCAGTTTTTATTGACAACTGATGCGTATGTCAAATAATCTTGGTTGTCCATCTTTCTTAGATTCATGCACAGCCATCTTTTATGAAAAAGAGATATATTTGGATTAAATAATTCTTTTAGTAATTTTACAGCTTCCATGAACTCTAATTCCGCAGTTTTTTAGGTAATATGTAATTTACAAATTTGCTGTGTTCTGATGTACCCAATTTTCTGAGTAAGAGGCTCACTTTCTGACTATTTGGCCAATTTTTACAGACCAGTTGAAAAACATCCTCGTATCTTTTGTAGTATGCTTCAAAATTCTTCTCTTCCTCAGGCACATAATGAAATGTGTCCATGCTATTAAACATAGGTGTATGGGAAAAATTAACACTGTCGAAATTTTCTCGATTAGTCTTTAGTAGTTCCAGTGTTTTAGCAAAACGTTCATCTTGTCTTTCTTAATATTCCAATTGTAGTTTCTAATGCCTTTCTTCCTGTTCCAATTGCAGTGTTTCTGCTTTAATTGTGGCATTTTCTTCTTTTTTTCTTGTTCCTGCTGCCATTTCAATAATCTGTCCTCTCTCTTTTCCTCGCGGTCAGCCTGTGCCTGTATTTGTGTTTGCAAAAGCTCGTTTTTTTAGCTTGTCTGCGTTCATCCCGCTCAGCCTGTGATTGTAAAAATTGCATGAACATTTTTGATAAGTCTTCCATGTTTTTTTTGTTTTTTTTTTAGTGTGTAGTTAAAAACAAAATATTGTACCATGTACAATATACACCGGTTTGGGTTACTAACAAAAAACAAATTGCTGTAAGCTCCTGTTTTCCACAATAATATCGCTGCTTGCAATAATATATTCTTTTTGTGAGTCACGCTGCAAAAAAAAATAAAACAGGTTTATCTGGAATCACGAAATGGAATTGACTTTCCGTCTTTAGGCACTTTCTTATAAGTAACTCTTTCCACACAAAAAAAAAATGTTTTTTTTTTTAATCGAGTCACAATTGAATAAATTTAGGCGGTACATTTAGTTCGTTGAGTTTTTTCTCTAGTATTTTTGTAATTAAAACACCTCTTAAATTGAGATTACCTTTTTTCCGTGACGTATTACTGTATTATCCGTTATTCAGTGACAACTTCAAGAAAAAAGTCCTTTCCTTGAATTTTAGTTTTAGCTGTGGTATTTCCTTTTAGTACCGACGTCAACCAAAACATTAATTAAACATTCATTTAGTTGTTGCTTTGTTTACGGAGAACCGTAATTAGAATCCACTGGTGAACTTTTTTCGTAGGTTACTTCCTCTCTTTTCGTAATACGGGTCTGGCCTGTCGTTTTTTCGACAGAACAAATTCGCTTTTCGTTTGCAAGTTGGTCCTTTAGCAAGATTTGTCGTGTAGCGACAAAACAAAAATTCACTTTTACATTCGTTTGCAAGTCGGATTCCCAGAAAACGGCGTAAATTGTCGCTTTTGCCACGTTAGAGTTTTTTTTCACTTGAGTTGAAACTTCTCTTTAGCGTAAAATCCGTTTGCTCGTCAACACTTTGCATTCCTTAAAAAATGGGCAACCTTTGCGTTGTACTTTTTTTTTTAATAGTTCTTCGTCAAACTGTTATATTTGACGCTTCATATCTCGTCGCCAACTGTTGTGGTTGCAAGGTTGAACAATAATTAGTAAGGAAATACAATGAAGACGAAAACAACAAGATAACGCAATAATAAGTGTATTAAAGAAAAGGTATATTTACAATATGTACAAATGACGGTGTCGAGTCAGAGAGTATTGGTGGGAGGACATGTACGCACTTCGGCGTCACTTCCGGTGGCATTTGAGTAAGACACCCCAAGGCCAACCTAGGCTTGCCATTTATAGTGTTATGTTATTCGCATATGCAAATAAGTGGTTTCCACCACGACACTTATGAATATTCCATGCAGTTGTGTTCCCTCCCATTTTTTCCTGGCTTATCATTTTTCTCTTTGTTTTCTCTTTTGTCGATTTTCTAAGTGTTTTTCGCTGACAAGATTATCGTATCCGTGTTTTGTGTTACGTAATTTTCAAATCCTTTTTTCTGGTGTCATGCGCAGTCTTTTAGATAGTCTAGCCCTTTTCTGAATATTTTCATTTTTCACGTTAAGTCGGTTAACATCGTCGTTTTTATGTAGTGCATTGAGCATTGTCATAAGTTTCCTGGTCTTCTGATTGAATGACTTAGGGCTTATTTGGTCCATGACCTAAATGGTCCTAAGTGTCTTATTAGTTGTACTGCCCATGTATTTATTATTTTCTTACGTTTCTACTTTATAATTTGGTTTCTAGAAGTGTTTTGATCTCTTCGGGTATTCATTTCCAATTCTCTTTTTAATTTTTAGTGGCTTCGATGGATCCTCCTCCTAGAATTTTCATGTATGTAAAAGCTTTCTGTTCCTTTCGGGCCCCATCTCTGTTTAATTGGATTGTTCGAACCCCTCCGTTGTCTCCAATTTTCCCTTTCTTATATCTAATAATGTGTAATTGTTCATACCAAACTCTTTTTGTATGCCCTGGCTGAAGATCCTGGTTGTGTTTCCTGGTGTCTCCATTCATTTTTCGGTCCTTGCAAAAAGTTTCAGATCGTCCAGGTATATTATGTGGTTCATTTTTTCCTCTCTATTGGAGAACTTCTATCCAACTTGAAAAATTCTCAGTATATTATCCAGGGGCATCATGGCTATTATCTATATAAAAGCCAACTTCGTCCAAGGATGGCCTACTGCGGCCATATTTGGGCAGAAGCTGCTAAAACAGCCTATCCTGCCTTTACAGAGTACACAATAGTATTCATGGCCTGGCGGGGGATGCCCTTGTCTTTACCCTGCAACGTCTCTCCCACAGAAGTGGCGTCGCGAGCCTATCCTTTTTTATCGTAATTTCCATGGCAGGTGCTCGTCTGAGCTCCAATCTCTGGTCCTCTCTCTCCAATCTTTTACGAAAAGGCACCCGTCTAGCTGAATCCACTGTGAAAAATTTACCCCACTCTTTATCTGTGCCTAAATCAAAACATGGATTCCATGAACAAAGCTTCTTTCTTAGAACTGCACGCCCGTGGAACCCTGCTCCCTCTGCCTGCTTCCCACCTTACTACAACTGGGATGTCTTCAAGTCCAACGTTAACAAATCTTTATGAACCGCCCCCTTAAGTAAACACTTCATCAAATCTCCACACTAACGTACTGTACTTGCAATAACCCTTATCCTGAGTGGCTTCCGGACCTTGATAAGTGGTGACCACCGTGTAAAAGAAAAACAATGGTGATAGGAAATCCCCTTTGAATGTGTCTCTTAATTTCTGTCATGTGTTGTCCTTTAGCTGTCAATTCCAGTCTCCACGTTTTCATTTCGTTTCCTATTACTCTGATGATCCTGCTTGATAATTTATACATTTTTCAATATTCTATTATCAATGTTATGGAATCCTGTTGCTTATTTGTAATCGATTCATGCCATAGCTTAATTCTTTCACCGTCTTTTTTCCTCCTTTACGATCTTTTGATCAAGGTATAGCAGGTCAGGTATTCCTTCTGCCCTTTCTGTCATCCTTTCATTTTCCTGGGGAGAGAGTCCACGATTATCTAGACAGTGTTAGATTTGTTCTCTCAGTTTTGCTCTTAATCTTTTCTAACTCGAAATCCAAATAGAGATCATCGAACAATCAAGAAAATCTGTCCAATAGAAATTAAATCATAAAGGAAAAAAACAATCACAATTCAGGAAATTAACTTAGCGCTGTTTGTCTCGTATTTGTAGGAAGTAATTAGGAATCCAGATGCATCAAGTGATTTCATATTGGACGCAACTGGAGCTCCTAAATTCTCAGTAAAGATGTAAAGAATAAAGGAGTGTTTGCTTGTGTAGGAAACAAACTAAAAAGCCTATGTCATAAATCCCATGAAACATAAAAGTTAATATGAGAAAAGTAATGCATGAAATAGATTTTAATACAGTTTAGCTTACTGACGACTCGATAATCACTCTTGATGAGTCGTAAGTAGTGGCTCGAGGGTTGGTCTGTAGCAAACGTTATTCAAAACGGTTTGTTGAAATCAAGATTGTGGTGGAATTATTCGCAGTATGTTAGTCGTTTCATTTAAGGTTGAAGGTTGAGTAACAATGACTTGCAAAACTGTCCGTGAGTATTTTGACCAACATTTCCTTGATTAGCTGAAGAAACGATCTTTTGCTTGGAGGTTATATATGATTTTTTGTAAAACAATTCACGCATCAAAATTTACAAAATCATAGTTGACGTAATATATTTTTCTTTTTTTTTTGGAGACAATTATATGAACTGAACCGCAAATATTTCTGACTTAGATTCAATTAAGAACATATGGAGTATTCTCAGAAAAGAAATAAATCGCTTTGGCAGGCAAATTAATAGTAAGCATGACCTTTGGGAAGCAGTTAAAGTTGCTGCAAATAATATATCAGCCTCTACAATCGCAAATTAACATCACATATTGATAACTGACTGATGAGAGTCCTTGAAAACAGAAATGCATCTTTGCAATAAGTAATTAATTTTTATAATGCACTTTATTTTTTTTCTTAATTATGTTTTGTATATCATATGTATTTTATGATATATCTCTAAAGCCTCTTTATAAATCAATAGTAAATATTGGAGCATTTTTTAAAAAATTAATTCAGATAAAAATATCGTAGTTGCAATTAACTATTGATAATCGAATCCGTCTATATTGTTTATTATAATAATTGTTTTCAAATTGCACGATAATTTGTGTTTTATGTTAGTACACGTCTATGTTAATATAATACAAAAGTATTAATGAATTAAAGAATTTCGCTATTTAGATATAAACTGTATACACGCTAAAGCCACACACACACACACTAATATATATATATACATATATATACATACGTATATATATATATAGATGTATCTATATATATATATATATGTACCTATATATATATATATATGTATATATATGTTAGAGAATGAATAGAGATAGAATGTTAAGGAATAGAGAGAGGGAAATAGAGAGGAAGAGGTGAGTTATAGTGTAGACACGTTGGCCGGAAGTAAAAGATCACCTGAGTTGATTGCGTGTGAGTAATGTGATCAGGTTAGCTGAATCGTGGAGATTTGATTTGGACACAGAAGACAACTGACAGCTTCCCGTTGTCTCCCCCTCCCTTTCACAGGGGGACGAACGCTGACGTATATAGAAGAACCAACACAGGCCGAGTTCACTTCCACCTTCTGCAGGGCATCTGGAGAAGGTGAAATAAAAACTATAGAAGTAATAACTTGTCTTGGAATGATTGAATCTTCATCCAAAACAGGTATCAAGTCTCCCTCCAGGATGAGAAATTTCCAGATGGTCCAACATCGAAGAAGCAGAGGTAGGTTCTGAAAATACATGCCACTCACACACGATTCCCTTTATGATACAACATAAAAATATAATATAACACGCCATCTCTTCTAATCCATTATTAGAGATGACACAACAAACACTTACAACCGTTTATTATAGAGCAACAACGTGACATATATATATATATATATATATATATATATATATATATATATATATATATATATATATATATATAAACATTGCTCGGCCCCGTATGTACTGTTCATACATGTATGTATATATATATATATATATATATATATATATATATATATATATATATATATATATATATATATATGTATATACATGTATATATTAAAAGTTGCACTTCTGTCCAGGTAAACTTCATTTAAAATATCAAGTGCTTAGACCCTACATTTACAGACGAGGCTGATAGAGTACAAAGGTCACTCTTTCAACGTTTACCTCTTGGCAGTCAACTTCGCGCACAGACACTGATTAGAATGCTTCCCGCATACCTGCATACTCACTATGGAAAAAGTAAAATGTTCAGACCAAAAAATCAGCTTAATAGTTTGCTAGACACCCCAAAGGCAAAATCTCTTGCACTTTGAAACAATGGCTGCTTAATTTTCGGTCAAAACTGATTAAAAGCTTGCCCTATGTTTACCTACACTTTACGTAATAAAGCAAACATTGGCAGATTAATGTAAAATAGACTGCAGAAATCAATGTTTTTTTGAAAATTTGACCCGGATTTTGACCTGTTTGCATTTATTCTTTAGGCTCAAATAAAATTTAAAAAAAGTTTTAATCATGCCTAAGTTATTAAAATCTTAAATTTACAGTGCTTAGCGTCTTAATTTGGTAAGTAGTGTAAAAGCTCAAATTGTTGAAATCTCAATGTATTTTATATGCGTTTAACCCCCCCATATATATATATATATATATATATATATATATATATATATATATATATATATATATATATATTAGCAGTTTAGTCTGCATCCGCTAGGTTCCTTTGTGCTGTTCATAACTTGCCTTACGTGTGAATATACTTTATGTAAGATTTCAAATATTTAGACCAACGTTTGTTTGTGTAATTTAGTAGAGACCGCAGAGGTAACTTTTTTTTTTAAATTCATTCAAATTTTGACACGTAAACATTTTGGATTTAGGATTCAAATCCAAACACATATTTTTAGCCATATCTAGGTTATCTACATTTAAAATTTCATGCGTTTAGACCCAACATTTCCAGAGAGCTTTAGTAGATTCTGCAAAGGTTAACTCTTTCAACTTTGCGACATTGGCAGCTTAACTTATCCTTTAAACTGACTAAGATGATCGTCGCATGCCTAATTACGTGTTATGTAATTTTGTAACTGTTTAGGCACTTATTGGCTTAGCAGTTTGCTTGGCACGGAAAGGTTACACTTTTTGAAATTTTACAGCTTGGCAGCTTTCATTTTCGACCCATACCGATTAAAAACTGGCTTACATCTGAATACCCCATATGTAAAGTTTCAAATGTTTTGACTAGAAATATGCTATGTAATTTCTAAAGACTGCAAATACCATCTTTTAAAAATTTTGCCCCAATTTTGACCCAATACTATTAATTCTATGAACGTTAAATAAAGTAAAAATGTTGATCCATGTTCAAGAAACCTACAGTTTAAATTACATATATATATATATATATATATATATATATATATATATATATACATATATATATATATATATATATATATATATATATATATATATATATATACTAGCAAAAGTGCCCGTCGTTGACGGAGGTCAAAAACAGCCTACAGGTAATGGACTCTGATTTATGAAGTATGATAGGTTATGAAAAGGAAGGGTTGTAAAGCGATAGCTTCGAATTTGGGGGCATCAAAACAAAAGTTAAATATGATGAAAGTAAAAATTAAATAGATAAACCCAATAATTGATTATACAATACCGGTTCAAACTGAAACACTTACCACAGTCTTCTGTAGATCTGTATTAAAACACCTTGTTACACTTTGTGACATATTTCCATTCTATGCAAGTCAGGCGCGAACGAGCACCTCATAATTTTCTTATACCATGTTTCTTCGAACTGAAAGATAATAATGAAAGTATACTTTCGCAGATAGATATGAAAAAATCTTTATTAAAGTGCGTGCCTATTTCCATTCTATCGAGGGCAGGTGCGAACGCAGACCCCACAATTTTATTATACAATCCGTAAAAAAAAAACACTTGTAAACTTTATTATTGTTTTATTTTTATACTTTGTTGACCAGGCGCGTACGCAGACCCCACAATTTTAATGAATAATCATTACGCCAGATCAAACATACCCATTCCTGTGCCTCGATACATCTTCTATCGTTATATGGGATCGATTTTCTATTATAGTAAACCATATAGGAACCTTTTCGTTACTAGACACACACAGCCGTTGTATATATATATATATATATATATATATATATATATATATATATATATATATATATATATATATATATATATATATATATTCTATGATACGGGCTCGCAAACATTTAATACACATACATAACTCACCCACATATATGTTAATTAAAAAGTAAAAACAAAACAAAACAAAGAAACAATATTAAACGTAGAAATGTATATTTATACAAACAATCGTGTACTATATTTTTTGTTTGATTTCACGCCATTAATAATCTGTGTTTATATCTCGTGAGATGTAATACGATATTATTTTACTGTTCGTATCGTATGAGAGAGAATTGGCATATTATCAAATGTATACACTTTTACGTTTTAAATATTTCTCCAGCGACGTTTTCATTTTGATAATTATTTTGTCATTTTCCTACTGCATATTAATGTCAGAAAAGATTTTCTAACTATTCTAGATGAATAATTAGAGAACATATGAATTAGTGTATAGTAAGGGAACCCTGTAGACGAGAATGAATTCCCGATCTAACATTCTGATTGTATAGAAAGCTTATGTAGAAGTTTTTACAGTATCTAAGGATTTCTCAGCAGTGTATCTGGGATTCTGATGCTTATCATTTCGTCCAAATCCTTTTAAAACTGGCACTGACTCATGCTCGCTCTGAATTTTACACACAATAACTTTTAAGTTGATTGTGGCACGTCCTAATAGAATGGTGTTATGTCATATTATCTATTAAATATATAATTGTTGCGCAGTCAATATGAACCGTGACATCTGGTGTTATGCTTTATGATATTTATATCATTCATAGACGTACTTGCACTTAAACACAAGTAAGTACACTATCAATTCCATTAAATGAATTTTAAATAATATGTTATGAAGCTAGTTGTACAAAAAAGCACTATACATTATAACTACACACCTAAATTCATAGGAATCATATAAACAACATAATCGAAGTAAATATATTTATTTAATCAAAATTTAGCTATAGGATTCTACATTAGCTTTGCATTAATGAGTATATGAATACAAGAGGCCAATCAATATGTTATATATTACTGATATTATATCTTACATTTTGATTACAGAATGTATACGTCCAAAATACGCACATGATGCGAAATTAAACTGTAATATGAATATAAATAATCAGGGTAAATCCGTGTAGTGTGCACCAACGTCTTTACCGATATTGTGTTTCATCTTAATAAAACGTGTTTTACTATATTTTAAACTATTATGCCCAACACATCCTTTTACACACACACACACCCACACGCGCACACACACATATTTATATATATATATATATATATATATATATAAATATATATACATATATATACACATATATATGTATATATATGTGTGTGTGGGTATCATATATATTAATGTTTATACAAATAAGTCTTGATTCGTGTCTATCGGCGACAAATATATATGTTGATGAAGATTTGGAAAATACTAAATTAGAATCTTAGAAAATTAAGTTGCCTAGAATAATAATCACTATTTCAGTGTGGATACACTTTCCATAATCACAAAACGATCTTTATCTTGAAAGTAAAATATTCCTCTGCTGTACTCTATATATCAGAAATGATAGATTTTTACGATAAATAAACTTCATGCTGCGTCCACAACATGTTCTACAACATATCCCATAATCCGTGTATCCTGATAGAGATAGATATAGTGGCATTGTTCCTGGCGTAAGCTTTATTTTTTTGCCTTTCTCTCTGTGTTTTTTTTTGAATGTCATAACACACTGTTTAATAGCAAATATTAACATGAGTCTCTTGATACTCTCATATTCTGTGACGCTCTTCTATTATCAGTGTATTTTGTCTGGCCTCGCTCTTGCTACAGGTTGAAATTAGAGAGTCTTTATTTTTGCCTGGAATCTTAAAATTAACCGTATATACTTTTTTTACGGACAATAAAGTGGGTCGGATTTAAATGGCCGTCCCGCGGCTGTACGAATTATTTTTTCTAGGTAGTAAAATCAATATAAACGTACGTAATCTCAAGTTGAAAACAATGTAAATACTATTCAAAAGTGATATCTTACCTGAAAGAACTTGTGTCTAATTTGAGTTTTTTTTTCTCCAATAATAGCATTTCAAATGTTAAAATATAAAATGCAACGACAGAGGAGATTGTAATTCGTATTTTTTTCCGAAGGTCACGTCACTTTTATTTAAATGAAGGTGTTAAAGAATTTAAGCAAGAGAGAGGATTGCTTCTATCAATTACAAGTACTATATTTCCCAAATCAAATTCATCCCTCACACAAAACGAGTGTTTATTTGTAAGATGCTATTACAGAAAGAGTTAGTATTTCTTGTTAAAATAATTAAAAGGCAGACTTACGGCTCGTATCTCATAGCGCTTCCTTTATGTTATTTCTCCCGTTTTACTTTTTGTTTCGTCTTTCATTAACCCATGTAACTGCAAATTAGGTAAATACAAATAGTGGAAAAATTAGTAAAACTAAGAACAAGCCGGGGAATTGTTAACAATTTACTTTCGTGAGTTTGTTTATGTGTGCGAACACAAAAAGAAAAGAAATACTAACGCCATATACCGTGCTGGTTCTCCATTAGTATAATCATATTATGTCGATCAATAAACGAATACGTTTGCTTGATAGATTTTAACGACTTTGTTTATACGGTGCAGGAATACTCACATTTTGAAATTCATTTCTTCAGATTTCATCGTTACTTTTTAGATTTATTTCCAAATAAGTTCAACTAATAATTATAATTTCATCATGCAAACTCTACTATTTCTCACTTATATTGAATATATATATAAAAATGTTGTTTTTCATGTTTTACGGTTTATATACATTCATAAAAAAAATAAAATTAATGAAAAATAAAATTGCATACGAAAAACAAGCGAAAAAAGGTGGTAGTAAGTGTCGTCTTGTTTTATTATTATTTGTCTTTAATCGACGCCTTCTCTGTCTTTTCTATTTAATAACTTGGTTTAATTATTATTTTCCTATCATTCGAGGTGCATTTGGTTCATCCTGGAATTGCTATATTCTTCGACGCTCTCGAAGCCTGCATATTGTGTACTTTGGAAAATTGGCACCAAATTCATGTTTTTCTTGCATTTTGATGGTTTCAATCCTAAGAGATAATTGTGCCATTCATCTTATTATTTTGCCTTTATATCCAAACTGAGTCCAAATGTTGGGTTGAAACTTTCTCCTATTTCATCAGGTAATTTCATTGCCGTTTCCTTCTATTCTTTGTTTTTTTTAAATATCGGATTTGCCAATTATTCGTGCTATCTATTTCTCTACATACATTTATGTGAGGCGATGAAGGGGGTTTTTTGCAACAAGGTATTTCCAAGCCTAACGCTTCTCATCAGAAGAGTAGAGAAGGTGTTAAGTAATATAATGGGGATGTGACGTCTAGCGAATGAATCATCAGGAACGAAATAAATAAATATATTTTCTTGTTGTTAGTGTGGATTATATTGAATTCTAAGATAAAGGAGGAACAAACTATATAAAGTCTAGTGTAAAGAGGAGTACAGGGATTCAATCATAATTTCAAATTATGTAAGTAGTTTATGTATATTAGATTCAGGGGAAGGTATACAGGTAATTGGGGTGTGGTTCTATTTTATTTGTATGTAAGATGTATAGTGTCTATGTAGGGGAATTTCGTTAAAGGTTATAACGACAGCCGTAATCAATACAATAACAGCACTTAGATGCAGAATATGTTTTCATGATGAAGAATTAAAGCGATGCCGTATATGCTAAGCAGTATTAATCAAGTAACTTATATCTCAACATTACCTATGAGAGGAATATGGTTGTATCGTGATGTTATGAGATCAATTAAAGGGTTATTGTGGATTACATATTCTAGGGGTTTTAGGAAGGGGAAATTCCGAACGGGATTTTAGGAGGAAAGTTTTGAGGTTGGTATGGATGGGAATTTGTAAGACTATGATAAACATTTGCAGAAGATAACATATGGTGGATAATATGTAGTGACAGTACTAAGGATGGCTTGTTGTTAGGATTGGAGGGGGTGAAATTTCTGACCAACCCATAAAGATAGGAAAGTAAAGTTGACAGGCGTGGATAAAGGGGCAAACAAATAATTGGTGTTTGGACGAATATTGTATACTGTGGGCAATAGTTGGAGCGATATGGTACGTGTATACAAAAGTGGGACATAGAGGGTTAAATTATCAATACAGATTTAGCCAGCAAAGATGAGAGTTCGGAGAACGAGGTACTATCCAAATCTGTAGGGATCCAAGAAAATTACGGATAAAAATATGGGCATCTGCGAACATTTCCCGAGAGCTTTAGATACATAGCTTTTATTTTCCATTTTTCAGATGCCCACGAAATCACTTCAGGCTAATTGATGAACAACACTCTTCTGTTCAGTACCCTGTTTATTATTCGCTAAAACTGCTGGTAACCAACCAACTGGTTTACCACTTTTTTCTTGAGGTATAGAGCACACCTCATTTTGCAGTCTTTATTACGCTTTTAGAATGGGTTCATGCGGACCTAAATATGGTGGTTTTCTATCTATTACGTCGTAATCAATATGAATATTTACTACTATGCGCAATGCCAGCGTTATAAACTTGGGTGAACCCCGGATGGCTGTAAAGCTATTACTGGGATTTCTTAAATGGTATAAAGCGCTCTCAATGTACGATAAAGACTCGGAAAATAATGAATGGCGATAAAACTTCTCTGCTTTTATACGCCGTGCACAACAACGCTCATTACGTAAAGTACGGACTCTATATTGCACAATCTAACAAAGGATGGTTTACGAATGGTAAAGGATGGTTGCATTATTAATGAAACAATCATAGACGATATGTTATTCTTATTTAAGAAGTGAATAAGTAAACATGTATATACTAATTATAGAAAAAATTCACCCTTTATGATTCGAGAGGCCTTAAAAGTGATGTTAATCGTAAAGAAAACAAATTAAACTTTAGCGCATAGTAATGTTAACACTTGGAATTTAATTTAGATCTACGTTTTAAGCTTCATGCAACTCTGAGTTACATGAGGGTAAGCAAACGCAGAAATTAGTCGGTGGATTCTATTAAACGAAATGGCCACCTAACTATGCTAAATTATAATCTAGTTCGATCCACAAAGACCGTTACATTTTGCACTGATAGCAAAACCCCATATAATCTGCTGTTGTTTTTCTAGATATAGGGAAATTGGGGCAAACGCAAGTCTTTTAGCATAATCTATTATATCCAAAAAAATGATGAATAATATACATTATCATATGTACTAGCTGCCGGTTTTATAGAAACTATATGTCTGAATTATGGTCACATCAAAACAATATGACCCATTCATATTCATATTCATATGTATTGAATTCCTTTCGCCATCTCTCGGAAAATAGACGCGGCACAAACGCAGTATCTATAATATGATGTACTAAGAACGAAATGTTTTGTTTTTATATATTACTATGTTACAACTGCGGGATTATTAATCGTAGATCTCAATCGATTTCTGGTTATGACTGTGAGGTTGGCTCTTCTTAGCGTAAATATGATATCTTACCTTAGACCAATACAAGAATGATCACTTAAGCTAATCAATACATGTGTATACATATATATATATATATATATATATATATATATATATATATATATATATATATATATATATATATAGTCTCCTATTATGATTAATTACAATGCTTTAAAATTGGTATATATATATATATATATATATATATATATATATATATATATATATATATAGATTGTACTATAATAAACAAGAAATTACTCTAGGTAGTACCAAACTTAACTTACTTGCTGATCATAGCAACAAATTGTATTTCAACCATAATAAAATATTTAGATTCAATTACTGAAATGTTATATATTAATGTAAATGATCGGTAGAATATAACTCCAATGCAATGCAATCTATGTACCAACGGTTTAAATATAAACATATTTTATGTTGGAAGAAATCACTCAATTTGGTTTGGGCAGCACTGGATTATAAATAACTACAACGAAGTTTAGGATGATGTGTTTACTCGTAAGATATTGACTTAAAGATAAATAGTGTGATTAATATTTACTATATTCGCACCAACCAGTTTCTGTAGTTTTTAGATATTACTATCTAAAAACTACAGCACATATTGGTGCGTATAGATTTCTCGTAAAGCGATATTGATAAGAGATTGCCATCTTTAAAAGATAATTTTATTTGTCTTTACATATCTCAATACTTGATACCAGTTAATTAATGTATTGCGCGAATTTTACGAACAATTTGTGCATGATTTATTCTTTTGTAAATATAATGAACTGATGGAAACTTATTGCATAGAGAAAGATGAAGCCGAGGGTTTTTATTATAAAATTAATATTATTCTTTTTTATTATTTGAAATTATTATTCATTTTTATTATTCAATTATTATTATTGGCATCCGACCATTACCTTTTATACCACTATGATTATATTATTAGAACATCGGACTAAAAATTGATGCAATATGAATGTGCATATATTTTTCATAAATTAATGAATACATTAAGGATTTTTAAAGGAAGGGAAGCGTTAAATAGAGCTTGAATCAAGAACGAGGATAATGAAAGAGCAAATCATCGTGATATTATTGATTTTCCTGCTGTTCTAAGAATGTATCGGTTGGGTAGTACCTAGGACCCAGAAAACTGAATATTTAGTCAATCAATAAGTGAGCAGGATTGGAGTCAAACAGTGCATATTGATCGATGACCAATGAAATAAAAGTATACTCCAAAGATTAAATAGAGATAATATACGAAGATATTGAAAATAATGTCACTAACTCTGGTTTGCTGATAAATCCTCCTTGATAAAAGATCAAGTATAAAAAAACAGGAACCTATTCGTTTTATTTTTAGTTTATATTTCCCGTGTTAGGATAATAATAAACTGTTTATCACACCAAATACTGAAATGAATTGGGACTACCTTTAGGGTAAAAGACGTGTTTGAAATATTATGATTTGCATGATTAAATATACTACTTAACAGCCTAAGATAGTTACTACGTCAAAAATGCAATGCTGTTTGCATAGAAACAGAAATTAAAAATTGGAGAAAAATATAATTGATCAAATTGTCGACCAAGATATTGATACGTTTTAACGACTGAAGGACCTATCCTTATTTTATAATCTTGTTTTCGATTTTATTTTTTAAGAGGCAATATAAAATAAATTTTCGAAAACATTAAGTTCAGGAACTAATATCATTGATATTTATCGTAATAAAATATGACTCACTCAAAGATTTTTTGGTCTATCTGTATCGAGTTGATAATGTTTTGCTTCTTTTAAAGTACATTTTTGTATAACATAATGGGTATGCTTTAAAGCTTTTACCTTTATCGTGTAATGTTTATCTTTTCTTAATCCTGAATCTCTAAGTTACTCGCTCGCTATCCATCCGTTTCTAATTCTCTATCTGTCTCTGTCTCTCTATATGTCAGTTTGTCTCTCTCTCTCTCTCTCTCTCTCTCTCTATATATATATATATATATATATATATATATATATATAGAGAGAGAGAGAGAGAGAGAGAGATAGAGAGAGAGACTCATCACGTTGACACACCGGTTCCCGCTGGATCACCGAAGTTCTGTCTGTCTGTGTGTCTATCTATGTCTGTATGTCTCTCTTTATGTATATATATATATATATATATATATATATGTATATATATATATATATAATATATATATATATATATACATATATATATAAATATATATATACATATATATAAGGATATATATATATATATATATATATATATATATATATATATATATATATATATATATATATATACTAGCAATCGGTGTCCGGCGTTGCCCAGGTGTTTTGAGGTTAATGCTGAGAAAATAAAACGGTCAATTTTTTTAAACTTTGACCCCTATTATGACCTCTTAACATTTATTGTTTAGGGATCTAGTAAAGTTAATAAGTTAGATCCATATCCAAGGAATCTATATCCAAAATATCACGTGTTTAGACCCAAAATTCTAGGAGGAGTTTGGTAGAGTTCTCAAAGGTCAAATCGTTGAATATTGACCACTTAATCGCCAAATTTCTGTCGAAAACCTATCACATCGATTTTCCCAAATCTCAGTACCCTGTATATCAAATTTCGAATCTCTAGGCTTAAAATTGACAAAGTTTTAGCGTAGGGAAATGCACACAGACGCACAGACACACACAGACACTATCACTTATATATATATATATATATATATATATATATATATATATATATATATATATATATATATAAACATAAACATCATATATATATAAGAATAATAGTACGCCATATATATAACAAAAGACCATTATTTACTCAAGTGAAAGGAAAACTCGGGGGAACTTTACCCAAAAATAAATCTATATTTTTTTTTGTGTGTATTGATAGTCTTATAAGCGAGTAATTATTAAATCAGACACCTTGATTCTTAACCAAACAGAAAGTTCTAGTTGGGGGATTTCCCACTTTTTTATGATAGCGAGGCCAAATTTCGCGAATTTGGCCTTTTTTTAAAGCAGTTTGGCCTTCAAAAGTTCTGTTTGGACTTTTTCTTCACCGATGAAATCTGGAGACGCAACGGGAATTTTCGGAAAAAAAATGTTGTTACTATGCACATCTATGTATTGAAATACAATTTGTGGCAAAATTTCAGGAAAACTAATGGATGGTTCTCTCGCAATAGTCCGGACAATTCGCTACATTATCTCGTCAAAACCTTAAATCTCGAATTTTTGTGCATTTTTTTGGGGGGGGGGCTAATTTGACATAACAGTGTCCATTTAATAGTATTATCTTGAATAAATAAAAAATAAGGAAAATTACCAAAAAAAAAACAAACAAGAACAACAAAAGTGTGCCGTATTTTTAAAAGTTTTATTGCGTTGTTTTTATTTGCTTTTTTTTATTTCATCGGTGAAGAAAAAGGCCAAACAGAAATTTTGAAGGAAAAACTGCTTTAAAAAAAGGCCAAATTCGCGAAATTTGGCCTCGCTATAAAAAAAAGGGGGAAACCCCCCTACTTGAAGTTTATGTTTAATTTCGCTTGTAGCGTAGATTTTTTTTCTTTTTTCGCTATAAAAAATAACTACTTGATGAAATTACGTGATTTTTTTCTGTAGGAAAACTTTATCCCATGACGAGTACGTACAATATATTTTTTTTAAAAATATTTCCATTTTTTAATGTCAATGGAAAACTGCACAAGTACCCAAACCCGATATGTAAAGACCACGAGTGGACGCGCGTTTTTTTTTTTTTTAGTTTAGTTTCATAATGGCGGCCGTGATATCGAAGGTTCGATTGTTAGATTGTAAGTTAGTTTCGTATTTTTGTAATTTGTAAATCGCAAGTTAGGAAAAAATTAAACCCTTCCAAGATGGGCAAGAAATAAAGCCATAATATTTTATGGTAAATTTAAGAGCCTACGAACCATAGTTTTTTAGGAGATGTGATTATTGGATTAACCAATCAGAAATCGTCTGTGGCACACACATCTCTGTTTTAATAGATATATAGATAGATAGATATAGATAGAAGATATATGTGTGTGTGTGTGTGTGTGTGTGTGTGTGTGTGTGGGTGTGTGGGTGTGTGTGGGTGATGCATGGGCTCTCAGCTTATATCGGTATTGTTTCCAGACGTCATGGATTTCTCTTTCCTACTGGATTAAAACAGTGGCGATTCAGGAGGGGTGGGGTTTTATTGCGCAACACTTTCCTCACAGCCCCATGTGCAGTTGTCCCTACAGGGAGTATCCTTTGTCTTTCGAGACAAAACGGAGGCATCGATATGCATATAAATACACACACACACACACACATATATATATATACATATATATATATATATATATATATATATATATAGATATATATAATTTATTCTGGAAAAAAGAATGCAGCAGAGTGCTTAACAATAAGTAAATCCGAATATAAGAGCGTATGATTTATATCTTTTTACATAAATTTTTAGATAAGGCAAGTCATTGTACAGTCGATGTCAAACCTGGTAATAAGGAACCGTCTCAGATATCCATATCTCATCTACAACTTTCTGTAATATATATATATATATATATATATATATATATATATATATATATACATATATATATATATATACGGATATATACATATATACACATACATACGTATATATATATCTGTATATATATATTTATATATCTATATGTGTGTATATGCATGCACATATGTGTATACATGTATATATTCATGTATTTAATTGTACATACGCACATATGGGGTTGAATATATTGCAATTATATGTATATATATATATATATATGTATATAATTGTTTATATATCCATATATATAAATATATGCACACACACACACATATATATATATATATATATATATATATATACATATAATGGTATTAGTAGGTTCTGTGGATACACACAGGGAACACCAATTAAATCTCTCGACCGCCTTAAGTTATTTATTTTTTACAGTCGAGAGATGAACCACTATATTTGAAATAATTAAAAAATAACACAACTGTATTATCCTCTAAAGAATCAATATTCTCCACCAGTTTAACATAATCTCCATTCAGAATATACAGTTATTTTTTATAAATATTATACACGTTTTTTCCAAATTCATTAAAAATCATATGCGTATATTTCAACACCCATATATGTCACAATTGATAAGGAGTTTCGCGATATGAAACCCACACTATGTTGTAAAATATATTTTTTTGTAGGATTGCATATATGTTCATTGTTGACAGTCGTTTATTCAGGATTTAATATAAGCAAATTTTTATAATTGGATATAAGTTATACGATCAACGTAAATAACATATAGTTACATTGACTTGGAGGTTGAATAAGCGCAAGCATACGGATACTCGATATTATCAATTTTCCCTTATTAGAAAAGAGTAAGTGGTAATAACCAATAAATAGCTTAGATTGAGATCATTGCTAACATTGATTCATATTGTTTATAAAACATGTCACGTGGCATAACATATACAAAATAAAGGTGTTGACAATCTTAAATTTGATGATGATCTCCTGCTAACAAACAAGAAATCGATTAACAAATATATAAATAATTACATATTTTCCAGGACGATTGTACGATGATAAATTAATATACAATGCACTACTCTATCGCGTCCACAAACTATGAATTGAGTAGTAATCATACTAGAATACATGTATTTCATTAGCACTTATACAAAATAAAAGAGTAGGATACTTCCTAGGCGGGCGATCTTAATATGGCCAAACGGGCACTATATACCGTATTTCTACAAGAAATAAACTATATACTGATTATCCTTTAATTATGGTCCCATGATGCTAAAACATCACTACTACCACTAATAAGGGGCGACAATAATCTGTTTGAACGTTGTCATGACATAACACTCACTATCTTACAGCTATTTCCTCTCAACGAAAAGAAGCAGCTTATTTTATTGCGCAGTATGTTTCCCTACTCAGAAATGAGATAGTATCTGAAAACTATACCCAAAACAAGGAAAAGTATAAGACATGTGAGGATAGTGTTCTTACAACCACAACAGTTGCCCCATTTACAATTGTAAAAGAGACGAAGCATCAAGAAAGCACAACGAACAAAATAATGAAGTTTTGGAAACGTAATTATTTAAAAAATATATACCCATTTGATTTAACATTTTAAATTAATAAATATCGAAAAATCGTGCAATTATTTCTAATAACACAAGAAAAAGGCGCACGATTTCGAAAAAAGATTGTTAATGAATTAATTATTTATACTATGTTTTTCCGTGCTCGGGAGTCTGTACTTATATCGTCAGTGAATAAGAGCAAATGCAGTTCCTAAAATATCGTTGAGTAGGCGGGTACAAGATAATTGGAATAGAAATTCGGATAATTGTATGGAGATTTTTACGGCGAATAAAGTTAAATAGATTAGTATCTTCTATTATATAAATCTCACCTGTGTGTGTGCGTTTGTGTTTTTGTGCGTATGTACGCTAAAATCTTTTGACACTCGCGACTAACACTAAAAAAATTATTATAATTTGAACCCTTAATATCTCGGCCGACAAATATCCAAAACTTTTCTAAGACTATTCATCCTTTCACCTTCAACTGGACCGTTTCTACCAGGAGAGGTCACTATTCTATCGATGTTTTTGCAAAGCTATTCACGCCTCGCGACATCGACGTACGCATAAAATATGTTGTTTCGAAGCCCGTGACGTCACAACTCGCGCAGGCGAGGCAACTAAACAGTCACCCCTTTTCACCTCCTTTTCCTCTTAGCGTTACAGATTCAAATCTGGCTACTGCAGCTATTCTTTTTTTTGCGTTCTTACGGGTATACCGAGTATTTTATCATTTTTTGATATTGACTTGGGTCGCTCAATAGCCATCCTGCTTGTTTTTCTTATAAAATTGTTCTTTAACTTTGGCTTCTGGCTGATGTCACACGATTCATTTGAATACTGCTACTTTTTGGGTTTTTTAATTTCGTAACTGCCAACATATTTCATCTGGGCACACGTTAATAAGCGACTGTTTTTTTTTTCGTTTTCCTCCTTCTTTGCGGCACGGATTCGAGCCTTCCTGCCTACTATCACTATTTTGTCTGGTCAACACAAACCTATAGACGCCCGAGAAATGTCGGACACCCGGCCTAGTAGGATATAAATCTCAACTGTGTATGTCTATGTTAGTATGCTTCGTTAAATCTCTCAACCCCCCGACCAACACTTACAAAATTGGGATCGGTTTTAAGCTCAGTCTCTCGGCTGAGAAATATCTAAGTATTGGCCAAAAACATTCATTTTTTAAACGTCAATTAGGCCGTTTTTTTACTAAAATCGGTTACTTCTTAAGTCGAAAGTTTTGGCACAGTCATCATATGCCTTGCACTTCCTAAACTAATGTTGAAAGATGGCGATGTTGTATGTCAAGGTGGGCGCTGCAAATAAGCCGTTCGCTATTTTTTTTTCACTTCACATCTCGGTGCTTGCCTGCCTGTCTGCCTACCTCCATAATACTGTTTGTGTGATCACCCGGGCACTTTTGTTCGTTTAAAATCAGGATGCATTTATATGTTTCAGTTCAAATTATAATCACATTACAGGAAATAATGTAGCCTGCCGTGCTTATAAATACATTTAAACGTCTTATAAACGCTGCTAAACTAAATGCACAATCGTTTAAAAATGTGATTTACATAATGGTATATAAGTTAAATGTTTTTAAATTAATAAAGTTACATTAAAACATATACAACGTATAGATATACATATGTAACAAGAGGTGCAAATACATGCACACAACCACACTCACTACACACGCATATATATATATATATATATATATATATATATATATATATTTGATGCTGGCGTCCCTATGCACTTGAAAATATTTTACTGTTTTAAAAATTTACATTGTCAATTTTTGGCTGGTTAGAACTTTTATACGGTTCTTCCATTATTTTTATCGTTCTCTGTGTGAATTCATGTGAATTGTTTTCAAGTTTTCTAACTAAGATTTTTTTTTAACTAGGCAGGTGAGTAGCTATGTTGTTTAATGTTTGACCAATCAAGCTTGTATCTGAGATGTGTAGGATTAATTGTGGGGGCAATGTGTCACTCCTGTGTCTAGTGTAGTCATTGGTGTTTTTATAGTTGGATGTCATTCTCCGAAGGAGTAGTTCAATGTGTTTCATCGACTGATTTTCTTGGTGCTATATGTGTTCTGAGTCAGGAGAGGGATCGGCGCCGCAGGTATTCTTGTCAAAGACAAGTTGCATTACATAATACAGCGCTCCTACGAACCCTGGAAATTAATTGTCATTCTAAAGACAGTCTCTTATTACTTATTACAGTATACTAAATACACTGTATGGACTTGAGAGTTAAATAAAGAAACTCGGAGATAGACCATATGCATATATTACCGTTACATGTATCCACGAATCCAACTATAATATGAAATATGCAACACCTTGAATGATTTCAATACGAGTTATGTGAGGATTGTAAAGTACACAGAAATGCTCTATTAATACACACATATATATATATGCATGTATATATATATATATATATATATATATATATATATATATATATATATATATATATATATATATAACCACGAATATTTACCCTATATTTTAGATAAAGAATCATTATGCCTCCCGCACAAGTATATTATTTCCATCGATTGGCTACAAGTCCTGCATTTCAATACAGTTTTTTTTTTACACGGGCATGTCATTCTTTCTCTAACACCGGATATGTTTAAAGAGGTTCTAAAATATGTCTTACGGATCTCTTGCCGGACTAATTACTCGCCCCACATATTGCAAACTTTTGGATATTACAGACTATTTAAAACCATACACATTTCTCCTTGCTGGGTATTCCCTTTCATTTTATCAATAAATTTAGACGTTTCTCTCATTTTTCATACCTGACTGTTTTCAAACATTGAGCTAACGAGCAAAGATAGATAATTATTTTTATTTGCCTTTTGCTAACATCATTCCTCTAGGGAGAAGAGCTTTTCTCTGAAAATCTGTGGAATAAGGAAACGTTATCTTTATTTCGTATTCGGTGTTTTGACTAAATTATTGTAAATTTGATTTTATAATATATTGACTTTATATAGACACACCCACATACACACAGACTCATATATATATATATATATATATATATATATATATATACATATATATATATATCGACAAAACAGAGAGAAAAAATGAGCTATATACAACCTTGTCCTGATATATTTAATACACACTTTTACTTGACTTTTACATCTTGTATTACAATATAATATACTATGATATTTTGCTTATTGAAAATATGATTCTGACTATTCTACCACATGCACATATAACAAGGGTATTGCTGTAGTTAGCCATTTTTATCTGGGTTTTATTTTATTGTTTTCAAGCCCCTGTGTCTCGAACTCATATTTCATGTTCCTTTTGGCTTTCCATGTTTTTTTTTCCAATATTTTGTTTCATGCAGCATTTTATTTCCTGGGATAATTTACGTTATTTATTGCGGCTTCTAGTGTCCGCCTTTTGCTGCTCGCATGTTTTCCACAAATGCTGAGTCAAAATCATTCTTCTATAGATTTTCCGAGCGAGGTTTAACATTCAATAACCAGGAACAGAAGAGTTATTCCGTCCCGCAAAAGAGTAAAAGAAAAGGGAAACGAGAGAAAACGAAAAACAAAAAACAATAAATAAAGATAAGGCTACTTAACAGTAAAATAATTGAATAATATATTTCTTCTGGAAGTGTGTGCATCAATAATATTATTTGGCTGAAGTTATACTTTAATGTGCTGCGAGAACGATTATAGATATTGGCATAGATTGTTTTATATTTTTGTATATCTATCTATTATGTTGCTGCAAAAACAATGTCGTCTGTTTATTAGATATTTAAACGCCACTATTTTTGCACCAACCTAATTTAGGTTAGTTACGTGCGCATATTTGGATACTTGTACTTGTAGAATTTACTTTTTAACGAACACGTCATACTTTGATAAATTATAAAACACAAATGACATTTATGATTTTTATTCTTACGTAAGTTAATCTTTATTTTGGTGTGCACATATATTTTTGCTGACGACACTGCCATCTATGTAGCACATCTAAGACAGTAAACGACCAAGTTCTCTCCGATTCTCTCCCCTCTGATCTTGATCTTCTTGTACAATGGGGAAAGGAGTGGCTGGTTACTTTTAATGCATCTAAACCCAAGCTTCTATCTTTACATCATCAACGTTCTGATCCCCATCTGGCATCAATTAAAATGAATGCCCCTCGTCTTGGGGAGGTCTTAAGTTTTGAGAGGCTTCTGGGCTTGACCTTTACTTCTGATCTTAAATGGAATACGTACATCAAATCTGTTGCCAAGGCCGCTGGAAAAATGGTCGGATCCTTCTATCGATCCAGTAGATATCTCACTGCTGATGTAATTTTCTATCTATATAAGAGCCAGATACGTCCAAGGATGGAATACTCTTGCCAGATATGGGCAAGAGCTGCTAGAAAATACTTCTCCTGCCTTGATAGGGTTAAAAATAGGCTTCGTGACCTGGTGGGAAATGTCATTTCCTCTTCGCTGCAACCTCTATCTCACAGAAGAGATGTTGCGAGTTTGTCTTTGCTTTATCGTTATTTTCATGGAAAGTGTTCGACTGAGCTTCAATCTATGGTCCCCACTCGCCAAACTTTCACAAGAAACACTAGACTAGTTGAAAACATTATCAATAATTTTCCCCACTCTCTATCTGTGCCTAAACCTAAACATAGATTCCATGATCAAAGCTTCTTCCTTAGAACTGCACGCTTGTGGAATTGTCTTCCATTTTCCTGCTTTCCAGCTGTCTATAATATAGTTGTCTTCAAGTCCAACATGAACAAGCTTCTGAATAGCCGTTCCATATAAGTTAACAAATTTACCGAACTTCCATTACTATCGATAACTATAGTGTCCTTTTGACTACTCTACACACTTTAAGCCTTATCCTTTAGTGGCCGATCGAGAGACATTTGGTCAGTCAGTCGCGGAATCAGTCAGTCGGGGAGAAGAGAGGAGTCAGATACAGAGCTGATAGAACCTTGGAAGCGGAGGCTAGAAGAAGAAAGAATCATGCAAAGACTTGAATTCCCTGATGAACCGCGATTGGCCGGTCGAAATTGAATAAACAAACAACTTCACCTTTTTGTATCTTCGTCTTCGTGTTAGGTTATTCAACAGAAACTGTATTGCCAATGTATATTATAAGAACCTTGTGAAACTCATCATATCAAATATAGGTAAAGAAATATGCGGAAATGTTATAGCAACACTCCCATTCATAGAACCGTCAAAAGTATACCAAACACACAACTTTCGGCCTAGACATCTATATATCAAAATTCTCCTCTCATTGTGTATAACATGCCGTCAGCTCTCCTGTATCAACACGCACTCCGTCACTTATTATATGCAGACATGTCCCTATCTGCACACCACAGTTTTATCAGATCAATAACAATCACATATAACACATTTGCTGACTTTTGAATTTCAAACTTTAATTCAAGCTAGTCAAGTAAAACAATTTAATTATACAGCACTAAGTAGTATACAGTATAATGTAGACGGCAATGTATTAAACACCCACTTACTAAGGCGCGGTATGTGAAACTAGCTCTCGAATCCCCGAGGTAGGTCTGTAACTTGAGCAGTAATTCAAAAGATTTTATTGAAAATCGGCGAGTTGACCGATATTGATACAAATAAAATATGAGAGCGTGATACATTCGTAAGTCGTCATTCAATCTGATCTCTAACTGCTCGTCATAATATCAAAACTTATAATACTTACACAAGCGTGTGCGAATATATCGAATGAAACATCTGAATGCGCTGGATGAGATATTGGAAGCTAGCACAGCCAATTTCACTCTCTATCTCTCTGTCTCCCTCTCTGCATATATATATATATATATATATATATATATATATATATGCTTATATATATGTGCCTCTCTCTGTGCATATATATATGAATATATATATATACATATATATGTATATATGTATGTATGCATGTATGTATGTATGTATGTATAAATGAGTGCATGTAAACCGCACGAAAAAATGTTTTCTCGCGAAAATTGAATATTATGTTATTACTGGACTAATAATAACTATAATCGAGACTTAAACAAAACACAAAATACAAATTGTGTGCTCGATGGATGTACGGCAATACTACATGATAGCTATGTGGGTATATCATAGTCGTCGACCCATATATTTTATTATATCTAATAGTAAAAAAGAAACACTCCTGATAAACTTATTTCCGAGATGGCACACCGGCATATAAAACCCACTGCGAGAATTGCTGAATATGTAGCGAAAGCCATTCAGTTCGTAGGAGAATGGTAAATAATTGGTTTATCAACGATTCTTGCTACTAAAACTAAGCTTATTTTATTGCATTATTGCAAGAACCATTCTAAATTTTAGGTTGCATTATTAATTGCAGACTATCAGAAAACACATTTTACTCCTTGGCTTTACATTCGCAGGAAAAAAAAAATTTAAAAAAATTATTGAAGTTATTACGAAAGTTTCTCTGAAGATGATAGGCTATAGATACCTAGCCAAGAAAATAGCTCAGAGTTGAGGACACAATATATATGTCCAAACCTACCATGGCTCATGCATAGAGTATTGTTCCCATATATAGTTGGTACATTTACAAGTATTCTTTCAAAATTAATAAGGTGCAAAATAGTCTCAAAACAAATAGGCGACAAAACAATCTCTGTCTCACGTCGGAATGTTGGATTATGTTCCAGTGTTATAAGTATTTAATGGCATATACTCTAACGAAACCTAAGCATTTGCAGCCGTTGCCCTTAACTTTATGACATTAAAGTCACTAGCAGAGAACTCCTAATATACTATGTAGTGATCTCCTCATACCCGTAAGCCTTCTACTGCATTGTTTCATCCTTCGAACTTTAAGACGTATAAAATCTTTAACTAATAATGAGAGTACTGAGATTAACACATATTTTTAATGCATTTGTATTCTCTGAAAAGTCGCTCTTATGTCCACGTTACATGTGCCTAATTTGATGTGAAATAATTGCTAAAAATAGATTAACATGAAAAATTTAAAGAGATATATGGGAATTGAATACAAATAATTAAATCTTATGTTCAGTACTTGAATTTATTTTTATAGTGTTTAGGTTCTTCGAACCATGTATTATTTAAAATAACTCCTCTTAACACACAGTACATAACTAACTCTCAATATCTCTGATTACGCTTAGCAGCCACAAACTCAATTCACCGTTTTCATTCATTCGTTTTTTAACCTTTTTCTCTCACGTAGAAATGTTTATGAAACAGATACATTACGAAATCACAAAATCAACTAACCGCAAGAAATAGTCTCAATTTCGCTTATGCTTTATTTTTGTATGACAAAATATTATTTCCCCTTACATTTTAAACTACAGTTGAAAATATTGTATAACAAAGTAAACATAATCGTATTGTCGAGTAGCTATTCTAAATGATTTTCAGAATATTCTATTCCAAATAATCACTCTATCAATATCGATTACGATCTCATACCATAATAGAATATGATACATTTAAAAAGTTAAAATTGTAACGAAAACAGGTTCCCTGTTCTTGTAAGTAAGAAAAAATAAGATAGGATAGTCCGAGAATTCGAACCTGGAAAGCTAGGTTTGGAATTAAGATTCAAAAGAAGTCCTATTATTATTTAAAAAAATAAATAAGCATATATGTTTGATGAATAGGAATTCGTTGGTTCGAAATGTTATTGCGAAAAAAGAATTTGAAGATTCATTTCTGCTAATGAAAATGAAATTAAAATAAGGAAATTGAAAACGATGAATAGCTAATGTTTAACATATCGGAAAATAGATTAGACCAAACTAGGTTAGATAATTCTTGTTTGCGACATATATGAACAATGCGCGTTCGTTCAAGAATACGTGAGTCAGGTACATGCTCAAACGAGACACGTGAAGCATGTCTAGGCCATGGAATCGAGAGGCAGGTTGTTGACCATAGAATGCCGTCATGGCTAAGAGAGTAGTTCTCAATATAGTTATTAGTTGTAGTGAGAAAACAGATACAGTCGAGACAGAGGCAGGAGAGGGTCGAGAGAGTTGGACAGACAGAGGTGATATTGGTCAGAAGGAATCCACATGTGAAATCATTGACAGATAAAGAAATAGAGGAACGTCATTATTTAGTAACTGCCGTCTAATGTTGTGTAAATATACTAAAACGAAGTTAAAATCAAATTGGATGTGTATAATGCACTTTTTGTATAAACTCCTTCTTTAAGAAATTGGTCTCCATCAGCTATTTAAGTAATGACTGTTCCTCCTATGATAAAATAAATGATAATGCATCTCTCTAAAATATATGTGTTAAGGAAATATATGTTATAAGATTCACAGGCTGTAAAACGTATAAATAATCTCTTCTCTTATATATCTCCCGCATCAAATTGAATTACATGTCTCTTTAAAAGGTACCCAATCTCTCTTGATATATACGCGGAATATCTCTGTCCAACATAAACACACAAATATATACTAATCATCATATCTCTCCCCAAATATAACAGTATGCAACCTACTTTCAATTTGGTTGCCGTAACCACTTTTTATTCAATATGGATAAAATGAAAAAAGAACTTCGGTGACCACAGAAAAATACAACGTTTACGGGCAATTGAAAAATAAACAAAGAAAAATAATTTTAAAAAATAATTAGGAAAAAATAGAAAAACGCTCCACATGCCCACAGAGAAAAAAGGAATAAACGCATACACACAATGGAAAAAAAAGTATACAAGGATACGATATGTCGTAATAAATGAAAATATAAGGAGCGGTTGTTATCATACGTAATTCATTCATAAAAGGTTGTTTATGTTAAGATACTCCGCACAGGAGACAATTACATTTTGTTTTTAAATAAACAGCGCACAGACAAAAAGTTGAGCAACAGAAAGAATTGTTTTGATGTGAATTTTCAAATGCATCTCATAAATAATATTCATTTTTTGAAATTTACACTTGAAAATCCTAAAAAACTAAGTGTTAATGTTTGTTTGGAAAATATACAGAAGCGCCCACAAACACATAGGAAGTAGGTCATGGTGTCATAAATAAAATCTGTGTCAATATGAAGTGGCTGGGCGAATTGTTAAAATGTGTCAATCAAATCTAAAGGTGTTGTTTTTACTGTAAGACAGGTTTGTGTTCAGAACGGAAATACGTGTATTGTCAAATAAAAAAAAAGAAATGAAAAGCATTTTCTGTTCGTACTTGAACTTTCCAGGTCTTAATGGGTTTTGTTTGTTTTGTTTTAGAAAAAAAAAAGAAAGCCCATTTTTTGTGTGTTTTTTTACGGACTTGTAATGTTGTTGGTGTTTGAGAAAATATTTTTTTTATCTTGGAAAAAATACAGCTGCTTTGTAAATCATAGTTAAATGTATAATGTAACACATTTTTTGAAGGTGTGTTCATGAACATTGTAAAATGTCTGAAATGTATGTAAATATTATTGTATTTTTGCGACAGGAATTCAAAGCCATTAATAGGTATATGCATTAAAATGTAAATATTTAGGGAAAATAATATGCTATGTCAGATGGTTGGCTTAGAAATAAGTTAGATTTTTTAGAATGGACAAAATGGCAATGCCGTAAACGGATAGTTTTGAGAGTTATGACGGATGTGATCAGCAAAACACCTCCGAGCAGAAGAGCAAGTCTTGGCTCAATAAATTAAAGAAGGCATGGGAGTATACGAGAATCCTTATGGTACCAAAAAGACTATGAGAGGCAGTACCATAGGCAAACCATATATAGCTATTCGTTATGGTTATGGCTTTTTATAAAAGCAAGAATAAATGCAGCAATCTATCCAAAATATAATGTGTTTGGTAGTAAACCGATTTTTTTATCTATTTCTATTTTGAATGAGTCTAAATACAATATGAAATTCCTGTAAATATTTGACACACCGGTAGGTGTGTGACATAATCCCATGAGGGTCACACTTGTGAAATTAAGGTTTATATAAATTCTCGTAACTTTTCTTTGTTCTTTTTACGTTTTCATCTATATATTTTTCTCCTGAAAAACACAAAAAAAATAGAACATCAATTAATAACATAAAAGAAATTTAAGAAAAATCAGTAGAACACTGTTTGTAGATATTAAAAGATGTTCCCACTATACATCGACAGTTGTGTACAGAATGTAAAACATAAACGTTAATGAAAAGGGTTAATTGTGAATATAAATATATACGACTAGTACATATTCTTCGTAAAATTATATATATATATATATATATATATATATATATATATATATATATATATATATAATTTCCCGTATACTAATTACTACTCGTATTCTGGATAAATGCTTTATATACTTATAGTCAAGTTACTTACTATGAAGAAAGAAAACAATGCCAATCATCGCATTAAAAACAAATATTCCGTATTTCAACAGTTGCTATTGCTTACAGATAAGTTGGCATTGCCGTACTGTATATTTTGATTAACTAATTTTCATACAAAGTTTTATACAAAATACTTAGAGAAGATACGTCATGATATTTTTAAGTTCATCATGGCATCCATGTGCATTTCTAAAGATAATAGAACTCACAATGTATTTTAAGTCATATCGCATCACTGAATCGCCACGTACTTTCAATAGTAATATGTTAAATATAATATACGGCTTTCTCACTTATATTGCCTTAATGCTCTTTCTGCCAATGGCCGCATACACGTGGACCGATAAGTCTATTGTTTGCATGTGTATCGATGTGTCATATAACCACTCGAACATGTTTATTGAATTGTTCTCAAAATTGTTTCTGTCGCAGGTGAATAGCTAGCATCACTGGATCTAGATTTATGTCTTGCAATCCACGCCCATATCCACCAGTGTCCATCGAAATCATCAATCGGAGCTAAATCAGAAGGGCATAATACATTCTTGTATAGGAACGCAGTGGCAGTAATCTAGGTGTAACTATTTTTTAGATTGCCCAACTTTTTGCAAAGACCAGAATACCTCATTGCAAAGTCTGCAGAGTTGCCCCAGATTTGTCCATGCCACTTTTCAGCCAGGACCTTCAATCTCAATTATGTTTTCCTTGGTCTGAAAAAAATATCCTTCATATCCTTGTGTAGAGCGGGTTATTTCCCGATTAATAACACGAAACAAGAAAGTTGCATTGCATGAATGGATGCGGAACAGAAGACTGCTGCAGACATCCTAAGCAAGTAATTAATCATAACTTTTATGCTGTGAATCGGTATTGTGCAACAGTATGCAGGACTCATTTTATCAGAGAAAGACTAAAACTTGTCATCGTTGCTTGACGCGTGATAAAGTAACACCATAAATAGTTCTGCATCTTTTTTACTGGCACAGCCATTTTATTTGGATTACATGACATTGCTACCTTCACATCGGCTACATCTGCATCCGCTTTTGGTTGTATTATGAATAACCTCTGCTCATTATGCGGCGTGAAATGATATCGATAAATAACTTAGAGTTTTCCATATTCGAAAATACGTCTTCGATTTCTTTTCTTTTTGTAATGTTCACTTTATTACCAATTCGATTTAGTTTTGCGTATCGTGATATCCGTTGTGTTTAATTTTCCTACATAACCATCTTATACTCTCTGTGAAGATGTATAGTCAAAAATAATTAAACAATATGTTTTTTTTTCTGATATCATTAGTTAGTTGAGAAGAGATTATTCGTCACGTTCAACTTCTGGGACATGTTTGAGTACTGCGTCACCTGGAATCTGCTTTTATCGTAGCTAGCAATCGTCAATTGTTTATTAACAGATAATATGCCTTAAAGAGAGATGGTAGGTATGGTGCAATTTCCTGTCGCCTTACAATATCAAGGGGAAAATCAGCAATTATAGACACCAGGAGAAACGTGGGGTAAAAAGAGCGGTGTCTGTTATTCTGTTTTTAGGAACGGGAACTGCCACCCCAGTTGTTAATGTATTCGCTTTTGAAGACTATTAGTCCGAAAGTAAAAACAGAAATTGATCCCTCATAATTGTCACTATAAATTTAGCCAGGGTAAACAGGTAATACACATTCATATCCTAAATTGCATTTACACTTACCATGCTTCGAAAAGAACTTTCTATCACAAAATGATGAAGGGTGCTCAGTGGGTCTGCAATTTTCCCCAATTATTTACGATTACTTCTGATCCTGGAGGATCGGAGTGTTCATTAGTGAACAGGTTCTATCGAGTGCATTCCTTCATTGCATAACTGCAGAAAAAGGAGACTGGAGAAGCTGCTTGATTGCCTCTGTATGTATCATTTACATGATTTCATTCCAGCTGGATTCAGGTTGTCGAAGCATAAACCCATCTTGCACAATACATCAACCCGCTGGACACTCGCATGGATACATTGAAAAGGGCTTGGAATTTATGTTACGGCGTGTTTATTTTGCGAAATGATATTCCTTTTACTCAATTTCGCATTGTTCAACAATTTCCAAGTTTGCAGGCCTCAGTTTGAGAAAAGTACGACTGACCTTACTGCCGGAGTTACAATGACTACCATCCTGATGAAGTGGAAAGTATGTTGATGATATTATAATAGGTGTTATTGGTAGTGTACAGCAGTTACTTATCTATGAAACCTCTGGCCAACAGAAGCGGCAGTTTTTTCTTCGAATCGATAACCTTTCGACTATGATGAACGGTATCCCATAGCTGAGAGACTGTGTCAAAAAAATATCGATGCCTGAAATGCTGATGGACCTAAACTGCTAACCCAAGCTTCAATGGAGTCAATCTACCTCTGAGATGTACAGTCCGAACAATATATTGTACAATGCTTGCGACTTTCCTCCGAATGCACTTGTTTACAAAGATGCTTCCAAGCGAGCAACACCAACTTAGGGGGGAAGTAATCTGTCAGACTGATATTAAACCGAAGCATTCTCGGACAGTATTCTGGTGATAATGAGAGCATAGATTTGATACTTCTCTTGATGAGGCTGGCAAAAGCCGTTATGATGGCTTACTTCTAATTTTCATTTTTATGAAAACTGAAATAGTCGCTTCGCATAATCTTCTTATTCAGTGGAACGTTTCCAACCTTGCAAACTTCCACACTCTGATATGAATCGCGACATACTTCTCCTCCAGCTTATACGTCAGGCATCTATTGCGACACTCCGACAAAGCACTTCATCATTTTGATTACAATATATGTGACAGTCAGAAGCTTTTTATAGTTTCATAAGAACGTACAAATTCTCCAGAACGCTTGAACATTCTACATACTTACCACCGTTTACTTGTAACGTATCCAAAACTATCACGCATAGGTTATCTGTCATTTGTCGGAAAGTTAATTAAACATGGACGATGATACGAACAATCTACCATATGTAAGTAATATTGCCTTACATGGGGTTTGGCTAGTAATTATAATGCTGGTTAAAATGTGACAAAAATGGTCCAAACAAATCGATCACTTTTTACCAACGGTATAGCTATCGAAATTAGCAATAGCATTGTCAAGGAATTTATGAACACATAACGCACAATAGCTTACGCTATCATATGACACAGTAAACATCCGTATGCCTGCCTTGATAGGTGAACAGAAAAGAAAAGTAGCTTTCTCATGCAGGCCTACTTGCTTCTGGTTTTTGTAGGTCACACGACATCTCTTCTGCTCCAAAGCTCTAGTAGGTATGACTTCGCTAAACATCCTTCGAATATTGGCTTTATTAATCCTTTTAGTTATTTTCGAAATCAAATCTTTTAAATACGTTATTTTCATTATATATATATATATATATATATATATATATGTATATATATATATATATTCAAATTATATTCAAACATTCATTATGTTCACAAGATTATAGTTTATTCCTTTAAATCAGGTTATTTATACAATTATTGGCAGTATCTGTACCGTAGCGCAAAATACATCACTGTATTATCATATCAATTAGTGAATCTATTATGCCCTTAACTCATTATATATATACATATATATATATATATATATATATGTATATATATATATATATATATATATATATATATATATATATATATATATATATATATATATATATATATAGGTGTGTGTGTGTAGCACGCGTGTGTATGGGCACACATATCTCTCTCGTTCTCTCACTCTTTCTTTCTCTCTCTCTCTCTTTATATATATATACGTTATTATTCGCATACATTTTCACATGTATTATATTAATCAAATTCATCGAGTAGTCGACATAATAGCTAAGAAGTGCAAATACGTTCTATCGTTGGGATTAATGTTTTGGCCTTGCATCCCGAAGGTTAAATACTATCAACACATTATACACTTCTATTCGGAACTGGATGAGTTCATGCACTTCTCAAGCCGCCATTTCACATAAACCAAGTTCAATCTAATGCCATTTGCACAGTATACCTTGTTCGCTACTGAATCGCCTACATTCATAGATATGTTTATAAAGAAACGATTTGTCGCCTCCTTTCTTCAGGGCTGTCAGACAGGTCAAAGTGACATTACGAGGCGGGTAAATATATTGATTTTCTGAGTTAAAGAAACCACTGAATATTTGACGGCTACATCGGTTTAAAACGTTCTGGAATAACACTATAGATATTACGAAAGACCGGCGAATACTTAGTAACGTGCTATATATATATATATATATATATATATATATATATATATATATATATATATATATATATATACATATACATATATATATATATATATATATATATATATATATATATAATGGTTGTATTTATTGGTTTCCTAGAAGTAAAACTTATGGAAACCGGGTGAGTGTAAAAAGAACGTTCAATGTAGGAAATAGCTAGTACATAGTCAAAATAATTATAAAACATTATTGCTTACATATGGACATACATGTTTCACTGGAGTCTCTATGCAAAGGGCCGCGTCATAAGACAGAAAAAGGAGCGATATTGAAAGGCGTGTCAGAAATACATGTGTTTTCATGGATGTTATTTTATATATATATATATATATATATATATATATATATATATATATATATATATATATATAAGATTTATCATGAAGCTAGCGTTGCATAATTGAAATAAGCCACATAATGAATTCTAAACTATTACCAAGTCCTGTAACTAGAGGGATTTTGGAACGACTACTCTTCTAATAGAGACAAATATATTCTATTCTCTTCCCGTTTTCAGGTGTATTGTATGAAAAACCTGTGTCTGTAAGTACGCACATAAACCGATAATATATATATATATATATATATATATATATATATAAGTATATATATATATATATACGTATTGATACTCTAAATTTAAGGAAAAGGTAAACCCGTATAATGAAAGAATGGCAACTACTGAAATTAACATCTATATATATATATATGAAAGCGAAACTGTATGTATGTATGTATGTATGTATGTATGTATGTATGTATGCATGTATATATGTATGTTTGTGTGTCTGCTTAAAACTTTTGACCGACGGAAAAAAAATTCACAAACTTGGTCTCGTATCAAAGCCTTACCCTCCGGACGACAAATATCGAAAAATTGGCTCAAAATTACCATCAGGAATGCGTAAAGTGATCGATCTTCTGCAGGCTGCCCCCCCCAAATTGGCATTTTAATGTTAAACATTACATATTTTTGAATAGATTTATAACGGCCCAAAAAATGAAGGTATACACGAGGCCGTTTATTTTAGGTCAACTTGTATTTAAAACCCGCAGAGTAATGTCACGTGATCTTGACGTCAGCAAGCTGTAATGGCAGTGTGAATTTAAAAAACCTTGTTTTTATCGGTAAAAACAAATTAACCCTCACACAAGCTAAACTATGAATTCTATGCTATGATAACGTAACCAAAGTAATTAGTACATTAAAAATAGTTACATACGATAGCTAAACGAAAAATAACAAGCCACAAATGTGAAGTAAAATAATACGCTTACAAAAAGTATTAACGATCGAAGTTTTTGCATAAAAACAAACCCAGACGCCATTTTCTTTTTAGTAACACTCTTTAGAGTAAGGAAGACGAAGTGTGTTAGAGAGAGAGAGAGAGAGAGAGAGAGAGAGAGACGGAAACAGAGACAGAGATACGGAAACAGAGAGAGAGAAAGAGATAGAAAAACGTTAACTCTTTCACCCCGAAATTTACAATTTTCGACAGGGGGGGTCAACAACGCATGCGTCAGATGACGTCATGACGTCGTGACCTGATTTACTTTAAATAGTTCAAAAACCGAACAAATATCATATACAATGCTATAGCTCACGTAGTTAAGGCCTTGGCCTATTATCTAAACGTTTTGGGTTAGAATCGTGGTGTGAGATGTTTTTTTTTCGATTTTTTACATTTACATATTGAACCCTGTATTATTTAAGCCATTTTTCACGTGACGTTCGTTTTCCTGTTATTTTTTACTTCGCTTATTCTTAGCGACATCCCAAAACACCCGAGTACCCACCGATTATTTTTAATTTTAATATCGAAACAGGCTTATTTAAGCCATTTTTGACGTGTTTGTATCTGTTTTCATCGTTCGTTTGCCTTACGTTAGTTTTTTTTGTGTTTTTCGATGTTTTGATTGCCCCCCTCCGCTTAATTAAAACGTTGGTTTGTTTTCTTACTTCGCTTATAACAATGCTTACATCGTCATCGTCGTCGTCGTAACGCTTGACGACTTTCAAACATCTTTCATTTATTCGCTTATAAAAATGCTTCATTCTGGCTGACCGATTTTGTTTTCAAACTTCGCCTCAGGGCTTCGGTTTCGATCCTACCCCTCCCGTTCTCTTTTTTATTTAACACAACACACACCTACAAACGCCCGGGCAACGCCTGGTACCCCCGCTAGTTTTATATAAATGTGAAAACCTTTGCCTGTGTAATTACTTTAGACACTGCGGTAGAGTAGAAAATATATCTACAGGTCCACTACCTTTATTTAAATTATATAAGTAAACATTATACCTGCTTACTGTGTAGTGATTTACGATACGGACACATATCTTATCAATAACAAATAAATTAATTATTTGAAAAGGAGAAACAAATGAACGGCTAAAGAAAGCAAAGTACAAATTTAAAAAGTAAATAACTAATTAAATAAATAAAGCTTTCAAAATAGATGGATAAGAAAAAAAAACAGCCATAAAACGCAGCAATAGGGAAAATAAGGAAAATGCGGTATAATATTACTAAAGACCAACGCGAAAACGTAAGGCAATACAGAAAATTCCAAGTTGAAATGTTTCCAATAAATCCTAACCGCCACATCTTGTCCCTAGGAGATCGTATTAGCCTTCCTTCTTCAATTTTGCATGAAAAAAAATCTGCACTGAGATTGCCTGCCCCCACAAGGAAGCGTTTTTTTTTTTACCAGAAAAATATGCACAGTCGGACAAGGAACTTTAAGGATAATGTTTTGGTGAAACTTCTGGTTGAGATAAGAGGTTTCGAGAGCATCGTACTAACCCATTTTAAATAGTCAAGTAATCATGGACGCTCCTTGCAATTATGGGAAAAGTTTAAGCACAGAGAATACCATCAAGTTCGGAACTCAGCTAAACGGAGAACAAATAAATTGCTTCGACTGCATATGGTAGAACATCGAAACACTCGAGAATGTTTGAGACATCTTTATTTGTATCCTAATCAGATTAAAAAAATCAAAATGTCACACACGATAATGTGCCATAACGTGTTCCAATGTGATTATGGTTTTGAGAAACCACCGTAGACTATACATGCGTGCTCGATAATGTTTAATCTCTGAGGAAGACTAATTTTTGCTATCAGGATATATCAATAGCACAAAAAAGATAAACCTTACAAATACCTACTAAAATTATGTGTGCATTTACCCGTTTTCCAGATGTTATTCCTCTTATAAATATTAAGCCAAAACCTTTTAAGTCTTAACGTATATTGTTGGAGTGTAGTTGAGATTCTCCCAGCCATTAAACCAGGCCAAGTTTAAACATTGTGTCTGGGCTATTCAAACAAGTAATGGACGAAATATCAATCAGAAAGTACACCTATACTATTTACAACCCAACACCACTGGGCGCTCTTGAAAGTTTTCAGTAAACAATAAAGTCCATGATAACCCATTTCTGTTTTGAATATAATATATATTGGGACGATGAAGTTTATTTTTATACGCTTGCTGTGAGAGATGCCGTACGAAAATTGTTTGTACTTGTTTTTTTGGTAATATAGGGGGAAGTATTTTAAAGCTTCTAAAAGAAGAATAATTAAATGAAAAACTATATACACATTTTCGATCTCAGATGTCTCAGATGTTAAGAACAATTAAACAATGCTGTCCAAATAACACAAAAGAATTAAACAACACCTCAAATTCAAATAAAATGTCGGTATGATATGAAAGTAAATATCTTTGTTTAAGAGTATTAAATGATGTATTCCTATTTTTATCAATTCCGAGTCATTTTTCATAGACAAAATATCTCGGACCATATGAAATTTAAAAAATATAATGAGGTAAATTATATCATACGTATGCAATATCGTAGGGAGAAAAAACAGTACTTGCTACAATAATATGCTAAAACCTTACATTGATAAAAATCATACCACGAAAAGGATGCCACTATATTATTTACATATATTAAATAAAAAAACTCTTTCTTGGAAAATATATCAAATGCAGTAATTAAATAAGTCAAAATTGTCAATTAAAATTCACAGATATCCTATCTTTTCTATATGATAAATGTTTAGACTGGTCAGTGCGTTCAGAGTTTTTTTCCGGATGTTCCTATAAGAAGATTATTAGCAGTACAAAATGCATTTGTGGTAAATTAAAAACCAACAAAACAACAATTTTACGTCTATAAAGGAAATTAAATATATGGTGGAAACATGATAAAATAGAACCTATCCACAGTTAACAATTTTTCCACTGTATTCTTGTAACAAAGGCCGATAATATATAAATAGCTGTTTTTCGAAAACTAAATGAAATTACAAAGAATATATCTTTTCAATTCCCAGAATTGAGGACTGCATTGATCAGGAAGTCAAAAGCTGTTATAAAATATGACCTGATAAAAGGTTACTGGCAAGTACCTTTAACCAGCAAAGCGAGATGAATCCCATTATTTTTCACTCCAGATGGTTTATATCGATACAAAGTTATCACGTTCGGAATGAAAAATGCAACAGCAGCATTTCAGAGAATGTTCCATTGTATACTACATGATATTAATGGGGGCGAAGTTTACAGAAACGTGTTGTATGAAATAACAGCTGAGATGACCATCTAAAAATTAAAATACATTTTTCTCTTGAACTACAAAACCTATTAATACGTATGATATAGTTTCCCATGTGCAAACGTAATAAACATTTAATTTTGTCACGTACACTGAATTATTTGAGCTATTCTATCGGTCAGGGACAAATGAAACCTCTACAAAAATGTATTTTATAATAAAATATCCTATCCCAACAAATAAAAAAGAACACGTGCAGTTTCCCGGTATGATAGGCTTCTCTAGAAGATTGTGTAAGAATTATATAACAATCTTTTAAAAACTGAAAATAAAAATGGATCGGATCCTGCAGAAATTATTTAAATAAACGAAATTATATATGATTGGAGGTTCAAGTCTTGAAAATTCAACCCTGTCTTGACAATTTAGCTGGCTATATGATGGCAGTAATGAGTGAAATTCTCCTCCATCATGACAGGCAAGGCATTCCAAAAGATACGGATATTTCTTTTAAGAAAATTCAACAAATAACAATGGATGTACTCGACTATTTATAAAGGGATCATCACTTATTCAGAGGCAAACCGAGAATAATGGTTAAAGAGTGTATAGGAGTCAACGAAGCCATATAGTAATCATTTGAATTGTAAATTTGGTAAATTGGATTACTTTGGGGAAGCGACTTGTTTACGTTGGACATTAAGACGACGATATTTTAGTCAGCTGGAAAGCAGACAAACAGAAGAGAGTTTCACGTGTTTGGAGTTCTAAGAATCCAACTTTGTTCATGAAATCTACGTTGAAGTTTAAGCACAGGTAGAAAGTGGGTGAAATTATAGACGACTGTTTATTGTGAATGTTTGGCTAAGGGGGCAACAATAAATACGAGCTCAAACGAACACCTGCGTGAAAATAGCGATGATAAAAGAGACAGGCTCGCAACGTATTTCCCGTGAGAAAGAGGTTGCTCTACAAAGAAAAAAAGGTATGTTTCAAGTTTATTTTGAACTCTGCCAAGTCAGAATACTGTCTTCCTAGCAGTTCCTGTCCAGATATGGCAAGACTTTTCTATTCTTGAACGTTCCTAGCTCGTATATATGTAGTCAAGTACGTCCAAGGATGGAATATTGTTGCCATATCTGGGCAGGAGCTGCTAAAAAACAACCTATCCTGCCTTGGCAGAGTACAAAATAGACTTCGTGGCTTAGTGGGGGATGCTCGTTTTTCTACCCTGCAACCTCTCTCCCACAGAAGAGACGTTGCGAGCCTCTCCTTGTTTTATCGTTATTTCCATGGCAGGTGCTCGTCTGAACTCCAATCTATGGTCCCCCACTCGCCAATCTTTCACGAAAAACACCCGTCTAGCTGAATCCACTGTGAAAATTGTCCCCCTCTCTATATCTGTGCTTAAATCAAAACGCGGATTCCATGAACAAAGCTTCTTTCTTAGGACTGCACGCCTGTGGAACTCTGTTCCGTCTGCCTGCTTCCCACCTGACTACAACTTAGATGTCTTCAAGTCCAACGTTAACAAATTCCTAATGAACTGTCCCCTTAAGTAAACACTTCATCAAATCTCCACACTAACGTACAATACTTGCACTAACACTTATCCCTGAGTGGCTTCCGGACCTTGATAAGTGGTGATTACTGTGTAAAAAAAAGAAAAAGAGATCTACATAAACAGGCAGATATCTACTGGATCGATAAAAGAATCCCAATATTTTTCCAGCAACCTTGGCAAGAGATTTGATGTACATGTTCCATTTAAGCTCAGCAGTAATGGTCAGACCCTGCATGGTTTTCAAAACATGGAGACTCTCCAAGACGAATACCATTTATTTCAATTCATGGCATATTAGAATCAGAACGTAGATAATGTGAATATAGAAAATAATTACAGATGCATTTATATAACCAGCAACTTTTTCCCCATCGAACTACATGCTCAAGAAAGGAGGAGAGAGAATCAGAGAGAATTTGGTCGTGTACGGCCTTGGATATGCTTTAATTGATTGTGCTGTTGTTAACATATATGTTTACAAATTATCTAAGGAGGTGATTTGAAAGATTATGAATGTAGATAAGGAAGAGAGTTTGGCCCTGGCTTGACCTCTGAGGGGCTCTAGCATTAATACACTCAGCTTATAATTCTAGCCCATTAACCACTACTCTTATGGACCGATACGAGAGAAAAGCGTTAATAATTGAAAATACGTTTAATGGTTTGAAATCTTGTTAAGTAGACCTTTATGCTATACCCTATCAAAAGTCTTTGATCTGTCAGGAGCAATTGCCCTAGAAAAAAAAGCCTTCGTCGAAAGAATCATTAATTTTATGAGGAATAACCGTAACCAGATAGGCTAAGCAAAACTGAAAACATATTCCATGTCACTAAGAAGGTCATTTTTACTGAGGTAGTTGACTATTTCTCTATTTAACATAGATTCAGGTAACCTACTCCTGGCGCAATGGAGAGTTATTGGGTTTTATTGAGAGGGAGATAACCAATCGTCTGAATTCTTTAATATAGGGCATAAAGATGCGATTTTTCAGGATGTTGAGAAGCAATTCTCCCTAAGATAACGCATACACAGCTTTTTTTAAGTATAGGGGCTAGTTCTGTTTGAAACCTTTTCAGAACTATGGCACAAATGCCGTCAGGGTCAGTTGCTTTACAGAAATTAAGGTTCATGTTTAGCTTGGCACTATCACGCACATATAATTTTATGTGGCATAGCGGTTTTTCTTATGCAGGAGAATATACACTAGGTTGACGATTTTGGTCGAATAGGGTAGAATAAGCTGTAGATTTCTTGACAAAGTGGTTGACTTTGTCTGATGCTGAGGAGATTACCTCAGTTCGATTGATGGTAGTTGAGATACAGCACACGTTCTGTTTAGGATCCTGTTTGCTATTTGCGAAAAATAGCGGAAATCTAGCTGCTAGTAGGCTACGTTGGACTTTACTTACTGACCAATCATCTCTCTGGGTTCCTCATGTACTATGGTTGATGGCCTACCTAAAAGTACCTTTCTATGCGCAATGGCAGTAGCACATACGGGAAATAACCAGGGCGTGCTGTTAGGTATTTCTGAAAATTCTCGATGGTATGACACGAACTATACCTACAATAGATGATTTCGTCATGTCTGATCGTATAGAGGATCCATTCATTTAAAACATGGAAGGCAGAGGTAGAGCTGACATAAATATACGGAAGCTAACCCATTCAGCCATATATTAGCAATATATTGTACGATAGAGAGGTAGGGCTGATGCTTATTATATTTAGTTTGTATGGGTCGGATTGGGATATTAATTTAGAGTAGGCTTTAATCCTAAACATTTCGAGAAAACTTGTAGGTTCAATGGCATTTTAGCTTAGGAATAATAAGTTTGTGTTAGTCTGGTGTATATGGGTTTCAAACTCTGAAATGTTGGAACGTAGAACCCTAATGTAGGAGGAGACACTGCAGTGAAAGTTGACGTTCTGTGTGCTATCGTCTGTTTTTTTTCTGGAAACTGTGAGTGATGTTTTGGGGGATTTGTAGAATAGGTAGACACACTTGCTTGAAGCAGGACAGAAAGTAAATTTTAGAGAGAAAATACCGAAGAAGTACATTTTTGTAGCACATGATAAAGTAAAGCCGTCACAATCACCCACAGTCTTGATAAGAGCAGCGCAATAAGGGAAAGTAAGAAAGAAAATTAAACGAAAAGATACTTTTTGTAGTGCATGATAAGGTTAAGCCGTAAAAATTAACCGACATTATGGCATCGAGAAACCCCCCACGAGAAGCAACTGCATGGGCAAGAATCCATTCACGACAGCAGCACCGGTACTTGCAACTGATGATAGGACAAATTTTTGCGGTTAAACCAAGGATCCTGTCCCAGACTATCAGGCGGAAAACGTCAGTCAATATGAAACGTTTATCTCCATCACACTTACTAGTTACATGGTCACAACGATATGCCTAGTAACAGAATATTGCTTACATATTTGCAACTGTTAACGCAAAATACAGCGAGCCTAGAATATCTCTTTTTTCTCTCCGTTTTACGCTAACTGCCGATAACGCATCTGCAATGCATTGCCCAATCCCCATTAAAAAAGATAATATTGAGTCATATACTTATATTAAATCCAGTTGATGTGTTTAAGGGAAAGTATGGTGATAGGTCCCCCTCTCATTTATTAAATATAAACAAGAATGTTCGATTACCTGCATAGACAGGAAAATCTGTTACTAAATAAAACAAGCAAATAAAAATATATCCAGTAAAAACACTCAAATAGATAATAATAATAATAATAATAATTATTATTATTATTATTATTATTATTATTATTAATAATAATGTTATTATTAGTATTATTAAGATTTTCCCATAATAAAACAGATTACATCTTACAAGGGTATAACTTATCTGCAGCAGCTTTCGTCTCAATGAAAAATACGTAATACATTGTTCGCTTTAGATCTAGATCAGAGTTCAAGAAAAAGTTGAAAAATATGCCATTGGTCTACAGACTGTTTTCCTGACGTGTAAAAAATACGATATACAAGGAAGGAGTAAAAATAATAAAACGTTCAAATCTATTATGTTACATTTAAACTTAACTTTAGAAGTTTTAAAGAATACATGCATGAAAGAAAAATGTGTTCCTAAATAAAACAAGCAAGTAAAAAACACGTAAATAAAAAACTGCAATAAACATAAATAATAATAAACGTGTGCCTATAATAATAAAAAAATGCATGTCACAACTAAACAACTTATCTGCAAACAGCTTCCCACCACATGAAAAATATGTAAGATTTTTTTAAAAATTTTCTATTCAATTCTCCTTTTCAGAAAAAAAAAGTTGTAAACTCATAGATGGTAAAAATCTACTCTTGTTCTACTAATTAGTTTCGTGATGTTTTAAAAGATACCAATTACAGGGGAAAAGTGGACGGGTAAAAATAATGGTATGTTCGTATCTATTTATGCTATATTTAATATCAACTTTATAGACGTTAATGAATACGTGCATAGAAAAAACATGTTTCTACATAAAAAAAGCTAAAAAGGATCAATTAAAAAAACTGCAATAAATATTACAAATAGAAAACATAGCTTATAATAAATCAAGTACATACAACAATAAAACAACATATTAACTACTAGCATATATCCCAATGATAAATAGTAAATATATTCTGCGTTTTAGATTTAGTTCAGCGTTCAAAAAGAAGTGTAAAAATTAGCCGTTGTAAAAAGCTAATCTTGTTCTAAAGATTGGTTTTGCGACGTTTTCAATGATACGAGGAAGAGGGTGGTAAAAATAAAAAAATTATAAGCTATTTATGCTTTATTTAAAAGCAATTTGATAGAATTTATCGGATGTATACATGGACGCTCGATACATGCAAGATAGTGCAAAAACAGTTTGAAGATATTATTACGTTTCTGTAGCGGTTTCCCGAAGTTTCAGAGTGCCTTTCTAAAGTGTCTTGGCGTAACTATTTCAGTTTGTTTTTCATTCAGCAGCCGTGGAAATATTATTTATTCCAAGTCAGTGTTTTAGCTGTTTATTTTAACCTGAAATATTAAAAATTATTCAGCCATCTCATAAAATCTATAGTGAATATTGCAGAGTTTACAAAAATGTTAAATCCAGGTAAACAAACGCCTGCGACATAATTCAATGAAAATCGTATTGTCCTGCCGCACTGATAAGCCGGGTTAAAGAGAAACATACTCTATGTGAATGAATATATATATATATATATATATATATATATATATATATATATATATATATATATATATAAAGAGAGAGAGAGTTCATTATAAAATATATATGGCACTAAGGCTACACAGAATATTCCGTGTAACTTCTCGTGAGAATTCGTCCGGCTTATACCTGAAGAATTCTCACGAGAATGAAACGCGGAATATTCTGTGTAACCGAATTGCCATATATATTTCTATGACTTACTACCTACCTCTACCTATGTATTGGGCACAGTTGAAGTAAATACTTGATAAGTGGTGATCACTGTGTAAAAAAAAAAACATTTACGAATAAAATGTTATTTCCTATCTTAAATTATGTGATTAACTGGATTAGTTGTATATATATATATATATATATATATATATATATATATATTCATATATATATATATATATATATATATATATATATATATATATATATACATGCGTAGTAAAATAAGGTACAGTAAAGAGAACCACACTACACATTTATTTTTTTAAACTTTTCTTGAAAAGATCAATTTAGTTTACGGTATCATGTAGGAAAGCTGACCTCCATTGCATGTAGCTGTCTTAAGCTGTGAGGTAATCCCCCATTGGCGATCTTTTGACCTACGCTGAGATAGCTAATCGTTCACAGGTTAGGCCAGATAACCGAGGATTTGAAATAGAGAATATTAATATATATTTCTTATTTCATGTCAAAAAATATATTGTTTGAAACCTAAAAAATATATTTTGCAGCTAAAGTCTATAACAGGAAACTTGAAGTATACGATTGCCTGGCCTTGGTGAACTCAAATTCGGATGACAATAATGCCATATGACCTTAGCGGTTTGGGAGAATTAGTATGTCTTTAGAAATCAGATCCCAGATTGAGGAATTGCACACACGCAAAAACCTGAAGCTTTTCGATTTTGTGGCGAAATCTCATTGGCTGCGGAAACTTACACCCCACCCACAATCCTCAGTATATATATACGACTTCCGCGCGAAAATGATGCTCATGAAAGATGACTTGAACTCTGAAATAAAAGGTGAAGCTTCAACTACACCAGCTTAAGCTGAGAAACAATTCCCTAGCTCAATAAGAGGCGGGCCCCTTGAGCACCCTGAGTAGGGCTGCATACTCTTTATTATGAGACTGTCCAGTTAATGGCAGCGAAGTAAAGAAAACAACACGTTGTAAATTGTGACTGACCCTCTGAGAAAAAAATGAATTATGATTGAATTGATGAAAAGAAGAGAGAAAAGTGGAATAACTGTTGCAAAAGCGTTGGGAAAAATAGATTAATTTTATTTTTGAAAAAAGGAGGAACAACTTTTAACCAAGGGGAGTAACTCTTGCATGACAATTTGTAAATGATGAGTATCTTATCGTTGAATCAGTAATGTGCAAGTGAAAAAAGAAACACTGTATCATCCCAGATAAACTTTGAACTTTTACATTTTTGATTATTTTAACAACTTTTTTAATTGATTTTCTGATGGACTTTTGAATGAAAACAAAAGGGGAGAACACTGATTAAAAGGTGGATATTGATTTGTGTATATGTTACATTTTTGACGGGTAATTTAAGGATAGAGAGAGAGAGTCTTTGAAAAATCAGACGGCAAACTGTGAAAAGGTATAGAGCGGTGTGTTGAGAAATAAGACTCCACTGGTTCTACGAAGCAATGCATTCTAATGGGGGCGAATGTCACGTAAACGTATAATGGGGAGCTTTAGAACTACGCTGAGATAGCTAATAGTTCGGGGGTTACGCTGGATAACCCGAGGATTTTAAATAGAGAATATAAATATATTTTTAATTTCATGTCAAAACAGAAATTGTTTGAAACCAGTGGAATATACTTTGCAGCTAAAGTTGATGATAGGAAACTTGAAGCATAACTTTTGCTGGCCTTGGTGAACTCAAAGTCGGATATCAGAAATGACATCTGATCTAAGCTGATCGTGAGAATTAGTATGTCGGTAGATTCCCCAGATGCGGGAATTGCACACACGCAAAAACCCGAAGCTTTTTGATTTTGTGCCGAAATCTTATTGGCTGAGGAAACTTACACCCCATCCACATACCTCACTATATATATATGTTAATTTCGGAGGGAACATATCGTATAGAGACGTGGCTCCTCTATATTCTTATCCACCCGTCTGACGCTGTCTTGAAGAGATTTGACACTTTGAAAAATTTACTAAGAACTGAATGATATTTGTAAAAACAGTTGTGCATAAGGTAGTGAAATCAATTCTGTAGACTAGAGTTCCACGAGTTTGTTTTTGCTTCCTTACTGCGGCTTCGATATTCGCTTTAAGCATACAGGATCCAATGGAACAACCCTCAGAGAAAGACTAGATACGAGCCGTGATTTCTAGAAAAAAAACAGGGGTCCTACCCACCTTCATCAGTCAGGTGTTACACAGCCCCAATCTCTTCCTCGATACGGGCATGTTACTGGGAGCATGATGTTTCTTACTATCGCTGGCGGGGGCTTGAGTAATACTCGACCGATGACGTAAATTAGGCTTGTTTTGCTGTTGTGTTAGGTCATATTTGTGATATTTTCGACATGTGAAAAAATAATGTAGTCCAGCGGGTTCAGGTCGTGGGAGGAGGGGCCAGTTAAGAAAAGAGCGATGTGGTAGCACTCAATCTGAAACCATGACTGGGACTCTTAAGACAAATTGTCCGGCGCCGACAGCTTCCTCGAAACCAAAGGTCTACGATAAGCCACATGATAGCACAAGAGTATCAACACACACTTTTTAACATGCAGGTATAATCTGGTGTTGACATTCTGGCCGACTTCAAATATGTAAGGTAGCATGGTGTGCTCCTCACTTGAGACCAAAAAAAGCTCTTGCCGAACACTCCATTTTGCTGTGCTCTCCAGCGTGTACCTGTCCGGATTTACCTTTGTGGTGTAATTCCGATGATCCGTTTGTAAAACCCTGGATTGGTAAATAATTAAATGTACATTGTCGAATCTTCGTTGTCACTTGTTGAACATTGTGTCACTATCAGATATGATAAATGTTTCGTATCCTTTGGGCGATCTGTACGATAATGGCTACCTAGCTGACGGTCGTCACCAAACTAAAGGAGAGCCGAGATCTATTTAACTGACATTTAATCATGTTGTTTTTAGATTGAACATTTTTATTATTTTACCTTATATATATATATATATATATATATATATATATATATATATATATATATATGATTTTCAGAATGTGAGAGAATGTATATAATAAATTCCACAGCCAAACAACGTCGCAGCCCACAAGAGCCATGACAGTCAAAGAACCGGAAGTCCAAGACTCGAGTTTCGCCCTCATTTGGGCTCGTCAGTTAGACACCTCCGAACTCAGGATTCGAAACCCGAGCCTCTTGCATGCAAGGCAAGCACTCTACCAACTGAACATCGGGCTGCGACGTTGTTTGGCTGTGGAATTTATTATATACATTCTCTCACATTCTGAAAATCTTATCATAAGTTGCTCGCTTGGTTAGTATTGCTGGATGGCATCGTCCTTTCGAGTTATAACTCCTACTAGTGAGACATCAGCTTGGGGTTATTAGCTGGTTGGATGACCGCGTCCCTAGTTGAGACGTAGTAGGTTCATTTCACAGTCGGATTTCGGCGCGGTTTGCTTGATCTGTGTTGGTTAATTGAAATTCTTGTGTGCAGGGTGTTGCTCAGTTGGTAGAGTGCTTGCCTTGCATGCAAGAGGCTCGGGTTTCGAATCCTGAGTTCGGATGTGTCTAACTGACGAGCCCAAATGATGGCGAAACTCGAGTCTTGGACTTCCGGTTCTTTGACTGTCATGGCTCTTGTGGGCTGCGACGTTGTTTGGCTGGGGAATTTATTATATATATATATATATATATATATATATATATATATATATATATATATATATATATATATATTTGTACAAAGTGTCTAAAAAATGTTCCCAAGACTTGATCGGTGATACATAATTTTGAGATTGCAAATACCCGACACACTTATAAAAGGAAAATAAATTAAAGAGCTATCCAAATCATAGAAATATAAGATCAGTAGAAAAAAAAACTGAATAAATAAGAATCTACCTGCAAACACATGCAGTATTGCTTGAAAGTCATATAATGACTGTTGTTAGAAGGCACTTACTCTCGCCGTGTCGTTATATATATATATATATATATATATATATATATATATAGTAAGTTATGAACACATATATAGCAATTAAGCGGCACAGAATAGTCCGCCTTGTATTCTCGTAAGAATTCGTATGCCTTGTGCGAAAATTATGTGGTTATTGCGCGTTAATATATACAAAAGTACAATTGAATTTTCTCTATATCCAATGAGCTTCCTAGTTTACAACGCACACATCCTAATTAGCCAAATGACGAGTACTTACACGCCACAGTTGTCCTTGCGTTAATCCTTCTCTTATTGTGTTTATGGGAATAGTAGATATAATTCGGTTGTAGCAAGCTCACCTCCTTTCATCCTATGCGTAGATATGCTATTTTATCTTTTAGTCTATATTTCGGATATTATGATTGCGCCGATATATATGCGGGATTTCACATTTACGTCTTTGGCTGTTATATATTTAAAGTGTTTTGTCTTAGTATGTGATATGTTTGTAGAGGATTACCCGGGCTGTGCCGTTTTCAAGAGGGGATTCATGTGTAGCGTAGGTGTTACGTTGTTCCCCGTTTATAGGGTTATTACCGTGGGGGTTTAATGGATTTCACTAGTTTTGTTGATTCTGTAGTTACTATATTTTGAGTGCCGTTGTTGGGGATTCTACAAATTACATTTGCATTTGTTATGGAAATTTCCGTAGCTGTGCATCAATATATGCCGTCTTAGTTTATGCAATCATTTCTTCAAGGGCGCGGTTTTGCGTTTTATAAATTACATATGTGTCTGGGTGTTATCTGCGGGGGAAGGGCCTGGCATTTTTGTTTATCTTAGAGGTATTGACGTTATTTTCGTTTGGGCTAGGTTAGACGAGGTAGAGTGATATATTTTTTATTGAATTTTTATTCAATATAGTGCTGTATCTATGCGGATCTTTAAAGGATTGTTCAATAATTAATAAAATAATCTCTTCGTATGTTGGTTTTAACATTGCAGCTATATGGTGGGTTGAACCATATGGATTTTTTCGCCTTAATATATTGCTATTATTTTTTTTTTATTCTTAATCGATTTAATCCTATTATTGGTGTTAGTTGGGTTGGGGTTATGTTCGAAAACTCACGGACAACATTATGTTTTATTTTGGCTCATTTTATATGGGATTCGATTCTTCTTTTTTTTTAATTTATTCCCCTTGCATTCAATTTTATCTGCGTATCCTGAGTTGCGTAAGGTATATTTATTAAAGGTTGCTACTTGGACATTTTTCTCGGTTGATCAGCTGTATATCCTATTTGAGATAGATGATATATGGAGTTAATAAGTTATCTACGATGATTCGATTGCTTATGTACATAGAATAGGCTCAAGTTAGGCTTATGGTAAGGGGAGTAGGTTTCTGAAGTTAAATTTAATTATATATGTATATATATATATATATACATATATATATATATATATATATATATATATATGAAATTGGATGTGTTTTATTGGGATCTACTTCAATTAAGAGGTCATCGCTTCTAAAGAACTCATTTACTTTTTATAGAGTTATCGTATTGTCTCGGTCTGACCTATGTGATTAAGAGTGCATCATCTCTACATAGGTCTCCCTGCAAGTTTTTAAATTATATGCTGAGCTCCTTAAATACGTGAAGACAAACAAAGACGGTAAATTGTGCAGAGTCTGCCGCCCCTATTAAGATGTGAACATTGTTGGGGGAGTCATTCCTGGTCCAATATTTTCCTTCAATGTAAATCAGAGAGCGTATTTCCAGAAAAATCGGCTTTATTTCTAAATCTGTGATATTGGAATTATCATTAGCAAAAATCATGGCCTTATTAAGAATTATTGAAGATATAGATTTGTAATGATTACAAATATCGATAATCATGAAGATACATCTTTTTATCTACGAGTTTACAGACAAATTTGAAGATAAATTGGGAGCATTGCCACATGGGGAATTTAATTTTCATTTCTATCTGCAGTTTTATTCAAACATATATTTAACACAATATCTGAAATAGTGACAAAAGCACAAAATAACATATTTAAGTACACGTCGGCTGAAAATAAGTATGCTTCCTACAAGAAAATGAATCTATTCATTCCTATAATCCCACACAAAGTTATGATGTGAATCGGAGGGCAAGTGTGCATTACTCATGTAAGCGCCTGCTTATTGGCTTAATGAAATGGGCGTGGTGGCAACTAAAAACTGATTGGCATACTAGGAAATTAATTGCATGTGCATATATATATATATATATATATATATATATATATATATATATATATATATATACATATTCTTTGTTTTTCAACAGTCACATAAAGTGTTAAACATTGGTGTATCAACAGATGCCAAAAAGAAAAAAAAACTGTCACCCAACAAAAATAATTGCAAAAATACGGTTTAAAAAATGGAAATAGAGATTTATATATATATATATATATATATATATATATATATATATATATATATATATATATATATATATATATATATATATATACGGTAATAAAAATATATGGAAAGCTTAGATCAAAATATATTTTAAAGAGATTTTAATGATTACACAAAATCTTTCTGTCGACAAGTGAATGTGGCGTTAACAAATTGAGATCGACTTCAATTTTTTGTCCAAATTTCACTAAATTCTCGCTGTAGGAGACCATGGTATGGACTTACATTTTACAACGTATTTTTTCAGTCAGATACACTGGGTTAAGTTCGAAACTCTCCTAGACTCTATACTAAAGATATTTGTTTCAGGATTGTCTTACTCAACTCTGTCTAGTAATATATGTAAGCCCTCAGTCTGTTTCAGATACGTCGATGGCATGTTTGCAGACTATGCTTTAGAGTGTGAAGCAACAACCTTCCTCGATTTTCTCGATTTTCACTGCACATCATGCCCATTCAATATTTAGAAAGAGGATGCTTGTTGTTGGCCTTTGCGAGATTTCTCTACCGAACTTAATAACAAATACGCTCATTAAGACTGTAGTGTACGGAACCATTAGATCTTGTTCTCCAACAAGTTGAACAGATTCTTCAAGGTGTGTTGCCTCCATAAATACATCATCAGTGAACAGCAAACCGCAAATAGTTTTAGCAAGAAAGTGTGTCTTCCCTTTCAAGGCCTGACCGAGAACTTAAAGTTTTCGCGCGTGTTTAACCAGTACGTGCATATTTCCTGAATAGAGACAAGACATGTGCAACAATATGCCCTTTTTATTACGAATAATAATATGAACAGATTTTTAAATAATCCAATTTTTATAATATATTTAATATTTGGTACTTCTGTTCTGCTAGACAATATAGTAAATACATTCTGAATACTGTGATTTTTGCAAATTAATTAACTTATATTATGTGTGACTAGGTTTCTTGTAGTTACTCTATTTGCTCTTCTTTATAAAGAATACATCAGAAAATAAACTTCCTACTTCTTGCTCGTTCTTTGGTCTGGGTGGGGTTATATCACTTATAACAACGTCGTAGGCAGGGGCTAAATTTCTAAAGTATATTTGACAGAAGTAATTTTAATAGTTATTTTCGCCATTGACTTATTTTTTTTTACCTTTCTCTTTACAAAACACGTGGTCGAATTCATATTAATCCGAATTCAGCAAAAATAGAGTATAGCACGCAATAAATCTGTGGGAATAGATGTAAGGTTATGATCCTTTTGTATTTATTATATAACAAGCGGGGGGGGGGTACCCGGCGTTGCCCGGGTGTTTGTAGGTGTGTCTATGGGGGGATGAGTAATAACTCTGAAACGATGTTAAAATAATCGGAAAAAAAACAAAACAGCGAAAAAAAACCGCTGTGTGTATAGGGGGGAGTAAACTAAAGAATAAGCGAAGTAAAAAATAAAGGCTGGATTGAACCCGGGAGCCTTGACGCGGAGGTGAAACAAACTCCAACAACTTAACCGTGTAGGCCAAGAGTAAGAGTAATTGATTATAGTGTTAATATAAGGCTTATACAGCGAGTGAAAGAGGTTTGATTTACAGATAGCCACTAAATGCGGTCATCGATCGAGCGTTACGAGATGACGTTGCAGTATTTTTCTTTTTGTTTTACTTCACATTAGCGTTTAGCAAGTTACGTATTTCGTTTCCTGTCTAGACATCTCTCTCTATCTGTCTGTCTCTCTCACTTTCTCTCTCTCTATGTTTGCGTTTTTGTATGCGTGTCTCTGTCTCTCTCTCACTTCGTCTTCCTTACTCTAAAGACTGTTACTAAAAGAAATTGGCGTGTGGTTGTTTTTTTTGTAAAAACTTCGATCGTAAATATTCTTTGTAAGCGTATTTTTTTTACTTCACATTTTTGGCTTGTTATTTTTCGTTTACCTATAGTATCTAACTATTTTTAATGTGCTAATAACTTTGGTAACATTGTCATAACGTAGAAATTCATAGTTTAGCTTGTGTGAGGGTTAATTTTTTTAACCGATAACAACATTTTTTTATTAAATTCAGACGCCATTAGAGTTTGCTGACGTCAAGATCACGTGACATGACTCTGTGGGTTTAAATATAAGTTGCCCCAAAATAAAGGGCCCCGTGCATACTTTGCGTAGAAGAGTTGGCGCGGTATTTTTGGAGGCAGTTATAAATCGATTTCAAAATATGTAATGTTTAACATTAAAATGCCACTTTTTTTGGGACCCCTGCAGAAAATCGACCAGTTGCCGTACTTCTGATGGTCCTTTTGTGCTAATTTTTCGATATTTGTCGCCTGGAGTGTTAGGCTTTAATATAATGCCAAGTTTGTGAATTTTTGTTACGTCGGTCAAATTTTTTAGCAGACACACAAACATACTTACAGACATTTTCGCTTTTATATATATAGATTGGCATTTTGCTAAAAATCATTAAACTATGGCCTGTGTTATGTATTTATATATTTATAAGAAATTCTAACAAATATATTGTAGAAAAATATTTCTGTGATTTTGTGGGTTTTCGTTTTATAAAATTAAGAGAACAATAACTCAAAATAAGTCTTGAAATGAAGTCAGAGTTTTTTTATTAGGATTTTTAAGACGAATAAATATACCAACTTGTTCTACAATAACCATCCGTATGTCAATTCATATTTAATGAGAAACGGTTGTCTTCGATAATCAAGGACGGCCATTAAATCAAAATGAAATATTTTCGAATTAAGCGAATGATGAATATTGTATTATTCCTTGTATAAAAAATATACATAAAAATGACATAATGCGCTTGAAAAAGAAAACACAGGTAAATTAATATTTACACGAAGTCAGGAAACAAAGCGCTAAATTAGACGAAAGAAATGGCTTTGCCCGGCCGTTTAAATTCCGTGTAATATAATTAAAATAAAATTTTATGATGAACTGCCATTCACATGTTAACATACAAGGTAATTTCTAACATTATTACCTTTCAAATACCTTGAATTTATTTAGTAGATATACAATGGGTTATCGAAAAATCGACACGGAATAGTGAAATATGAAAAAAAAACTTAATAATCTTTATTGTGCAACATTTTATTAAGTGGTATTATCACAGCAATAAATTTTTTACCGAACAGTGATAAGTTTATACATTTGTAAACCAATCAGATTACGGTAAAAGTAAATGAGAATAGCTATCTGAGAAAAGAGTAATTATTCGCGGTTCACCTAAAGCATCTGTTTCCTATAGCCATGCTCAAGATAAAAGTTACGCCAACAAGGTCGGTGTTTCCATTATGATCGTCCTTCGAATAACATATGATTGCTAAATATAAAACAGAGTAATTTAAGTTAAACTTTTTGTTTTAATTAGTAGTATAATCAATAGGGGTAAACAGTACAAGAACGGATGTGAAAAGTAATGAAATGAAGCACCCTCTGCTTGGATACTTGTTTACTAATAACAATTCAATTATGACTGACAATATTATTTCATTAAACACTTTAATAGCGCAGATTAAAATCAAACTCAATTAATAAAAATGACAGATTTCTCATCAATATGCTATTTATCACTCAACCATGTTCACATTCACTTTCGCATACGAGGGCTTTCTCCTTGAATTTTCCCTCTAAAGGGCAATCTTTCCTGGATCTGCAAGAACGACCCTCACCCGACACTCACGGATGAGACCAACGATACACCAGAGACATACATAGGGATGACGAAGGGGCCGTCCAAGCAGAGATTTTACATGGACAACTGTTCCTTCAGGGATAAGACGAGGATTAAGACAGCTTTAGTCGCCCGAGTATGGCAGCTTAAAGACAAAGAAACACAATTCAGCATCAAACGGAGGATCATAGGTAGAACAACAGCATACCAACCAGTCTCAAAACGATGCCCGATTTGGGACGCGGAGAACTATCACATCATAAAGGCTATTAATGACCCTCAAAAGACCTGTTTGAACGTACGCAGTGAAACACTCAAAGGATGACTGCATAGGAGACAAGCGCTACTAATACACTGAGAAGACAGAACAATAAACGAGGACCCCACCTAAAGGAGTTCTCCAATATTCTAGATACAACCAACTTAACGCGTAAACTAATAAAGTGTAACGGGCATTTATACATTTGTCAGTATACATTAAGCATAAATATTAGTATATATGAAGAAGAATAATAAGACTGCCTGAAATATATTACACAGGTGTATAAAAGAATTTAGAATTAAATGACAGACCTACCCTCAACTATTATAATATTTAATACAAAAAAGGTTAAAAGAATAATACATTAGTTACCTCCCCTAGACCACTGAACACGGGGTATCTCCACTTAACTGAAAAAAGGAAGGGAAGTCTAATAAGATAAATTAATTATCCCCTTGCCTCAACTAAAACCAATAAAAGGAAGACCGAAAACAAAACGAACAGTGCATAATCACTAAAACGCATTAAATAAAAAAAATAAAAAAGTAGGAAATGCATACTGGATTAAAATATAATATACATAGATAGGAATATGCTATAGTTAAATTAAAACATACATCATTATATAAACAAACAAATGCGGACCTGAAATTAATTTGCCCCGGGGCAGAAAACAAGATGACTGACGAGAGCTAAACATCATTTACGTGTTACCATTAACGGTTTTCTTGAAACCGACGGTACCAATGTTTTCTGAACTTCTGTGTAATTAATAAACAAATATTTAGCTATTATATCCAAAAAAAGTTTTTCTTTGTAATCTTGCACTTTGTCGGAATTCTGTCCCCAAAATACAGTAAACGAATGTATATATATATATATATATATATATATATATATATATATTTATATATATATATATATATCACCACGCAGTTATCTCCCTGGTGCAGGCATTGACAGCTGTGTCTCTTCATCTAAATCTTTCTTTAAAAGAATTCTTGAATATGTTGTTTTTGATGTTGCCCATTAAATTCAGATGGTCAATGTATGTTACTAACTGCCGGCATGTGCTATTTACAAAACAATTTTTTCTGTCATGGATAATTTTATATTCTGCTTTATGGGAGACATGGCCCATGAATTCCTTTTGTCTTTTTCGTTCTCTTCTTTGTACTGAAAGTTCGGTATTTCCCATTTCTAATAACTCCTGTATTATTTATATTTTGTGTAGTGTATTTATAAATTTTTCATTGTAAACAACTTTCTAGTTTCCTCAAGCCTCTTCCACGGTGGTTTCTTTATTCTACAGCACTCTCAGCTGTATAATAAAAAAAGAAAAAAAATACGTACGTTCGGAGTATTGTTAATTGTGTTTCTATTTTAATGTGTTTCTTGGTCATGATTGATTTCAATCACTTAAATGTCACTGTGGCTTCGGGCATGCGAATTTGTATTACCGTAGTACACCTTCTGTCCGATATGATCAAGTATCTCAGACATTTTTATTTTTCAACTCGTTTAACTGGTACATTGCTACATTGTGGGGTTCATGTTTGACTTGAGTATTCTTAGATCCTGTCATGTTTACCGTTTTTGAGATGTTTAAAGCAAGCCCTTCACTTTAACTTTCTTCCAAAGACGGGTTTGAATGGTGTCTGCGAATTCTGCTATTCAGTATCGTTTGCACACTTGAGATGGTAAATGAAGTGTCCATCTAAATTTATTCTTTTTGTATTCTCAATATATAACTATGACTAAACACGATTGCAAAAAACATCTTGCCGTACTCCTCATCTTATTTACGTTTTGTCTATATGCTCTCTATCTATTCCTCCTGCCGCCTTTTATCTGCAAAAGAGGTTGCTACGAATTGTTATTACTTTCTTACCAATGTCAACTCTAAGGAATGTGAATAGGTCTTTTCGTCTTACGTTATCAAAAGCATTTTGAAAGTAATAACAATAAGGAAGAGGTATTTCGCTATCTCTAAAAGCATTGTCGTTTTCATTATGCCGTTTGTTGTTCCTTTGTCTAAGACAAGTTCAGTTGCACTTCTCATATTTTAGATCGAATATTTTTTGTAGTCTCATTATCAGTCTTTTCAGTAAGAGCTTCAATATCTGTCTCATGATTGACATAAACAGTTGGTTGTTCCCGGTTTTATGGTGTGATGAATGTGGGAAAAACATATCTGCTGGAATTCTTCCAGTGTCAGATATGCTATTGTAATTAAAGGATACTCTAACTTACCTTCCAAATCTGAGCCCAAGATCGGCATAGCCATGGGATATGTGCCTATATAAAAGATGGGTTTCCATGTGGTAGGGGCATGTCCAGAGAAGAACCTAACTTACCCTATACGTGCCTCCGGGTTGCATTTGTTCAAAATACTGCATTTTTATTTGCTCTCTATCGCCCATACAACGGCGGAGTTCCTATATTTAAAACCATATCTGAGAAAATTGAAAACGTTCTATCTACTTATCCTCCAGCTAATATTCATGTCTGTAGAGACTTTAGTATTCACACTGTGGAATGGTTAACGCACTCAAACCAGACCGATCATGAGGGGAGCTTCTGTCATGATTTCTCCATTGCTTATGACCTCACTCAGATTTTTCACGAACCCACCCCTGTGACTGATACTAACGGCCAGTATGCAAGTCTCCTAAACCTTTTTCTCACAACTTACCCTTAATGTGTTCAGCTTCCGTTCTGTCTCCACTTCGATCTTCCAACCACTCTGTTGTATCAGTTAAGATAAAAGTGAAATGTAATAAATCCTCAGAGGCACCTCTCCATAGTTTAGTATATCGATACTCTATGGCTGACTGGGATATCTTCGGTACATTTATATCAGATCTCCATCTGCGTTCCATGTTTAAAAAGGAGGCGCCTTCTATAGAATCATACCTGATGGAATGGTCAATTGCACGTATGGACCGTTTCATACCCTCGAAAAAGTTCCAGCAAAAACCTTACAGCCAGCCGTTGTTCTCTCCAGAATGGGCTACTGCCATTGCACACGGAAATCACTTTTTTACATTGCTTCCAACGTAATAGATGCACTGAAACTAAAGCTGTTTTTAAGACTGCCAGCAACCACTGTAAAAAAAGTTATAAAGAACTCAAGATAACTATAGGGGCATTCGGTTTAGTCCAAAGTAGCTGAGCAGCGACTTGGTTCCCGTCAGTTTAGGCACATAGAAAACAGAATCCTAAACAGAAACGTGTGCTATATCCCAACTATCCACAATGAACCTGAGGTAATCGCGTCACCATCAGACAAAGCCAAACTCTTTGCCAAGAACTTTGCAGCTAATTCTACCCTTTGCGACCAAGGTCGCCAAACTCCAATATTCAATCCTGTCTCAGAAAAAATTATATGTAATATACAAATATCTGAACGTGGTGTTGCCAAAATAATAAAAACACCTTGATTCCAGTAAAGCAACCGGCCCTGATGGTATTTGAATTATAGTACTCAAAAGACTTCAACCAGAACTAGCACCCATCCTTACAAAACTTTTTAAACGTTGCCTTAAAGAGAATTGTTTCCCATCACCCTGGAAAATCTCATCCATATGTTCTTTATTAAATAATTCATGTGATCGCTCATCTCCCTCTCAGTACAGGGCAATGAGTCTCCTGTGCATCATAAGTTAGTTGCTTGAATCTGTGTTAAATAGGGAAGTAATCAACCATCTCAGCAAAAATAACCTTCTAAGTGACATACAATATGGTTGCCGTACTGCTAGATATACAGATGTGCTTGCAGTTATATCTCATAGGATAAGCTAAACTCTCTAGGGCAATTGCTCTTGACATATCAAAGGACTTTGATAGGGTATGGCATAAAGGTTTACTTCACAAGATATCCAGCAATAGTATCGCTGGAAATGTCTTCTTAATTATTAAGTCATGTCTCTCTTATAGGTTCATAAGAGTAGTGGTTGATGGGCAAAAATCAGAAGCTTTTAGTATTAATGCTGGAGTCCTTCAGGGATTCATACTTGGCCCAACTCTCTTTCCGATCTACATTAATGATCTTCAACATCACATCTTTACAACATTCGTAGACATTTATTCTGATGACACTACTATCTATGTTAGCATATCTAAGACAGTAAACGATCAAGTTCTCTCTGATTCTCTCTCCTTTGATATGGAGCATGTTGTACAATGAGGAAAGTAGTGTCTGGTTACGTTTAATGCATCTAAAACCAAACTTGTATCTTTAAATTATCAACGTTCAGATCCCCATCTGGCATCAATTGAAATGAATGACTCTCGTTTTGGGAAATCATCATCTTTTGATAACCTTCTGGGTTTGACTTTTACTCCTAATCTTAAGTGGAACACATACATTAAATCCGTTGTCAAGGTCGGTAGAAAAAATGGTGTGATCCTTCTTTCGATCCAGTAGATATCTCACTGCTGATACAACTCTCTATCTATATATGAGCCAGGTAGTCCAAGGATGGAGTACTGTTGCCACATCTGGGTAGGAGTTGTGTGAAAGGACTTATCCTGCCTTGATAGAGTTCAAAATAGACTTCGTAGCCTCGTGGAGGATGCACTTTTCTCTTCCCTGCAATATCTTTTTCACGAAAGAGATGTTGCGAGTTTGTCTCTGCTTTGTCATTTTTTTCATGAAGAGTGTACGGCTGAGCTCCAATCTATGCCACCCCTCGCCAAACTTTCACAAGAAACACCCGTCTAGCAGAAATCACTATCAATAATTTCCCTTACTCTTTATCTGTACCTAAACCGTAACGTAGATTCCACGCCTATGGAATTATCTTCCATTTTCCTGCTTTTCAGCTTATTACAATACGGCTGTCTTCAATTCTAGCGTAAAAATGGTTTTGATGAGCCGTTCCATGTAAGTTTTAAAAAAATCACCAAATGCCCATTACTAACGATTACTATATTGCCCAATTTCTACTGTACACTCTTAACCCTTATCTTCGAGTGGCCTCAATACATTGATAAGTGGTGATACGCATGTAAAATAACAACCATATTTTGCTTAGTAATGCTTATTTCTCAAATGGTTCATACGTTTAAACTGGTATAGGCTCTGGTCCAAAATGATTTTATTTGTCATTTCTCTGATGGCATTAAAAAAAAAGTTCTTCCTCTTTGGTCCTTCTGTCTATTTGGAAACCTCGTGCAGAATTCATCTGCCGTCATACAAAGAAGGATTCAATATGTTTAATCCATAAGGAATTTTCTTATCTTTTGATTTTTCACACCCATTATGAGAATATTATAATTTGTGTTGTAATTTATCTTCCTGTGCATATACGTTTTCTTATTTTTGTCTTCTCTCTCTCCTCACATTTCTCATTAAACCACAATCAGATCCGTCTTTGTTTCTTTGTCTATGGTTTTATACTTAGTGGGGGTCATCCTTTGCTGTTCGTTTACTGTTTATTTTGTTAACAATTGTGGGGATATCAATTTATAATGATTTTGTCAGGTTTATTAAGGGATGTTCTCTTTAATAACCTCCTTGATTCTATTGTCCAGCTTGTCCCTTAGACGTTATACATCAGTGATTGCGTCCAAGATTTTACGTGCCACTGAACCCCCCCTTAGTCGACTAGTAGTATTTAAGGATTTAAACATTATAATTAGATTGAAATTTTATTTTAATTAAGACCCCAAATTTCCTTAAGGTGTCAAGTACGCATATGTGCATGTGTTTACATGCAAGGCGGGGATGTGTGTGTGTGCATGTGAACGTTTCTTTAAGTATATGTGTGTGTATGTACGCATGTGTGTGCACGCGCGTACGACCGCGGGGTAACCTTCTTCAAGCACTTAACAACAAATAAAAATCAAATAGCTAAACCGAATCATAACCTCTCAACCTAAGCGAACACCCAACGAGACGCCAACAACCTAAACATTAGGACTAAAATTTTAAAGTAATCCCCTCCTCCTACCCCACATATATGCTTCCCCATCCATGTATCCCTATGCCCTCAGCCACACCAGAGATGAACGTCCCAGATCCCCAACAACCGCCTAATGTCCTTAAACTCCAAAACAAAAATATTACTGACGTACCAAGCACCCCCTCCAACCTTTCCACCTTGTTCCCTTCTTCTTTTTTCCGCTTTCTTCGTACCCCTCCCCTGACATCATTCACTCTTTCATTCCACCATAAGCGAACATTTCTGTAAAAGTCTTCAGGAAGCTACATGACGGCAAAAAAACGGTCGTGTAGCCGAAACAATAATGTGACTTAACAGAAAAATACGGTAATAACAAATAAAACACGGACACACACACACACACACACACACACACACACATATATATATATATATATATATATATATATATATATATATATATATATATATATATATATATATTCAAGTTTTAAAAAGACGTAGTCGCGAAAGTGTTTGACGCCCATGAGTCGTCATATGGCGTGTACTGGATTGAGACTTGCGTTAATGAATTTCGGAAACGGACGGTTGTAACTGTTTTAACCTCTTAACGCGCTCATATTAAGCTGGTCGTTTTTTTCATACGGATAAGTAGGGCTTCGATTATAGGGAGATGCCGATCGCAGACAGATACGGCAAAAATGGAGGTGTTTTTAATTAATATATTCTTAAATGCAATGTGGGTGGTCTCATAGGTTGCAAGGTGTTAGAAAATTCAGCTATTCGGGGAGGATAGGTATCATGTAAGTGGGTAAGACATACTGGTTCTAGTTATGCCGGTGTGGGTGTGTTATTTTTCGATACACATTCCTCTACAAATTTGCATGGCATTTTAAGCTTAGAGCGAACTTTCGTCGGGTGTAGAGTTATTGTAATCGATTTGTTGTGAAATTGTCTTATTTTAAAGTATTTAAAGTAGTTTAAATGTGTTTCTGTACAATATTTCTTTTTTCGTCGACTGTATAATTCACATGCACCTGTCTTCAATGAATTAATCGCTGTTGTTGTATTATAATTACTATTATTATTATTATTATTAGTAGTAGTAGTAGTAGCAGTTGTAGTAGTAGTAGTATTGGTAGAAGAGGTTGTAGTAGTAGTGCTTTTGTAATGACGACGAAAGTGCGTTTAATTCGCTGATCAACGATATAATTTAAGAAGTTTTTTTTTATTTATCATGATTTTTTTGATAGGTTAGAGAATGCTTTTTGTTTGAGAAAACACAATGAGAAATATATATCAGGACGTTCACTTTTAGAAATTGAAAAGCCACAATTCATTACTGGCAGTTTTTTATTGGTAGGTATACATAGTTCGGTTTCGGCGTTTTCAAGGACGAAAATAGTGTTATTAATATTTATTTCATGATTAACTGTAAAACAGAATTATTAATAAATGATATTTTGATTTTGGTAAGGGCATCTAATTTTTTTTCAATATAAATATATCATCGATGTAAGCAACATAGATGGATGATTTAGGTATGAGCTAAAAATTTAAGGCTCCATTTTTGTCATGAAAAAATCGGTAATCAACTGGGCTAGAGCCGAGTCCATTGAAACTCCGTTTATTGAGAGTAGATTTATATAATAATAATAATATATAATATATATATATATATATATATATATATATATATATATTAGGATTGATATGTAGTTTGCTTGAAGCATTGTGTGGGATAGGTGTGTTAAAGAGATTTAAAAGGCTGTCACAATGCGAGGAATGAATTATAGTCGCTGTTGGTAAGAGGAGACGAGCACAAGTGGTGATTTACACATCAATAAGTACATATATATATATATATATGTTTTTTATAATTTATATATATATATATTCAGTTGTATGGTAAAATGGCTTATTGTATTCATGCGACGTATTCCATTATTAATTTCGGAAAAAAATCCCTGTTAAAATGGTGGGCGTAACAGGTCGATTCAAAGCATGCTGGATGGAGGGCCGGAAGTTGTGTTGCTTAGTGAGGCTTCGGGGCAAATGTGAGTAGGGGATTTATGTATGGTGTGATAAGGTAATTTACATGTTTATAAATTTGCTGTTTTTATTTGTCTTTTTTATTTTATGTTTTTTTGGTTTATAACCTGTTTTAGCGTGAGCTTTTTTTATTGTTCTCTGTTATGTTGTCTTTATCATTATTATGATTTATTTATTTTCTGCTGATGTGTGGGTGTCTCTGCTTTTTTGGGTCACTTAAGTCGCTGCTGGGCTGCGTCCGGTCGGCTACTGTAGGGGCGGGCTGTGGAAGAGGAGGAAAGGTCGGGGTCGGCAGCTAGGTGTTTAGGTTAGTGTTGCTGGGGGTAGGAAGATAGGTGAGGGGAAGGGAAGGGGAATAGGGTTGACATTCTTTGAGAGTTGTTCATTTGTTTATATTCATGAGTGGTAGTAGATTTTTATATTTAATTATTTTTGTTTTTATTTATTTTTTATTTTGTGTTTTATTCTAATTGGTTTGCATTACTTTGGCTTACTTTTAATTTTAGTTGGTTTGTATTAACATTTGATTTTAGTTGATTTGTATTACTTCAGTATCTTTTAATTTTAATTATTTTTTTTTAAATTAAATATATATTGCTGTTTTATTTATTAAGTTTCTGTTAGTATATTATTGTTATTTTATATATTTATTTATTTTTTGTATTCATATGGGAGGAGGTTGTGGTGATGTCCTGTTTGGAATGTGAGGCGGGCTGTGAGCTGTGTGCAGTGATGTATCTGATCTAATGGCTTATGGTTGTAATGGTAAGTGTTAGGTGGGAGCCGTACGTAGAGTTATATATATTGCCTGTGTTTAGAGAGTTTCTGTCTAAGGGATGGCCCAGAGTGAGCTAGTTCCATATTGAGACCTTCTCTGCTGATTGCCCTGCGGATAGCCGTTGTGAACTTGTCGCTGAGGTGGGGCATTTTAAATAAGCTAGTGTTGGTGGGGAACCCTCTGACACGTTTTCTCTTGGCCCAAAAAATAATTAAAATTAAAAGTTACTGAAGTAATACAAACCAACTTAAATCAAAAGTTAGTGTAAATCAAATAGAATTAAAAGTTAGCCGAAGTAATACAAACCAATTAGAATAAAACAAAATATAAATAAACAAAAATAAATAAATATAAAAATCTACTACCACTCATGAATATAAACAAATTAACAATTCCCAAAGAATGTCACCCCTATTCCCCTTCCCTTCCCCTCACCTATCTTCCTACCCTCAGCAACTCTAACCTAAAAACCTAGCTGCCGACCCCGACCTTTCCTCCTCTTTCACAGCCCGCCCCTACAGTAGCCGACCGGACGAACCCCAGCAGCGATTTAAGTGACCCGGAAAAGCAGAGACATCCACACATTAGCAGAAAATAAATAAACAAATAATAATAATAATAATAATAATAATAATAATAATGATGATAAAGACAACATAACAGAGAACAATAAAAAAGCTCACGCTAAAACAAGTTATAAACAAAAAAATAAATAAATCAAATAAAAATAAAGACAAATAAAAATAAATAAGAATAGCATGTAAATTACTTAATCATGCCATACATAAATCTCCTACTCACATTTGTCCCGAGGCCTCAGTTAGCTACACAACCCTCATCCAGCATGCTTTGAATCGACGTGTTACGCACACCATATATACATATATATATATATATATATATATATATATATATATATAATGTGTTTGCAAAATCAAGACTTCAAGACAAGGTGTTGACGGCGATTAAAAGTGTATTTCATTTTATGTTACAATTGTTTCAATGTCCAGTTTTACAATTTCAACTATTATATCGTTTGACAATTTTCAAAAACCAGCATTCTTTCAGACTTTTTGAATAAAAAAAGGTTCGGCAATGTAACCTTTTTGAATAGAAAGAAATTAGAGGGGGGGTCACTAACGGGGAAAAAATGCGAGACACATTTACCTGTGTTGTGGTTACGGAAAATCCCATTTTATTATTAATGTATCGCCTTATTTTCATATCCTTATTTAAGAACATAGTTATATGAAGTTTGTACGGGAGGCTTTAGCCCATTTAATATATATATATATATATATATATATATATATATATATATATATATATATATATATATATATATAAATATATATACATATATATATACATATATATATATATATATATATATATATATATATATATATATATATATATATATATATATATGTGTGTGTATATATCCCATTTGTTGGGGGCCTAAATTCCTATATTTCCCGATGATTGATTTTTTGTAAAAATAATTTTTTCAAATTTTGTATCTATATTTATATTATGTTCGTAACAAGCTTGTAAGTTTGTTCCGGTTAATTTTAGTTTCTTTTTAGTCGCAAGATATGATATAGATTATCGTTTTATTGGTGCATTTCAGGTTTAGAATTTTATTGAATATGAGAATCAAGTAAACTGGGGGTATGAAATATATATAAATCTTGTAGGGTGATGTTGCTTGAGATGATTTGAAGGGAGATAATCCAATTAAGTCGGTAAGTACTGATAGTTAATTCTGTTTGAAACTTGGTCGATTTCGTTTCTTATAATGGTTAAACGGAGGTCATTCAGGCCGTTTGTGTTTTAGTTTCTTTTATTACTCGAAGGCGACTATGATTAAATAATTAAATTAATCAGATTGGTCCAGAACGTGCTGCAATTGCTTTTTTAACAATTAAGTATATAAATTATGTTTTTGATCTAAAGGAAGTGGGTGTGTTTAGCCCGCATCTGTTATTATTCACTTGTGCTGCTCCTGCCATATAGTTTGTGAGTTGTGTTCTTATGGTTTCTAAATAAATATAATATTGTATGTCCTCTAATTACTATTCTTCCAACAAAACGCGTGTTTTACTCCGGTTGGAATATGTCTACTCCTGCAGTAATGGGTGAAAAACATTTAGACCTTGAAGTGAAGTAGGAGAATAAGTAAGTCAGCGTGGATTCTACCAACCTAGGGTGTCAGCCGACAAACCCAACTGAATTAATATTTAACGGATTAACAGCCCCCAAGTATCTAATTTAATTTTTAATAATAGCTGAATTAATTGTTGAGTTATATTATTGATTATCAATGGTAGCTGTTATGGTGAAAAATGAGAATCTTTTTGAAAAAACAAGGAAACTACAATGAGGCCCTTAGGAGATCCAGGTACAACGGGAACATTGAATATAAAAGCAATAATAATAGTAACCGAAAATTCAACTTCGTAATCACGTACAACATGGCAATGAGAGCTAGAAAAAAAACCCAAGACCAATAAGGAAAATGTTGAAAATGATCATAAAAATAGTAACGGAGCAAAACAGGGAAGGATGAGGGTGGTACAATTAATAAGAGAAATAGACGCAAGAGACATGTTTCGTTGAATCCACCATTCAGCGAGCACATACAAAATAATATACCTAAGGAAATCTATAGAATAATACACCAAAACTCCCAGCCCCGAATAATAAACTTAATAAAATAATTAATAGAAACTCTGTAAAATTATCGTACTCAACGCCCAGAGACTTAACTTACACTATAATTAGCTCCAACAATAAACAAAATATCAGCAAAATAAGGAATAACAACAAACTAGTATCAAACGAATATACACAAAACAGTAAAATGTAATTGTAGAATACCTGAAAATTGTCCGTTGACGACAGTTGAGGAGTGGGTATAAAAATAAGCATCAGAAGTAAAAAGAAAAAAGAAAAATACCACTGCATTAGGTTACTGGATTATGGAACTTTACAGAAATAATGAAAATTTTGAATTAAAATTGTCAGTAGTGGGCAGGGGAAGGTAGTACATCCCTGGGAAATCAAAAAGGTGAAACCTATGTTTATTGGAAGCCTTCTACATTGTGAACTCAAAAGAGGAAACATTGAATAAAAGATTTGACGCCATACAGCGATGCCTCCATAGAAATAGATCAAAAACATAATTTATATACTTAATTGTAAAAAAGCCATTCTAGCACTTTCTGGACCCATCTGATTAAATTGATTATTAAATAATAGTCACCTTCGAGTAATCAACAAAACTAAAACCAAACGGCCTGGTTTACCTCGTGTTAACCATTATAAGAAACAAAATCGACCCAGTTTCACACGGAATAAACTGGTTGTACTTAACGACTTAATTGCATTATCACCCTTCAAATCATCTCAAGCAACGCCACAAAAAACATTTTTAAGTAGAATAACTATGAATTTTCAGAATGTAAATAGATTAGAACACATCATCCGAAATGTCCTGCAAGGTTTATATATATTTAATGCACCCATTTTACTTTATTCCCATAAACAACCCCCAAGTATCTAATTTAATTTTTAATAATAGCTGAATTAATTGTTGAGTTATATTATTGATTATCAAGGGTAGCTGTTATGGTGAAAAATGAGAATCTTTTTGAAAAAACAAGGAAATTAAATTATCGTTTTATTGGTGCATGGTTGTAATACAATTTGAGGTTTAGAATTTGATTAAATAATTAAATTCTAAACCTCAAATGGTATTATAACCATGCACCAATAAAACGATAATCTATAAACATAGCTTGCTACTAAGAAGAAACTAAAATTTACCGTAACAACCTTACAAGGTTGTTACGAACATAATATAAATATATATACAAAATTTTAAAAAAATCCTTTTGCAAAAATCAATTATCGGGAAATATAGGAATTCAGGAACCCCAAAAATTGTATATATTTATTTATTTTTTATTTTCGGGAATTAGTTTGGGTTCCCCGTAGGAACTTCACATAACTCTGTTCTTAAAAAAGGATACGAAAATTAGGCGATACATTAATGCTTAAATAGGCTTTTCCGTAACCACAAGACAGGTAAATGTTTCTCGCATGCTTTTCCCGTTATGGACCCCTCTATTTTCTCGTTGTATTAAAAAATGTTACATTGACACAAGTCTGTTTTTTCATAAAGTCTGAAAGAATGCTGTTTTTTGAAAATTTTCAAACGATATAATGGTTGTATTTGTCGAACTGGACATTGAAACAATTGTAACTTTAAATGAAATACACTTTTCGTTGCCATAGACACCTTGTCTTGAAGTCTTGATTTTGCACACACAGTATATTAATGCTCAATTATTAAATGTGATAATTTTGTATCTAAATCCTTAAGTCAACAGTTTTGGGCTTAAAACCTATTGGTATATGAAAATTTACTGAATTACGCGCAACTCACTATATTACATATTAATATGTATATATATATATATATATATATATATATATATATATATATATATATATATATATATATATATATGCAGGGTGACCCCCCAAAACAGGCCCAAAATCTAATTAGACCTCGTTTCTTAGTGTTTTTTTCCGAATTAAATGAAACTTTGGGCATAACTAGTATATAATATAAAACATCACATCAAAACACTATGGTTTTGCCTTTTCATTCTCCGTTAACTGTAAAATGCTCAGAAAAACAATTTAATGCCCTCTTTTTTTGGTGGGGAGGTCCCTGCATATATATATATATATATATATATATATATATATATATATATGTATGTATGTATGACAGAATGTTAATGGGCTAGGCTTTAAGCCTGTCGTTTTTCGAATTTTATTAGACAAACTTTAGGTATGTCGACAATGTACTTCTATTAACATAAAATTTTGGTCAATTAAAAAAGGATTGAAACCGCAGTTAAATATAATTCCGTACTAAATCTCACGCATTACACATATATAAATAACACTATTTCATTTGTCGGTATAGTCAACACCGATAATTTTTATTACTACTCATACAAAAACCTGTCAGTATAGAATCTTGTCTTCTCAATTTTAAAATGAACGTCAATATATTATACGATAGCAGGAAACATCTAATTCACCGAGCAATGCGTAGTTCTTTTAATATTGCAATATGTTAATAGACACCTTCATGCGAAAAACAATTCCTGACTAGTAAAATTTACTGAATTACATCGTTCATCAGCAGATTATTCTCACATAAGCGGTCATTACAACAAACTAATAATACTTATAATTATATAAACATATTATATTGTAAACAGCTGCTTACGACTTAGTGGTTAAATACAATGACCCCACAACTCAATCTTCACTCTTCAATCCTGCAGTCCAATGCACTTCTGACAGCAATTGCTTCTGCCAAACAAACAAGACACCCTCTCTCCCAAATACAGGGGTTTTATAGGACAAAACCGTCCAAAGTTATTTGCATACTCTTCCCATGATCTATAGTCTATAAATAGACGCAGTGGCCATTCTCTTCTTCTTTCTTCTTTCACTCTCGGAAGCGGGCGTTGCCAGTGGTAAAAGGTTTGCACGATTTTTTTTTTTTTACTACACGCCCCCATGATCATTAAAGATCATTCACATCTCATAATCCCGTGCCCAGATCGGCGCATTGCGTTCTCTTTGCGGTCTCTGCATCTGCACCGGTTCATCTTCATCACTCCCTGGCTCAGTATCACCATCCTCATCACCTAAGCGGACCACACGCCTTAAATCTAAAACATGTCGTGGCATTCCATTGCCACATAAGTTGTGTGGGGATTGCACTCCTGTTGTCACTCCTTTCCCAACTTCGTTGTGCATCGGGCATTAGGCGGTTTCACCCAAACTTCTTCTCCTATTTGGATTCTGGCTGGTCCTTGATCATTAATTTCCGGTGACATGTCTCTAGGATGCCTCCATTCGTAATTAAAGATTGCTCTATGTGGTACTGTGTCATCTCTTTGCCCGACCTTAGGGGACATGTTGTACCAAAATGTGGCCTCTTCAGGCGATATTCTTCCTCTCTCAGCTATTGCTTTCACGGTCCGATGATGTCGCTCCACAATGCCATTTCCTCCAGGTCTGTAGGCTGCCCTGTAATAACTTTTAATCCTCCATTTTTTTAGTATCGTCTGAAAGATTTCTGAGCGAAAAACAGTGCCGTTGTCCATTATCACCTCCCTTACTAGACCTCGTTCAAGCATCACCTTTTCTAATTAAGTTGCAACTGCAGATGCGGCTTCCACTCGCAGTTCCTTCCATATCGCCAGTCTACTTGGCCCACAATCAATTATTGATAAGTACGCTTCCCCTCAGTAGTGTGCTATGTCAATAGCTAGTCTCGTCCACTTCGTTAAAACTCCAATTTCCCCAAGATTATGTATATTTGGGGCAGGATCGGTCGATTGACACCGAACACAGTTCTTTACTATCATCTGAATTTCTTCCCGTTTTACATTCGGGTCCACTTGCCTCACCAAATATAATGTTCTCTCCACTCCCATGTGATGCATGTCATGCAACTCTTTAATTTCTCCAATTCCAAGACAGCATATCGGCGCCTCCTCTTTCTCTATTGACCACTGTTTTTTTTTTATCCGTGTTAGCGCATCTGCCTTGTTTCTTTCAGAAGGCACAAACACTGCTTTTATTTGCAGTTTCTATTCAGATATCAACTCTCTAACCATCCCTAATCTCCGCTTTATTATCACTTCTCCGGCACCCTTTGTTCGTATTCTGCCACTCTCCTCCACAGTAGAGTTCACCCAACTGAGTACATTGGCTGAATCAGTTCTTATTTCAATATTTGTCAGTCTCCATTTGATAGCTAAATTGAGACCCTTTAGAACTGCATCTTATTCAGCTATGTTAATGTGATTAAAGTCATCACTTTTCCTCAGCCAAGTTGCATCTTCTGCCACCACACCGCCAATCTCGACAACCACGCCAGTTGCAATATTGCTTGCATCACACCACACGACTCCTGTGCTCACTTCAGGTATGTGCCAAGCGCCATTAACAGGGTCTTCTTTTTTCACCTCAGCTTGAACCTCCTGCATCACTTTCATGGTTCTGCAATCAACTTTTTCTTCCAAATCCAGTCCATTTGCTCTTCTTTTCACATAACTGCATGCTAATCGCAGCCATCCAGCAATTGGATAGTGCCCCAATCATTTACCACAGATCGAAAATAGCTCCCGCCTACAAATTTCTCCTCCCATCTCTGGGATCTCGTTGCCTCTCCTGAACATTAGTGCACCCATCTTATTTTTCATAAGCTTAAGGCCCAGTGCCGCTCCTCCGTCCAGGGATTCCCGAGATTTTGCTGCTAACCCAAACCCCTTCAAATGTTCCACAACTTCCTGTGTCGATATTTTCGTTACGTCTACCATTATATCATCAATGTATGAATCAGTGACCTCTTTCGTCCTACTTCCTTTCTTTAATACTGTTTTTAAAATGGCTGCCATAATCTTTGGTGCGACATTAAGTCCGAATCCTAATCGTGTTAGGCAATAGGTTTTTCCTTTATAACAGACCAGCTGGTACTGCCATAGTTCCTTTGCCACATGTAGTTGCAGGTAGGCAGACTTTAGGTTCACTATTGCGGTCCCTCCTACCAACTGTCTCCCCTTTCTTATCTTTTCATCACATACATCTATTATGTCGCTCCCTGTATGACACGTCACAAAACGGTTCAACTCACGAAAGTCGAACACTGGCCTAACTTTCCCTTTTGTGGCCTGAAATACTGCCATCAATGGCAACACACCTTCTCTTTCTCCTTTCCATGGTAACAGAATACCATCCGATATCCATCTTTCCACCTCTTTCTCGAATTCTAATTTCTTATCGCCTTCCATAGAGCTTTTATAATATTGAACTTTGTTCTGCAATACTGGAGGTTCTCCCTTCCATGTCCATCTTACTGTCCATTTATCTCCATCGAAGTTTGCTTCAAAGTCTTTATCCTCGATTTTGCAAACATTCAGCTGATGGGCAGCCACGGCACATTGTATATCTCCAAACTTCACTTTGGCTTTCTTTATAGTTACACCTCCCAGCTCATTAATCACGTCCATTCCAATTATGACGTCGATCCCATCAACGATGTGATTCATCAAGATTGCCCTCACTTTTACGTGCATTCCACGGACTTTTATCTCCACTTGTCTGGCTCCTTTACATTCTATATTCCTCCCATCAACTGCTTTCACTGTACCGCTCCTTCCATATCCTTCAAAAGTTTGGAATTGATTAAAGTAGTGGTGCACCCAGTATCGACAAGTGCAGTCATTACAGAATCATTCACCTCTACTTCTATTATAGGAAGAGGCCAGTATCGCGCCTTCATTTCATTGCTAGGGTAGCTTGCGGCGCAGAAGCTCCCCCTTGCCCGTTTCCCAGAATCTGAGGACAATATCTCGCAATGTGGCCAAATTTTCCACAATTGTAGCATATTGCCCTGGCCCTAGGGATCTCTGTGCAATCTTTTTTTAGGTGTTGTCCTTGACATCTAAAGCACTGAAGGCTTGATTCTTTCTTTCCCTTATTAGTCTCATTAGTTTGCGCACTTGCGGCCAATGTCCGAGTTTCTACGACCCTTTTGCTGACTAAAAGCCGTGCAGTCGGTATCAGTTTGCTGACATCCATTCTCTCTATGTTCGGTAGCTTCTGTAATGCCACAGATACATCGTCTGGGAATCCAGTTATGAATGCCAGTTTGGCTGTATGTTCCAGCCCTCTTCCCAGATATCCCGCCAGTCCAGCCAATCTTTTGATTTTATTAGCATAAACATCCACCGACTCTCCTGTCCACTTGAATCGTTGCAGTTTTTCGTATGCCTCAAAAGGCCCCTCAGTGAAGGCGGTCACGAGTCTCATCTCTATCAGTTCTGCATCTTCTTGTTCTGCATTATTCATCTCAAAATAGAGAGCGAGTGCATCTCCCTGCACAAAAAGTGGAATAAAACTGGCAAAGTCTGGCACATGTTGAAGCTTAGCCACCAGTTTTACTTTCTTTATCCATCCGACTACATCACCTTCTCCACTAAAAGGTGGTATCACATCTTTTCCCAATCTCAACATCCCAGATTCCATGAGCTCTTCTTTGCCGGAATAGCTTGTGGTTAAATACAATGACCCCACAACTCAATCTTCACTCTTCAATCCTGCAGTCCAATGCACTTCTGACAGCAATTGCTTCTGCCAAACAAAAAATACACCCTTTCTCCCAAATACATGCTTTTTATAGGACAAAACCGTCCAAAGTTATTTGCATACTCTTCCCATGATCTCTAGTCTATAAATAGACGCAGTGGCCATTCTCTTCTTCTTTCTTCTTTCACTCTCTGAAGCGGGCGTTGTCAGTGGTAAAAGGTTTGAACGATTTTTTTTTAAACTACAGACTTATTAAATAGACAATAAAATAAAGATAAATATCATTAATAAACATATTTCAACCACTGAAATATACTCTTAAATGAGACCCATTATTTATTGCAAAAAATTAAACAAGTCAATCACTAATAAAAAAACTCTACAGCATACTACAGTTTAATCAAGACTAAAAATGCAGTGCACGTTTTAAATAACCTGTAGATGTATATGTATCTAAAATAACACGTACATCGGTATGACAAGTACACGTGTCTTTCAACGGCACGCATGTAATTTATGCTCTCCGTATAGCTTCATTTACAAAACGATCAGCACATGCCATCATGAAAGTGAATTTCGGAACATAAGAATGATAAACACTGCCATTTACTCAAACTGTGCTTCAAATCTTTGAAGCTCTACTAATATGTGTGATAAAAACTGACAATAAATGAGGCTGAATATGAAAGGTAAGGCACACTTGATTGTTTTTTTTTAATGATTTTAAATAACTTTAATCGTATTTTCAATATATTCACCAACGCATCTTTTAATCGCTTACTTGCATAAAGTTGACTTATGAGAGTTGAAAACTCCACGAACTACAGAAAATTCATTTGCACACACGAACAGAATGCTCGACTATAAGTCCGCTAAAAGGAAACAAAACAGATCGCACAAGATAACAAACAAGGTGTATCCCTGCTCTTTAATGAAACATGCATATATATATATATATATATATATATATATATATATATATATATATATATATATATATATATATACACTTTTACATGCGACATCCGATCCCGCATTTTGCTAATACCTGCCCTCTGATGAGACGGGGAGTATTTCTTCGAAACTCCGCGGATTAAGGACTATCCACTTATCTTGTGCTTCCTTTTTAAAATTAAACTCTTTTTCAAGATGTTTTTACATGTTTTATTAATCATTTGTTCATATTGTAAGCTCTATTTCCTTTACGGTTTTATTGAGCTTTTGCATCTGGTTGGGATTACTTTACTTGTAAATATTAACTCTTTAATATTTATAATACATTTTAAGTTTACCATTTTGATTACCTTCGTAAACTCATTGTAATTTATATACATATATATATATATATATACATATATATATATATGTATAAATATATATATGTATATATATGTATATATATATAGAGAGAGAGAGAGAAAGAGAGAGAGAGGGAGAGAGAGGGAATAAGAGAGGGTAGGAGGGAGGAAGAAAGAGAGATAGATAGATAAATAGATCGTCTTGTGGAAAAAGAGACTTGTTTTATCACTGAATAAATTATAACTGTTCCGTAATGAGTTTATGGCGAGGAAGCTCTTGCCTAATTAAAGAAATTGCTTTTTCCGTCGGTTGTCAAGCATTGTATAAAACAAGTATGCCTGACGAAAACCATCGAATCCAACTAAAATGTTGATGTGTTGGAACCCTTCTATGAAGAATATTAATTCTCTTCCACAGTTTTTATGTAGGATACTATTATATAAAATAGATTTTATGAAATTTTCAAGATTCTAAATATATATTTATGAGAATTATCTTAAAAAAAAACTACAGGATTCTCCCTAGAAATAACGTAAGAAAATATAAAATGTATAGTATTTTGGGTATTTTTTTCAAAAACGGTTGATACTACTAAAGTTTTAGGGTTTTCGCCATTTACTCGTATATTTATTAAAAAAATCATGCACATATTTTTAAAAAATAGTTTAATTTCTAGCATGTCTCTTTGTTTTATATTTTCATAATAATATATTCGTTTGTTATATTGTGTGTAGTGACTTGTACGGTATTTACGCTTGACGTCATCTTTTAATTTCCTTTTATTTGAAAAAAAAAAACAATATTACTCTCTGAACATGACTGCATAATGGAAACATGCTTCAGATAATGACATGCTGATGAGTTCAACGATACAAACTGATCGATTTTATAATCACGTTGACAGAACCTTGAAAATATTTTTTTTCTTATTTTACAACATTGTAATACATAATAACATCTCGTGAAGAAGCTTCCATTTATGTCTCCATGTTTGCATCTCTCAAATGTAATAATAAAAAACGCGAAATAATTGCCGGAAATTAAAACGAAATAAAAACGACCTTAAAATGAAATCCTGCATGAAATCGATATAAAAAACTGAAAATAAATAAATAAAAAAAAGGTTGGTGAAAAATGCACTCAATTGACACGTGGTTTATGATCGATTTCATAAATCGATATTTTATATCTCTTCAGAATGGGTAAAAAATGTGAGAAGAATGGCGACCTTTTTGATTAAATAAATGAAAGCTTGTAAGGGCTATATCGCCAGTGTTAGTGATAATGTTTAGGTAAATGTGTATAGGTATACGTCTAATGTGAATACATCTATCCAAAAATGATTCCCATAACATGGTACGGAAATTCTCTAGCAACTTCTAAGATGTAAGTAACAGAGAATTACTTGTAATATTATAGTGATAAATAATTGACTGCGAATAAACAAATTTATTTATATTATTTATATAAAACAATACAATAAAAATATAAGGATCCATTCATTTATTTATTTATTTATTTATTTGCCGACTATTATCCTCATCTTTATAGTTGTTATTGCATAACGCTTCGGTCAACTATTACTGCGGTCTTCGCAAGTTTGATAACCTCATCAGGATAGGAATACTGAATCTTTAACTAATATGAATATATGCCATTCGGTACGCACCCCACAATAGGAAGTCAGACAAAAATATTATAAGACTAAAAAATACAACCTTTATCGAACTTCGTGCCATACTTGATAGAAAAACAATTAATGTTCTAAACACTTGAAATTTTAGATGTTAATTTCAAGGATATAAGTCACACCTTTTAATATATATATATATATATATATATATATATATATATATATATATATATATATATATATATAGTTGAGTGGAGATGGTAATTAATAAAAACTGAAGAAAGTGTTCAATACTGCTGTAGAGCAAATATGCGTTTTCTGTTTTATTACCGTATCTTTCTGTTAAGTTACATTAATGTTTCGGCTACACGGCCGTTTTTTTGGCTGTCTGTAGCGTCCTCAGACTTTCACAGAAATGTTCGCTATTTTGGGATAAAAGAATGGAAGGGTGAATCGGGTAAGGAGGTTGCGAGGAGGGCGGAATAGGAATATATCTATATATCTATATATATATATAAATATATATATATATATTTATATATATATATATATATATATATATATTCACATACAGTTCTGAAGAGGGTCGGGCTCGCAAAAAGCCGGGCTTCACTGCTAGTGATGAATGATTGACAAAAGGCTATATACTGAATGCCTTGATATTGGCAATCTTCCAATTTATTTATTTAATTCAGATTTCATTCACAATTTTAGACAGTATTGGTTGCATAGCAAAAAATCATTCATTAATTATTATATAAATCACATAATTTATTTTGTTCTTAACTGATCAGAATAAATAGCAACAATCAATCCACCAAAAGGAAATAAAATGTGTTTGAACATGAAAAAATCCGAAAATTTTAAGAAAAGCTGCAAATACCTTGCTTACGTTGCTCCTATTGGAAACACACACACCCACGCACAGACACGCACAGACATACACACACATACATATATATATATATATATATATATATATATATATATATATATATATATATACATATATATATATGTGTGTGTGTGTGTGTTTCTACTTTAACTGGCTCTATTTAACGCTGTGATATATACAGTGTGGCTACAGTTGACGGTGATCATTGTCTGAAGAGAGCAATTCCAATCCTACCCAATGCTGGCCCAAGGATTGGTTGCTCCAAACCCTGCATGACGACAACAGCTATGGGAGGTAGTAAGTACTGACGATACAGTTAAGGATTCAGTAACCCTATCCTGTCGCTGGTGAAAACCTGGCGAAAGCCAGAGGAATAGTTGATTTAAACGTCCTGAAACAGCAACTATAAAGATGAATATGATGTAATATGAATACATAAATAAATAAAATATACACATTCTCATTATTAAATACATGCAGATTCTTCTTGGCATTTGAAACAGACAAATCAGAAGTGAAATTCGTTTAACTTCATAATAATGGAAGTGTGAGCAATAATAACCACATTTTCTGAAGGGATTACACGAATGAAAATACCGAATAAAAGGTGTTATAGTATATAGAGTATATATATATATATATATATATATATATATATATATATATATATATATATATATATATATATTAGATTAGTTATACAGGGGACCTTTTTCCGCAAGTATGCTACTGATTTCTTCTAAGCGAAAATTCATAGATGTTAAGTTATACATTTAACATTTAAAAGGATATGTTCGCAAATATGTGTGTATTTCTAGGTTGTAATAACAGAATACACCACATATACTTACATGTACTAGGTCAGTGTGACCTATACTTAGTTACCATGAGACAAGCTGGTTATATACTTACTTAGACGGGGGAGTAGTGTTTTATTACGTTGATATAGGTAACCAAGTTCTTGTATTTTTAAATACTGGAAAGACTAATGAAAATTGTCAAATCAAAATACATACGAAGTTCGAAAGTATCTTACATTATCTACCCATCGACGCTCATTCTGTTTAAAATCCAACTGTAATTATTTTAGAGCATTTACAAGAGACAATTTACTATATTTTCTGTAAAGCTTGATTTTATCCTATATTGAATTGCCATCAGCAAATATACCACATTGTAAGACCTTAAATTTAATCGAAATCGGTAAAATGTACTATTTTCAATCAGATATATTAATGCCCTTCTATATTCAGGGACTCATTGCAGTCAAGGAAGTAGTTTAACATGCCTAGAGAATCTAATTTGACCAAACTACATTGTGTAGATTATAATTTACAAATGTGTATTTTGGTGTTATTTAATTATTTTTATATAAAACTTGCATCAGTGCACCTATTTCAAACATCGAGAACTATTATCCTATTATGTTCTTAGAATCGATTTCCTTTTAATCCTGATATTGTCTCATCAAAACATTTTGTGTTGAGTTTATATGCTAAAGAATTCTACTTTTACGGTGGTGAAACTTCTCGCATGTATAGTGGTGTTAGTCTGCATGTGTTAACGTAGGTCGAAATAGCAGTGCTCCTTCTGTAATTATCGATTATTATTTTTCAGATACGTATCGAAGGTTTTCCGATGCTAAAACAAAAAAAATATATATTTAAGAAATTCTCTACGATATTACATTCGTGCAAAATGTCAAAGAAATATAATATATTCGATTCAGAGTCAATAGAAACAAAATTATACCACACAAATTCACGCACACTAAATGAATTATTTACTATATTAATAGAGAGTAGGAAGAAGCGCCACAGGAGATACATTACTATGTAATATATTGATGGTGGAATTTTCTAGATCTTCAGCGTAAATGAGAAGCACTGATATTATTGTAGCTATTTTATTAAAGGCTGCAAAAGAATTTATCTAAGCTAGCAAGGACGTGGGACACAGCCCGGGCGTAATATATGTCTTTATATGATATGTTTATTCGTATATATTCTTATATAGTTAACGTTTTTTATCGATGTTTATATAGTAAAACGGTATTTGAAAATTAAAAATATGTATATTCCTATGATTTTGGTCATCACTTTGATTCAAAAATAAAACCAAACATATGAAAACTAATTCGTAACATCATTTATTTATAATGTATGATTTAAATGTTAACATCTATAATCGAAACCGTAACAAAACCTTATGTAGAATTCTTGGTACAATTATTTATCACAAAATAAATGACTTGCATATGCATATATAACTGAAATTCCTAATCTAGAATTATAATCGAAAATGAAACCAAAACTTATGAAGACAACTTGATGAACTTATTTATTAAAATATATGATTTAAGTGTCAACATATATAACCGAAACCGTAACAAAAAACTTATGAAGCATTCTTTGTAAAAATATTCATCACCAAATAAAGGGCTTCAGTGCCATCGAACTATAATGGAAATCGAACCCAAAACTTATGAAAAATTGTTGTTACATTTTTTTTCAAGAACTAGAAGACCATAACCATTTAAGAAACTCTGATGTTAGTGTATCACACAAAATAAATAACACGCATACTACTTTAAATTAGGATAATGCCTGTGGTTTCACATTTACAGACATTTACATTTGTCTTTTTACAAAATACATTACTTGATATTGTATTGTTAAAGACGCATTTACTTCCAGAATATTACTCGTATTTTCATCTCTTAAGGGGCATTACTTCTGCCTGCCTCCATCCAGTCACAGAAACACTACAGATAGCTCTACATGTCCCCTATTCTATGCACAGGGAATGTATAAACGTGGTGAAATTCCTCAGTCCCAGAATTCATGCGACTTTGAACGCATACTTGTGGACAAGCTTCTCGGCGCTCGTCTAGCACGGCCGGATACTTTACTTTTCCGTGGTTAGTCGACTACTAACAAATATACTCCGATATCAATTTTCCCTGTGTGTGTTATATAATCCACTTCTATGCAGACATCTCGAGTGAGTTGATGACTAGCATCCCGACAGATACCAATTGATTTGTCGGGGATCGATTGCGCGATTGATCCGGATCTGAAGATGGTTCGTGTGTCACGTGAGATTGCCAATCAATAACAAGTTGGATTTTCCGAATGAATCGATCGATGTGTAACGTTACATAATCGGTGCAATGCAATAATACCTAGTAGTGATGCTTGCCCCGTGTTTCTTTAACCCTTTCTGTGTTCGTCTACCGATATAATTATTACGTTTCTGATTTTGTATCAGTACCGAGTTTCCAAACTGAAGTTTCCTGAGTAGACGGCAGCATGACGTGACCGTCTTGAGGAGCAATACTCTTCTCCTATTGGGGAGGTTAAACTCCCTAAAATCGTTGGGCAAGGGCGGCTAAATGTGCTGAGATTGTCCGGTAAACGTTGATTTAATCCCAGACAGCGGCCGCCGACCTATAAATAGGAACGAGTTTATTGTGTTTGTTAAAAAAAACAGATATTTTATTGTGTAAAACAATAACGGATACAGATATGGATATTGTTTAAAAATGACAGGAAATGTCAGAATAATGCAGAATGACAGTGTGTGGCCTGAGGAACACTGGTTCAGACGTTCTGGCTTTCTGAGTAGAGATATTGACATGATTTGAGCCTTTAAGATCGTTTGACAGTGATTTCATTTCCGGTCCCAGATTTACAAAACTCCGGACGAATTGCTGAAATGCACACACGCAAAATGGATTTGTGGATTTCCCAGAAATCTGATTGGTTTAGTGAATCGTCCGACCCATCCTGCCGGATCAATGGCCTTGGAATTTGCCGGTCACAGAGTCCGATATATGTAACTGGAGATCATAAGTTGTGTGGGTTGGGATTATTCCAGGGGGACGAGAAAGTGATACATCGTGTCTGCAAGGTTGAGGTGGCAAATGATGAGCTTTTACCACTGGTCGTAAAGAAGTCGAAGGTGCCTTGTTGGTATCCACGAAACAGAGGATGGAACTGTCCAGGGTTTGCAGTAACACGGCTGCTGGGATAATCAAGGTGAGTGTGCCTTTAACTATTATAGAACTGGGCATGGGGGGTGAAGCCCGGTGAAAGGCTATAGGGATACCTGCGTATTATTAAGTTGAGGAACGGTATTTATTAAAATCATCTGAGGTAGAGTGGGTGAATGCCCAGTTTAATAACCTTACAAACCCCTAGGATTCCCTGGTCAATCGATCACCACCGCGTATCCAGCTCAGGTAACCAAAAACTCTGGGGGGAGCTAGGTGAATAGATTTGAGTGAATTGCAGACTCGATTAGACGGTCTGTAGAATACAGAATCTAGAGATAGACTCCATAATGCAGTGAGTACAGGAGCGGGAGTCACCACGCTAATAATGTTATCTGTGTTGTTGGCTGCCATCATATGTTGTGTAAAATACAAAGGTGACGGAGAAAAGAGGTGACAAGCATCTCGATGCTGGTGGCGCTGATAGCAAGAACAACTCTGGTCCGAAGAAGCACGCAGTTCCTGATGCCGACATAAGAGAGACAAATATGCGTGCCGAAAACCTCCCTGACACCTAGATCCAGATGCACTAAAGGACGACTTGGATATATTTTTCTCTTTCTTTTCTTTCTTTCTGTTTTATTGGAGTTTTTGCAGGGTGCTGAACTGTGTAGTGCCAGGAGAAATCTCAACTGCGACCAATTAAGGTGAGAGGAATCACTTAGTTCAATAAAATTCTTGCAAAGTGCTGACCTGTGAACTGCCAGGATAAATCTCAACTGCGACCAGTCATGGTGAGAGGAATCCCGTAGTTCAATAAATGCCCTAATAAAGGTGGTATGCCTTGCATTGTGGAGCTTTGCTCTTAATGAAACAATAACGAATTTTGTAATTGTGATTGAAATTCTGAGTAAAAAGGCTAGAAATATTGATAAAAAGGGAATTACATTTTGTAAACCCTTGAATAAAACGCAATCCGAGGAACTGTTCTGGTGAACTTTTGGGAATTATAATCGAGACATATACGAACTGAGAAAGAACCGACTGACACTTCTAAATTTTGATTTTAAAAAATGTCATAGTGCATGATGAAAAAAAAAACTTAATTATTCGAAATGAACTTTCTAATTTTTTAAAAATATTTTGAATGCCTTTCTGGTAAACTCTATATATAATGAAAAGGGGAGATCCCTCATCTGGAGGGTTGCTATTATACTATGTTCATGCTATCTTTCTTGACAGGTGAAGCAGCGATGGAGCGGTGAACCTTGGGAGAATAGAGAAACTAGTTATGCGAGGAGGGAGCGGTGTGTTTTGCTTAGACCAAATGGTCTCATGAGGAGAAATATGCCTAAGGCGCGAGCGAATAGGACTTGAGCGTCTTGAAAAGTGATACTGCTCCCGATTGGAAAGGTCAGAATCCCCTAAAACCCTCCGCAAGGTCAGGTAAATATGGTAAGATTTTCCGTAAAACTTTGATTAAATCCTGGACAGCGGCAGGTCACCTATAAAAATGCACGAGCTTATTGTGTTTGGTAAAAATAAAAAGACAAATATTTTTATTGTTTAAAGCAATGACAGGAAATGTCAGAATAATAAGGAATGACATTGTGTGGTCTGAGGAAAACTGGTTCAGAGGTTCTGGGTTTCTCAGTAGAGACATTGACAAGGTTTGACCCTTTGAGGTGTGTGTGTGTGTTTTAAGGCGGTCACCACTTAGCAAGGCCCGGAAGCCACTCAGGGATAAGGGTTATTGTAAGTGCAGTACGTTAGTGTGGATATTCAGATTGTCTACTTAAGATGGCGGTTAATCAGGAATTTGTTTACGTTGGACTTGAATACATCAAAGTATTAGTAAGGAGGGAATCAGGCAGACGGAACAGAGTTCCACAGGCGTGCAGTTCTAAGAAAGAAACTTTGTTCATCGAATCTACGTTTGGATTTAGGCATAGATAAAGAGTGGGGAAAGTTTTCAGACTGGATTAAGCTAGACGGGTGTTTTTTTTTGTAAAAGATTTGCGAGGAAGGCTATAGATTGGACTTCAGAGGAGCACCTGCCATGGAAATAACGATAAAACAAAGATAGGCTTGAAACGTCTCTTCTGGGGGAGAGAAGTTGCAGGGAAGAGAAAAGGGTATCCCCCACTAAGCCACGAAATCGATGTTGTACTCTGTAAATGCAGGATGAGCTGTTTTTAGCAGCTCCTGCCCAGATATGGCAGCACTATTCCATACTTGAACGTACTTGGCTTTTATATAGATTGAGAATTGCATCAGTAGTGAGATATCTTCTGGAGCGGTAGAAGAATCCCACCATCTTTCCAGAGACCTTGGCAATAGACTTGATGTATGTGTTCCTTTTCAGATTAGGAGTGAAGGTCAAGCTCAGAAGCTTGTCAAAACATGGGGCTTCCTCTAGACAAGATCCATCCATTTCAGTTGATGCCAGATGGGGATCAGAGCTTTGATGATATAAATATAGGAGTTTGGTTTTGGATGCATTAAAGGTAACCAGCCACGTCTTCCTCCACTGAACTTATCGTTCGAGATCAGAGGAGAGAGAATCAGAGAGAGCTTTGCCATTTACAGTTTTTGATGTGTTGCTGTAGATGGTCGTGTCATAAGCATATATGTCAACGAATGATTTAAGTATGTGTTTAGGGAGATCATTGATGTATATCAGGAAGAGAGTTGGTCCCAAGATGGACCCTTGAGAGACTCCAGCATTAATACTGTAGGCCTCTGATTTTTTCCATCAACCACTACTCTTATGAGCCTATCAGAGAGAAATGATTTAATGATAGAGAGAATATTTGTGGGAAAGAGATTGTATTTTGTTCCCAGATTCACAAAACTCCGGACGAATTGCTGAAATGCACACACGCAAAATGGATCTGGGAATTGTCCAGAAAGCGTGTCGGACCCTTATTGGGTTAGTGAACCTTACTTTGTCATCTAAGTATTAACACGTTTATTTGAGCCGAAATATAAAGATTGTAGGCAAAACTCGAGAGAAACACACTCCCGGACGACGCCACAACTCCCAATCCATTAATCCTGACCACCATCGGGAGGACGAAGAATAAGACTTTGGGAGAATCATAAGGTACACTGGTGTAACTGAACTGCACGTTGTATATATGTAATTGTAATAAATGTAACTTTCATGAAATTACTTTTCTCGGAGATAGAAATCCGGAGTCTCTGTTCTTTCCCTGACGTGCATGCAAAACTATCTGCTTTTAAGCAGAATCGACACAGTGCTAAGACGCTGAGAATCACCGTGAAGCCCTCCTGGAGGACGGACGATCACGACTAACAGTTTCGATGGGGTCAAATGTCTATTGCTGACCTGCGCGGGAGACCCTTTACTGCAGTACTGATTATAGAACTTTTTCCGCATTTGCCTTCTAGCTAGTGCTAGCACTCTTAGTTCGCCCAATTTACTCGTTCCCTCAATGTTTACTACCCGTTCTTTAAAACAATGGGATGCTTTTTATCATTTACAACAGAGCTTTACGGCCGCAGACATGTAATGGTCCTGGCCATGAGTATTACGATAGGTCATTAAGTTTCTCACAACCGTATTATGACATAAATATATGACGTGCACCCTATTGTCGAGAATTATCCGTTTTGGTCTTTTCACGGCTTATTCCGCTTGTCCATTACTTGTAGGTATTCGGCTGACGATGTGCGTGTTGGTATATCCCAGTCTCTCAAATAAGATTTGTATTCTTGTGATTCGAAATGGTCTCGTCAATCTGAGGAAATTTTATGGATTGCACGCAGAACCAGGTTCTTAGCGTTTACCAAACGCTTCTAGATTTCTTTCATGACATCATTAAAGGTTGTCTACGCGTTGAGTGTAATATTGTATTGCAAATGTAACATTAGGACTTGTTAGCCTGATGCTGGTGCCCAAACCTGGCCAGAAAAAAAGATCTGCCTTTCATTTGCTGGTATGGTATTTACCATCGTCTGTGCGGCAGGGAGCGATTCCTCCCCCCTACCCGGAGTCTTCGAGGCATTAAGATTTTATTTATTTTAGTTATTACTGCTTTCATCAGACCTTGGCTAGAACACTATTGCTAACGGCGCAAAGTCGTTAATTTATTCGGGAAAGCCGTACCGAATTATGCATGCTAAGTCAGGCTTTTATTATCATTGGCCGCGGCGGCGACAATCCACTTCCATGCGATAGCCTTCAGCTTGGTGTTACTTCCGTACATAAAAGAGAGCGCGACTTTCTTAAGCGTGTCGATGGTCTGAGGTTGGGTGCATGTAACATATCGAAAGGCTCAGTCGGGGGTTTTATTTAATTTTCTTATGGCGGTGCTTTATCTTGAATCTGTATATCAGAGAATTTTCTTTAAAATTGAATGAGCGGTGTTTTTAAATATTGTCGAATATATGGTCTTTATATATTTTTACCAATAGTAAATTTTCAATAGCATAACCAATTGTATATTATCGTCATCAATAAATTCAGCCATCGAACTATAAAAAGTCGGCTCCACTTCCCACTGGTGTTACCGAGATCCCTCATCCCAAGTTAAACGGCCAGGTCAGAAATGTAGTGTCGATGTTTACACTTGAACGTAAAAATCAAAAGACATAAACGCGTGTGTATGCATATCGTCTACGCAGACACTGTCCTAAAAATAAAACACATAATTTTATTCTGAACCAATCAGAAAACTGTCTGTATTTATTTGATTGTTAATTCTAGAAGGTACACAAACTCTTTAAAATCAGATCTTCGTTCAATAACCTAGTGGTACACAGTCGACGCACATCTCCTGATCGGTGTCGCTTGCCTGCAACAAGGTTACTCATCTCTGGAACATTTCCCTCCACAAGACTACAAAAATCATAACGAACAATCAGACACAAACACGAGTCAACGGCTTCTCATTATCTGTAAATCTATATAGACTTGAATCATTGAAATATCATAAGGTTTTCTCCCTGAACTTTATTTATAATACGAAATCAAATGAACAATCACCCTTATAACCACGTTTCAATGATATAAATAATATATATATATATATATATATATATATATATATATATATATTCAATAATATAAATTCAGTAAATATGCAGAGAATATTTCAATACGCTGTCAGCTTATATTTAATCCATCCAGATGTCATCCAATCTCTTAACTAACGGACGCACTATATTTTACGAATATTCTAAACATATTCATAAGAATGATATGTGTGTCTATTGCGATAAACATTCAATTATTAACATATATAAATACTCTTTTGTGAGTATATTCCTATCCGATGTTGTCCCCCAGATTTATCGAGGAGGAACCTAAGTTTTCAGTGACGTCCGTGCGTCCGTTATTCCGGATGATTGCCAGATAACTGTTCATTAGTTTTTCCTGACATTTTGCCACAAGTTGTATTTCATGAAATAATATATGTGATGTGAAGTACGTGTAATAATAAATTATTTATTTATCCCACTTTAATCTTAAAGTATGGCAGTAAAATAGAATAGGAGCTCATAAATAAATTTAAAAAAATGAGTAGAAAGCAGAACTAGAGAGGTGTGCGGATAAACGCAATAGAAAAATGAACGGAGGTATTTTAAAGGATTAATGAATGGATTGTGGACTTCCGTTGCGTAATAATCGCGCTGCGAGAGAATCATGTCGAAATAACATATAAGCCGTCAAAGATGACGTGAATGTTTACTTAACGTATATGTTGTGCTTTATTTATCTTTTTCAAGTAGTGATTTATATTTCCAGGTCTGTTTATTCGTAATTTATTATATGCCAGCGCATGTCAGGCAACGTGTGCTTATTTAAGACCTGTGATAGAGTGTTTCGTCGTTGTGCCGCGCATTAAATTGTACGTATTTATTTATTCTCCGAAAGGTAGGAATTGAATGATTAATACGATTCCTTTACGTTGTAAAGATAGAAAACCTAGTCATACAAGCATGTTTCTTTTTGTTTCATGATGCCTCGCTTTTCTTATTTAGACGCACAACTGTCAGCTAAAATTCAATTTAGCTAAGCTGCGTGACGTATTTATCGCGTTTTCAACTAACACACATTAATAATATATGTATATTTTTTGCATACATTCACTTCACTTTAAATTAATAATCCTGTGTGCTTTATGAAAGACATATATTTTTGTCATGTTAGATTTTTATTTTATACAAGTCTCTACAAGTAAAATTATGAAACGGGCGTTTTGAGTCATTTACTCTTATTTTATTTAGTTATTTATGGAGGCTATTAATTGATTATATCAATTTCTATACTCCATGTGAAAACAATGTTCACATTTAATTTTAAATATAATTGGGTATAGATCCAATATATTTCTATTGATACCAGAAATTGAATGTACTAATATTATTTTCTCTAAAGTCTATAACACTGTATATATATATACAGATAGATATATATATATATAAATATATATATATATTAAATATGTATATATATATGTATATATATATATATATATATATATATATATATATATATATATATAGTATCAAGAGGACCGACGTGAATACAGTGGTGTCTAATAGCATTGTAGAGATTTCCTGTGAGTTTTAAAGAATTAGTTTTATACATAATGTCTTGAAACATAAACGCTCATTTCTAAGGTCCTTACTTTTATATAAAAAAAACATGATAATCAGTTCTATATGTCTGACCTCACTGCTTGTGCTGTGAGTGAAGCTTGAATTTCAGGTTGAAATGAAATATTATTTATCGTTGTTCAATTGTGTTTTAAAAGGAAAGATTACTCTCGCACGCACCCCTGTAAGATCCAAGATCCTACTGTTAATCGTATATACCCCGCATGTTTACTTCTGTCTCATGAAAATATTAAAAAGCACTAGTCATGTTAAGTTATGTAATGGTGTTAACTTTTTCCTATGTACCGGTTCCTATTTTACATCGTATTTCGATTATTTATATTTAGCAAAAACATTCAGACATTAAACATATCTCAAAACACTGAAACGAACATAAATATTATTTGTGTGAAATTCCATTTAAATTACCCAGATGGTTTTGGAGACATAGGCAACACAATCATACGAACTGCCCAGAAAGCCACACAGGCAGCACAATTTTCCTTGATATGACATCCTGATAACAAGAAACTTTAGCAATTCCAAACTTTTAAATTTACATGACCACATCACGGATTATACTGAAGAAATCAAGAACATCACAATAAAGACATGTTTGCCAATAACCTAAATATCACGTTAGACATTGACCATAATATTTTGCGTCCTGGTGGCTCCAGAGTGGCTGAAATCATTTATGATATACACTTGTGTGTTTTAAGCATTTCTTACGTAGAAAGTTGTTTAAACGTTTTAGAAGGTAGTTGTGGGTGAAAACACGGAGAGTCTGGCGGTTAACGCAGAGTTTCATTGCCCAATTTAATTTCGGTAGTGTCGGTTTATCAACGTTCGGTTTGCCATCGTCGTGGAGGATAATTGTGTTTTTAATGTTGATTAATGCTGAATCATGTCGAAGTTTTTATTGAATTTGATCCAGTTGTTGACTCTGTCAGTTGTTCTCGACCGTAATTGTTTGCCGGCCCTAAAAAACTGACATAAATGAAACCGGTAAAAGACTACTAAACATTCAAAATAACCATGCTAATTACAGCTTGCGGGCATTAGTGAGGACAATTTTAAATGCTTAGTATTTGCGCAAAATTGATTCCTCGTCGGAATTCAAAAATTACAGGACGGATCTTCACAACATTGTAAAATGAATCAAACCTAACCGTTAAAAATATTAAAAAAACACTGTCAGAAAATACAAACTTATACACAATAATTGAGTCTGAAGTCGCGCAGATTAAAGTAGCAGAGAGCCAATTTAAAAATACGTAACAAATAAAAAAGTAAGAGCAAATACACGCATATCGACAAATAGCAAATAAAAATGGTAAAGAAATAAAATCCTGTCTCCGTGTACTCGATGTTGTTATTTTGATTGGGGTAAGTACTGACCAGGTTTTTCAACAAAATGTTTATATATATATAAGCTGGAGTCATGTTGGCAAACTTACTGTCCTCAAACTGAATTCATGAATCTAAATTATTTAACCACCCAATTAGCAATTAGTGCAAAATCAAAAAAAAATTACAACAGGTGATCATGTTAAAAAAAACTAATAAAAAATATTTTCTATTTTTCTAGGTAATTAAAGCCAAACAGAAGGCGAAAAGAAATCGATTATATAGGTGGCTTTCCTCTAACGTGAACAAATCAGATATGAGACACGCGCAAACCGACCCAGTCGTAAATGTCTATGCGAATGCCCTATTGCAATTGTTGTAGGGATATCGATTAAAATGTCGAACATCATTAGTATAGCAGGCTTGTCGAAAACCGAACATAATGTTTACCCGGCAATGTCGGGTCTACATATATATATATATATATATATATATATATATATATATATATATATATATATATATATATATATATATATATATATATTGTAACAGGCTGGGACAAGACAAATAGGGGTCTTCAGTCTTCAACTTTACAATAGCGAGCCACTATCCGCTGCTCGTAACACAAAATAAAAATGAAAAGAAAAAAAAGATATGAAGTGCGTCGGGCGCAGAATGACACAATGTATAGGATTCGTAAATGATTCTTATTTAATCTCGGACAGTCCAAACGCAAAGCAAGAATGGGGCGCCACTTGGATAAGATATATTAAGGGCTTTATTAAGAAAATAATTGAAACTTGATGGAATATCTCAGTGGTGGGGTGAAATTGAGCAAACGAAGAAAACAAGCAACAGAATTTAATAAAATAAAACAAAACCAATAAAAGAAAAAAAACAATAAAACTAACAACCAAATAAAAAAAATAACAACCGGAAAATAAAAAAATATATATCATGGATGGGGGTGGGGGTCAGATTAAAGGATGTTGTATTTAAAAGCGGTTACTTATCCGTGAGATAAATACATAATTGCATGGCCAGCATTATTTCTTTCTCTTTTGTTTCCCCTCCTGTCTTTTTTATTGAAAGTATGTTAATGCGGATATTTCGCCCCCGGTAATCTTTTTTAAATCCCCCGACGTTGTCGCATTGACGCGCAAACTTCACGCGCCGTGCGTCATTTATATTGCTCCGTGTGGATATCTTTTTATACGCCGATTTTTCATGGCGATTGAATATAAAGTCACATTGGATTCACAGTATATGATATTCGTTAATATTTTTAGTCGCTTGTATATGGATTTTAGTTGGGCTGCAAAAAACATCCTTCGTTTTATCATCGAAATAATACGGAGATAATGATTTCATCAGATATGGTCGCTGGTTCTTTCCATAATTGCTTTTGGCATGACAACGCGTGGAATTGTTATATCACTTCCCCTGGTGATCTCGACCCAAAGCGTAACGGTTTTTGCGCTTAGAGATTTCCCCTTTCCTTCGTACTTTTTTATCGCTGCCCCTACTTCCTTGCCCATTTGTTGTTACACGGAGTGACAGGGATGGGCGATGTCTCCATGGGACGCCAAATCCTAGTGTAAATGAACAAACAGTGCAGTTTTAGGCCTTGCCGTATGTAATCTGAGTTCTACGCTATGACAAAACAAGAAATGAGTAAGTCCTTCATTCTCGTTCCTTCCTTAACCTTAAAAGTCCCCAAGACCTTGACATATGTTAATTTAAGTTCAGCACCATGCTAAAGGCGTAGCTCATGAGAAAATGCTGATAGCCAAACGGACGAAAGGACAAGAGTTAATTTATAGGTCAACCCTACTTTTGTCGGGGAACCAAAAACAGTTTCCTCTTCGTGTTTTTTATGTGACAACTTTATTCGTTTATCACAGTCTTTCTCAGTAGAAATACCAAACAATTTTACTAGAAGGACTTTTTCCAGAAATACATACGTTTGTTTAAGCTAAATAATCGTATGCTATGATTTACTGCTGTTTGGTCAAAACATAATGCAGTTGTGTTATTGTTTAAATATTATATAATCTGATTTGTTAATATTTAACAAATTATAATTTCTACCAGTGTTTTTTTTTTTTAAATAGTACCTTCTTAATTTTCGACGATGTGAGTATCAACGTTGCGTGCTTCAATAGTCTAGCGTATGGTGACATATCCCTATCTTCAGCAATGACTGTTAACATCGCATTCTAAGTTTATTCGTTTATATATGCATAGGTTTACAGACGTAACATTTTTGCCAACATTTTAAAGACCCAGGATTACCTTGGATCTCTTAGAATTACTACTTCGAGCTGCGATCAGTGATGCGAGGTGGCCGAAGGTAGTTTTTTTTTATTTTCTACGTACAGACATTCACTTCTATCTTGTTTCAAACTGAGTTTCCCATAACCACTGTGGCATAATTGATGTGATTATATATCGTTTAAGGAAAACAACGTGTTCGACAAGCTTGTTGAACTCTCTTACTAGAGATAAAATCTTTTATCAAATCTGTTACAAAAAATCACTAGAAAAATTATGAGTCAATCTTCCGTTCCAGAATGTGTGTTATTTGCTCGCAATCATGAACACGTGTGAGACGAACATGCGCTTTAAAATAGAGGATGTACGCTATATTTAGAAATTACTTTCTCAAAGCATCTGATCCATTTTGATAAGTTTTACGTCTAGCGTGTGATTCCCCTTCTTCATCACTTCAATCTCTTTCCGATAAAAAAAGACGTTGTTAGTCTGTCTCTGTTCTATAATTATTCTCACGGTAAGTATGTGGATGGACTTCAGTTTATATCACCCTTGCTTCCAAAACATCACAAATATCACTCGTCCAGCTATAACTATTACTATAACTCCCTTACTCTGTACCCGTGCCTTTATCTAAACGTAAATTGCACAGCAGCAGACGAAAATTTTTACCAACACTTAAATAGTCCGCTTTTAACTCCACAATTTTCTAGAACCACTGATATTTTGAACTTGGTTCGGCTGACATGTTCACCAGTTAGCTACACCATGATTGTCTTCAAATTCAATATAAGCAACTAATTTACATAATGTCTTCTAAAATAATAACATTCTATCTAACGTCGAGTACTAACAATCACAACGATGCTGTCTCACTTGGCACATTTCACTCATTATCACGTACCGTCGATTGACTTCCGTGAACTCCCTTAAAAATAAATGAATTAAAAAACAACTGAATTCATACGTTTTATATTATTCTTTTATCAGCAAGTTAGACTTAAAACTCTTACTTAGCTTCCTTTATCACTCCCAGTGGTTACCGTTTTTACCGTATTTTGTAGATTGAGTAATTCATTATAAGAGAGCGACAAGATCTTCAATAGTATCACCTTTCCACGAACTGATTTTTACTCTCATTTTGATATCAATATTTATTTTATTTAGGGAGTAGGCGTTTAGTTTCTTTCAACTATTTCCCCCTTTAGTCAGTGTAATTTCACATATAGAAACATAGAAGTTTTTTTTTTTTATTAGTTGGTTACCTCTATCGGCATTCCCGCCCCCGTGTGTGGAATTATTTGAAAAAAAAAACATATAAAATATATTCAATGATATCTAATCATTATTTCAGAGGATTTTTCTTATGTATCCATTGATTTATATGTGACATATAAACAGATCTTGATCCTGGAATTTTGTGAATAAATCTACCGGTTCTTATACCAAAACATTTTCCAATGCAATAGTTCCTTACAAAAAGTTCTTCTACTTAGTAAGATTTATAGTCCGTTTTTTCTTCTTTTTATGGGTAGTCCTTTTTTATTTGGCAACAGTCTGTCAAATATCGAAGTTGCTATCCTAGCATATCTGCTTTCGGCGGACATCAAATTCTCCATTAAATTCTTATCGACATTATTCAGTAAACTATTAGTTATTGAATGTGTGTTTCTATTGTGTCGAAGCTGTCTTTTTTTACATGCTTGTTTAATTTTATCTACAAACCTCTCTGAATGTGTTATATCTTGGTGTTTTTATGTATTTTATTGCTAACGAATCGAAATACATTTTAAAATTCGAGTCGGTGAACATAGTACTATTGTCACTTACTGTTATAATACGCACTCCCAGCCGAGATAACACTTCTTTTAACAATTTTATTGCATTTGCAGCTGTTAAATATTTATATTACAATTTCTCGCCACCAACGTTACTTAAACAATAATATATATTTAATGGCTTTGCGCTGTCTATATAAATGCGTTACAAAGATATATCAGTCTTGATACAGATGGCAATTATGCTGCTTAATGACATCATTTTATTTGCCTTAATAGATCGTCCATCTTGGGTAATACGCACGCGTTTCCTAAGACATTTTATTCAAAATATACCAGGATAAACAAATGGCATTATTTCTAAACTTTTTCTCGTATGCCACATGGTATTTATACTCTTTATGGGTGCAACAGTGTCTCGACACATTGTAAATAGCGATACATTTCATTTTTATTTCCACGTGCTTTTTTTTTACTTGTTTAAACATGTGTATTGTGCACCACCCCAATGCAGCTGCTTTTTAGTCATTTCTCCTTGCGTAACTTATAATTCGCTTACTGGGTTTATAATTTTTTCCCGTTAGACCTTGTCATTGTATCAATAATGCAATCAACGTTGATTCCTACGGTTCAGCATTGTCCGGGATAGGTTGCCTCCGCCACTCCCATCATGCAATTAAAAAATACTCCATTTTAAACCCAATCAAAGCAGAGCGCAACTTTGTATGTAAGGGCTACTATCGGGGGCATGAGAATCAAAATCACTATGTAGAGAGTTGAGCATCAAGATGTATGTTCACAATTCACTTTTTCATCTGCATGTCAATAGAGTTGGGAAAGCTGGAACCCGGAAAGTGATGTCAAAGTCAAGCAGTTCTGGTGTGAAGCGTGGGATTTCCCTTTTGGTCGTTTTTACGGTATTTACCTCGAGGGGGTCACAAAAACTTGTATTTCTTCGGAGCATCCACGATTAAATTACCAGCAGAACAAGCACAGGGGTGCAGCATTTTGTCCATGGAGTAAAGGTTGAAGCATAGACGATAGATAAAGACTTATCAGGTTAGCGACTTTCTTTTGAATCCTGTCCAAAACTGAAAGATTAGTAGCAAGTCCGCCAGCCTAGAGATGACAAAAATACTCCATATATGAGCGAATGGAGGCCTTCTATATACTTTCAGGCGTACCTGACTTTCAAGCACGGTAGCGAGAGCCCAAAATCCTTGCAGCAGCCTTGGCAATGCTTCCAATCTATCTGCTCCAAGTCACGTTCCATGTGACCGTTAAGCCGAAGAGTTTTAAAGAAATGTTATCAAGTAATTGCGAATGGTTTTATACAATTATTGAAAGAAAACAAGTTGAGTATAGGCATCATTGAAGGTGACCACTCATTTTTCCCCACTCCATTAAAGATTGTAGACCTTTTTCTAGTATTTCTTCAATTTCCTTAATATGTGTTCATTTGTTTACCATTCTGTCCTGTTATACTCCCATCTCGGAGTCAATTTAATCAGGGAGGTCGATTATTAGGATAAAGAATAATAAAGGCTCAAGGATCCTGAGGTAGACCCGCATTTGTATCATATTTTTTATACGAGTACAACAAGAATCCATGTTATATTTAAGAGGGAAATTTTGTTCAGTATTCATCCAGTAACACCCTAAAATCCGATTTTCTTAAGAAGACCATACCATGCCAACAACGTTCGTAATATCTAAGGCCTCTGCCCCCTTTCTTATGTAGTGCATGGTATATACTTTCAGAGATTACAATAAGTTATCTGCAGTAGAACGCGCTTGTTTAAATCCATATTGATATTCAGATAGATGTTTAGCAACTATGAGGTGGTGGACTAGAGTTTTATTAGATATGGACTCAAATATTTTAGTGAGGAGAGAAGGTGCTTAATGAGCGATACTTTAATTAGTCCGTCCCCCCGACAGTATTCTTGTAAACTGGTACAATAGCAGCAGTTTTTCAGCAGTCAGGAAAGCAAGTCTTGTAAAGTTATTTGTTGAAGAGTGAACTGGAGCAGCTTCAGCAAACCATTTTTAATAGTACAACCGGGATGAGATCACGTCCAGGTTCCTTTGGAATATCTCTGTTTTTCTGGTAGTATGTATCTGAGAAGTGGTGAGTTTCTGATCATATTGTGTGGATTCTCTCCGTAAATCGAAGATCATGGAGGGAGCGGTTTGCTTGGTCCAAAGAAGAGCAAACCGACAGGCAAGCATATAAGCATTCTTGGTTGCTGTGCACAAAAACTCATTGTTGTTGGATAGTTTGGGAATTGTTGATTGGCCATTATTTACTACACTGCGGTAGATTTTCAAGAAATCATAGGGTCCTAGTATCTGTAATTCGATACATTTTCTGGTTGTGTCAGTACAGTCTCTCTTAGCTCTCGCTAGTACATTCTTACACTATTATTATGTCGTTTCAATAATTCTGGTTGTTTTTCCCCGTGGTATTCTTATTTAAAACTATTACTATATTTGATGTACCATTACGTGTAGCGGTTTGTTTACTTTCGGTAATTACTCAATATTCATCATCAAACAACAAAATGTAAACGTAAAACAAAAACCAACGAATCAGGAAATAAATAATCAAATTCTTACTTTTTTCTTTCAATCGCGATGTAAACCAAACAATACTTCGTATATTACTATTAGCTTTTTACACGTATTAAGTTGAGATCCTATTATTTATACATTTATTTAGTAACACTTGTTTACATTTTTGATAATCCAAGCCCTTGTTAGACGATATTATATTTTCAGGCATGTTGAAGTAGTTTTCCCCGTGATCCATCTAATGCGTCGACGGTACAGCTGTACGATATTTCTATTTATTTGGTGATTTTATTGATACCCACTGAGCGTCTGTTCTCTGCTGTCTAATATTCTAGATATACAAGCCGTTAGACATCCCAGTCGCCAATCTAATATTGATTAGGTTCAAAATCGTCACTGAATCCTCTTTCAAACATCTGTTGTTGATTTTATGTGTTTTCTTACTCAATCATTTCCTTGCAACATATGATATAGATTTGATTGTTTTGTTCTCGGATATTCCATCGCAAGATATTATAGAGTTTTGACGTGAGTTCTTTCTTGAATATTACTTGCCAAATATGATATATCACTTAAACAATATTCAGATGTAATAAATCCGATGAAATGAGACAAGGCGGGCATCAAATTACAAGCTTATTGTACAAAGAAGTAAGATGTGAACTATTCCCACTTGAATGCCGAGATACCAAGATTAAGATTTTTAATCCGAACGAGTGCCACTTTGATGCTGAAGGACTACTATCAGGAACACGCGTTGATAGAATACTAAAAAGGTTTACATTTTACTTAAACTTCTGCATGTCAGTACAGCTGTAGATTAGGTACCCGAAAAGGAATTCCAAAGTCTATAAGTTTTCGGGAAGAAACTATTAGAATAGAATCTAAGGATATCTAGTGTGTAGCGTTTGAGCTTTACTGTTTGTCGAGTTTGTACTGTAAAATCTGTGATATGCATGTTGACTCTAATCAACGGCTGGGTTTGCAATAGAATGGTGTGTGTGAACATGGGTTTCAATTGCTGCTGCTTTCATTTTGAACTGCCCCGCATAAGGTATATATTTGACATGGGGCATCTCTGATAATTGCAGCCACCCCTCTTATAATACATTGCATGGCTTTTAAACTTCAGGTCAAGAATAAGGAGTGATGTCCATCATTATCACAGTATGGTCAGTATTCCCTATAAAGCAATATACATTTGTTACACACTCATCAGGAACTGCTTTTAGAACTAGATTCAGAAGTAAGGTTGATATAGAGTCGCTATTAATATTGGTTACTTGAAATGTAAGTTAGAAACTATGACTAATAAGTATCTATTTTATAGATAAGCAATAGAATATAAATATAAGTAAAGCTAATGCATGATTAGCACAGACATCTATAGATGTTTTCTATTCATCGGATTTTAAAGGTCAGACTTCTAAATTTAAGGACCGGAAGCTAAACTCATCTCTCAAAATACGTAAAAATATGCGATTTTGAACCAGGTTTGGGAGAAAAGCAATTAGTTGTCTATTATGACCAGGCGAGGTGGTATAACTTACATAAATACATTAATATACATTTCTATATAAAGAGATTTATGAAGAGTTTAGAAGTATAACAAATAAAATCATGTTTATCATGGAAAATAGACACAGCTACTCGTCTTCGAACAAAATTAACTGTAATTATTTAAATTATTTTTCTTTAAATCTAAAAAAAAACAATGTGTGCCAGCCATTTTTGTATCGTACATAAGTAATTATATACGGACAGTTAGTATACACTTAGTGAAGGAATTATAATTTATTATTAAAAAAAAAGGTAGAAACATTAGCACTTTAGAGCAGAGGAACATGTTAAGGTGCATAAGCAATACCTTTAAATACTTAGTAATATAAGTAAAAGTATAATGAAGTGCATGAGTCTTTCATTCCACTTATGTTTTTAACTGCCTGTTATGGTAAGCTAGTTTTTATTTGGTTTCAACTTATGTTCAGTACATCGGCTGGGGGTCATTTCGTGAATTTGGGAAATTGATACTTTAATTTTATTTAATATATCTTAGCAGGGTTACCTTTTTTCTGTTGTTATCTGCCTTCGTGTCGGGATCAAATTGTAGTATCTGTTCTGCAGATGCTACACTTCAGATAATTTATATCAATCAATAAAAGGGGAAACCCTCCATACTGGGACAATTATTATTTTTGGTAACCAGAGTGTCCCCCTTATGCCTACTTTAAGGGAATCTGGTTTTTACCCCACATTAAAAACGGGGTTGCGCCTAATTTGCTTTGGTGGGGAAGCAAATAAATACAATAGATACAATAAAGAAAGTAAATTGAATGTAAGTACATTCTACAACAATTCTACTATAATAGTCAAAACCAGTCAAGTAGAAGGTTGCAAGTAAAGTTATTTGCTCGATTTGTTAAATACATATTTAGGAATATTTAGGGAGGTCGGTGTTCATAGTCGTATCAGGAATAAATAGCAGGCAAATGAACTTTCAAGTTTGGATTGTAACTGCTAAGAAAGAAAAGGTTACTATGAGAGTTGGATTATTGGTAGGGTCTTCCTACTGCTAAGACGATATAGGTTTGTAAACTGGGGAATTCGTAATGTCATGTACACAAGGAATGTTGGCGACAGTTGACAAGACTGCAAATTCATTTATTTCAATCGCTCAAGTTCTTATTCAAGATTTCTTTTTTATATGTATACATATAGCCAGATGCAAAGCAACTAAATCTACATGTAATTCAGGGTGGAAAGGATATTATAAAAGACAGTGTGGCCCTTTTCTAACTTAATTGGTATAAACGTATTAAGAAATTACAACCTTACAATAGGAAAACGTATTAATATATAATACACTTGCTGAAAAGACTAATCAGGTTTAAGCAATTTGCTATAAAATAATAAGAACCATTGTTAAAATATACCTGATTAACTTTAGAAATGATAAAATAAAATGGAGAGAACGTATTGTTAAATTTATAAATGTTTTCATGTAAGATGATCAGATTACACTTAATGATCTATATTCATGGTCTTCGAGATCAATATATTTACTATGCCCCAGTATTTGAATGGCTCTGGTTATGCCAGCTTTCTTAGAAAAGGGCTTGGAAGTTGTGTGGCTTAGGTATGACGGTGGTGTATGGGTATCTCAGTAAGTAGTGTTTTCTTTCCTTCATACTTTTGAGTCTTGCCAGTTTTTCCTCGCTGTACATAACTTTTCGCAAAGAAATATGAATGCTGCGAAATTATACAAGTTTGTCAAACCATGAAAAATCATAAGTAAATTGATAAGATTCACATGGCACTGTGTAGAAACGGAATGCTGAAGAGAGTGTTGGTGAATACATAGTATGAATTGGGAGATAAAAAGTTATCTGTCAAACACTAGATTTTAGAGTAAGTGCAGTGTTTATTTTTTATCTACTTAAGCTTAATCTCAGCCTATTGGTTACGACTTTATTGCGTCTTTAATATACTGAAGAATCCATTTTGAAAAGTACCAGAATCTTTTATTAAATCAAATAATGCAGGAACATAAGTAAGCAACACCTTAAGTCCAAGTAGCGATATTCTTTGTAAGTGGTGAACATATATATATATATATATATATATATATATATATATATATATATATATATATATGTGTGTGTGTGTGTGTGTGTGTGTGTGTGTGTGTATATGTATGTATATATATTTGTGTATATATATGTATATATATGTGTATATATTTATGTGTATATATGTATATATATGTATATATGAATATATATATATATGTATATATATATGTGTGTATATTTGTGTGTGTATATGTGTATTGGGGTGGAGAGGGCTCCCGTAAGCCGTGGTGAAGGCAACCTTTCTAGGAGAAGCAAATCTCTGATTTACAAAACGATAAAGCGGGAGACCAGATCCCGCATTAAGCTGGTCTGCAGTTTAATTTGTTGCTGGTTATCTTGCTCTTGCTTGTTGCTGGATCTCAACATTTTGTAACCGAGAGAGAGACTTAGCTGTCGTACAAAGCTAAGACTCTGTAACATCATCTTTGTATAGATACTCCCTCAGGCATTTGGGCTCATGGATGTTAAATGTCTGAGAGAGTGGCACTCGTCTGACAAGACGTTGCAATCATCATATATATGTGTATATGCATGTATATATATGTATATTAAGTATATATATATATGTATATATATGTATATATTTATGTATGTATATATATATATATATGCATATATATATATATATATATATATATATATATATATATATATATATATATATATATATATATAAGTTCCATTATTGTATACACTATTTCATAGAGCTAATCTAATTAGTTTGGAAACGTAAATTACACTAAAATAAACAAAACCAATCTTCAGTCATATATGAATTTTATTAAGATAATTCAATACATTGACAAAATATTTCCGTCAAGATTGATGGCAATAGAGATGTATAAGATATTTTTAACAAAAATTTGTAGTGTTAAACGTTATAATATAAAATTTTATTCACTATAGTGTATTGCTTTTCTAAAATATATTTACAAGATATTTGTGTTAGAAGCTGCCGGAATATATCGGTTCGTCTACAATTTCTGATTGTGAGTGTTTACGTCAGATTTTTATAACAAATAAAAGAATTGTTGCATAACAGAAACACAGTTTCGAAGCAAAATAAAATTAAAATGTATGTTACAATTTTTACTTGATGGAAAAGAATATTAGCTAACATAACATATCCGTGAGAAAAGGGGATCATACGATCTGTGTCTTCAGTTCAGTATACTAATAACCTAACGAGATAGCATTAAAGTATAGGTAATGTTTTTGTAATATTAATTTACAGTTGGAAAGAATATCGGGGAAGTCAAAGCAAGAATTCAAATGCATAGACTAAAAGTAAATGAAACAATTTAGCGTGCAGATGTAAAGAAACGGGAAAATCCATTAAAAATGAAAAATTCTATTTAGCTATTTAAACGGATATGGTGCAATCTGCGGTCTTTTTTAATGAATATATCGTTATAATTCAACTGTGGTTCGTAATTAAAATTATATGAGTGCATTGCTCTATAAGTACACCTTTCCTATTTTAACATTAAATTACGAATTCTTGTATAATATATTGTTTTTTCAAAAGTAATAAATATAAAATATAATAAGATATGTGTTAATATAATCAAATGTTATAAAATATAATAATACTTAACATATTATATAATAATATAAAAGGTAAAATATATCAAATAAAATTATAATTAATAAAACATACTAAAATAATAAAGAAAACATTATATAATATAACAGCATAATTAATATTCCACAATGTCATTTTAAGCGTACCGCCCGGCTTCTAAAATATAAGGGAAACATTATTTTATTAGCGTCCAGTATATTATAAACAAAAGTGTTTGAAGTATATTTCTGGAACCTTCTCCAACGACTACTATGAATAGTTATGAATGGATTTGCTATTCAGTTCTGTAAAAGTTTCGCTCTTAGAAGGGACAAAACTGTATGCGACCTCTAAAAACAGTTGTAGCTCCGATCGTGGACGCAACATGAATTTAAAACTCTAGTTCGTAAAAAGTGACATCTGATCAACAAGACAAAGTAAAACGTTCTCAACAAGAAGACGGACAACCCATAGTAACACTAGAGTTTCTGTGTTTTAGTTTGGCTAAAGACATACTACATTTAACTATGACTTAATAAAAATATTATATAAAAATAATAATAAAAATAAATCAGAATCTTAAACTGTATTATTTGACATCGAACATTTGTGCATATAGGTTCTGTCTGTATTTATTTCGTTTTCAATAAAATTGCTTTTTATCTAAACCTTTTCATTGTTTCTTAATTTTTAAAAATATATATGATTACTGTGTTATATTTCTTAAATTAACACAATACCGTTTTCTTATTTATTGACTGACTAGCAAAACTCTAAAAAATATTTTTTTAATTACGCAGATTGCATATATATTATTATAAAAATAATACTATGGTGCGATTATATAATAAAAGATAAAATTTGCCCAATTGACTCTATCGTAAAGACAATAAAAAATGAAAAAAATGAATAATAATGATAATATCATTAATCAAATTCTATTTCCCTTTCTTTACAATATCACGTGAGCTAATATTTTTATTTGATGGTGAATGCACTGAAAATGTTACTTCTGATTAATATTTAGTTGTAAAATATGCTAATGAAATAATGATTTGCGGCGTGTTTAAATTGTGCATCTTATTTCATAGTGACTTGAACACTTTTACAAGTAAAAAAAAGGGGAAGTACACGCGCGTTTAAACAGGGGGCCACTTGATTCTACAACTGAGCAAATGAAAAAAATGTTATTTTTTAAGAAGAAATACATTTCTGAGAATTGAACTATCATTTATATGCGGATAATTATCTCCCTTGACCAGAGTAACTGCAAATTATTCCCCTGTGAAAATTATTTTATCTATAAGAACGAATCAACTGTTCTTTTAGGATCGGATCTGTTCTATTTACGATATAATTTCATGGACTTCTATATAAAACATATCTAAGAACACTGCCAAAAATATAAATTATTGTGTATGAAAATTTAATAAAGATAGACTCAGCAGATTAGTAACCTATTATGAAGTAACTCATACAAACAAATTATTTTTTTATGAGAGTAGATATATAGATAAACATTACATATATCAATTGTATGAGTAGTATATTTCACAGTGTAAGTAAGTTAACATAGTCGTAAGTTTTAATCATTTTTGTATTGAATGACTGGCGTAATTTTCACAAGGATATTCTCAGATATTGCACCGGTATATTCTTTTTTTTAAATGCAATTATCGCGAGAAAATCTTGTAATAAACACGAAACCTTGATAAAGATATAACTTACATTTCATACTACATATTTGAAATATTAATTTCTTTACATATATATATATATATATATATATATATTTATTATTATTATTATTGTCATTATTATTAATTTTATTATTATTATTATTATTATTATTATTATTATTATTATTATTATTATTATTATTATTATTATTATTATTATTATTATTCCGTCGCGGTTGAGCAACTTACAAAAAATTGGCAACGGAGTAGATTGTCGAAAATTTGTGAAAAAATAACACGTATGAAGATGAAGATAACTATCCGCAAATAAATAAATAAAAATGTACACATTAAGTTAAATTGATAACTGATATACGTGAAGCCTTCTATGTCTATTATTTTATATTCAATCGAATATTTCTTTATATTTCAATAGTGTTAAATGCTGCGTATGCTGAATGACTTTGACGTGTTAAGTTGGGTCGTGACATTTTTTTTGAAAAAGGTCAAGTATTAAGAGAACGGTATTTTGTTTTAACAATAATCATGTCAAGAGAAACCTAGGCATTTTAATAATATCATGCTGCTTATAAAAAACGAAACTTCGCAGAGATCGACAGTGGTCGCTTGAAAATGCGTGAACATCTTTTTTCCAGCAGTTAAGAATATATATATATATATATATATATATATATATATATATATATATATATATATATATATATATATATATATATATTACCAAATATGTATTTCTTTATTATATTTTCCTTGGTGGCGTTCACTTTCAATAGGATTATTAGGGCGATTTGTTGGCATTGTACTTGTTGTACTGATATGAGACAATGTAACCAGTATGTTATCAATTCGATTAAAAGTTAATAATACATTACTAGGGATCAAAGGGCATTATCATATATAGTTTAATTTCTCCTGGATAAAATTATGTCAAGGCGTTTGTAATGATACGTTGCAATTAATATTATTATACCTTACTGATGCATATAGCGATTAGTCTTAATGCAAACATCAGCTAGATTTTGACAATATTTAATTTATTGCTCTACAGAAAACACTAATTAGGATCAATAGGTTTAAGGTTATAGCCAATAGCTCTAATATTTTCGTAATCCTGTAACAACAACGGTTTTTGACATTTCCTACCTAAAGAGTTTGCACTGTTAAAAAAGTAAAAATTTCACACTTCTGGCTGTTACATTTCTATGCCTAGTGGGGGGACATTCCACATAAACTACGCATTGCATAAACATTATCTTAAATCAAAGCTGACAATAAAGTTTCCTGCTCGACTTAGGAATTCAGTTACTTTCTCAGTCAAAATTCTCTGCAGGTTTCAGTATTTGCCAGTTGGGTTTCTTATCTCGATAGGCTTAGCTAAAATAGTAGTTTACATCAACCAATATGTTAACTAGAAATCACCCAAGATGAGAGCAATAGCCCAAAGAATCCCAAAGATACGAATTATATATAATCAGGAAAACCCACAGAGGTTTAGTAATACATAATACATTAATGTCAGAGAAAAGTACAGGAAAAAGGAATACATCCGACCATAGTTTAATTGAAAATTGATTTAGATGGACGATAAAAATTTCCTGCGAAATGGCGATATCTACTATATACAGAAAATAGACACACGAATATTACCTTTAAATTTAAATATTATGTCGTCCAATATAAAAAAGCGAATATAACATTTATATGATCATTAAAATGTTACAGCAATATAGAGGAAAAAAATCTCAGATTACACTTAAATATTAAACTTCGAAAAATTGAATTGTTGGTGCGGCGTATCCTTATCGCATTTCCACTTACCTAACATTCTTCTCATTTACAGGAAAAGGTCATCCCTTTTTCCTGTAACATTATCACTTAATTTGTTCTGAAAACTCTGTAAACACGTTTTCTTGTAGTTTAATAACACTATTTTATATGTAGTATTTTTCGAATACTTGCCTATTATTATGCATAAAATATTGTTTTTTGCTTCCGATGTAGTTCTAATTTTTTCATTGGTGTAATTGTTTTTTTGGTCGAATTATTTACCGTGTATGTAGAAGTTAGTTCACATATATCAATGATAAAATCAATATAACTTTTAATCATTCATGAAAATTATTGTTGGAATTATACCGATAGTTTACAATTATTGATATTTTGTCATCTATTTAAAAAAATAATAAACGATAAATCAATTAGGGAGGATAATTTCATATAGACAAATTATAGCAACAAAAAATATTGCCCTGCATACTTTATAATTTAATAAGTTCGTTAGATTAAAAATATTACAATGCAATATGTCACTTTGAAGACACCTCAAACAACATTTATTTTAAATGATTTGTACAAACAACCGAATATGTCGACATTTCAACGATTATTTATCTCTTATTAAAACTTATTTCTAAACTTTTTAGCCCTCATTCTTGTACTAAATATAATATTTTTATATCGGTTGAATTCGTTTACAAAGACACATTAATGTATACATTGATTTATATTTAACGTATTTTTCCGAATGGTTTATAAAGCAGTGGCATTGCAACATACCTTCCTTTTTTCAGTTGCATACACTGTTTCTATTTTTTATCCATGTATTATAATGTCTTTTCTAAACATAGTAACACAATTTTCTCCACATATAATTGTGACCGTATTCATTATGTAAGGCACTTGTACAATTTCTAAATCAATGATTATCAACCGCCATTCTTTCACGGTTGGTTTTGTTTTTACAAACCTATTTAAGAAATATTACGTTTCAATACTGCAATTTTTAATAAAACGATTCCTTTATCTTTAATTACACCGTCTATCAAATAAAGCAATTCAGAAAACAAGTGTTGTACATTTTACCGGTTAAGAACAAATAATTTGATGTTGTACTTATTTATCCTCATAAAGCAAGTAAAATATCAATAAAAAAGGAACTCAAATTCAAATATTATAAACGCAAATTAAAGAGACAGTTAAATGCAACGGGCAACCCGTTTAGCCAGCAATGCTGTGTATACCCCTGAGGAATATGAGTTTACATATCATGTTGCAATATAATGGGCATTCACAATATAAACATCATATTGGACTTTGACAGCTTTCAATTATCTAGCTGACAATAACTACTATAAACATTCCGATATTCAATTTGATGACATGACATAGATTTTCCCAATGTGTCAAGACTAAAAAAAGGAAACAATTAAGAGACCGGAATACGCTGTTTTAATGTGGAAGTTCAACTCCATACATTCATAGATGCCCCCTAAAAAATGTGACACCTTTTTATCTGGATCAAATACTCAAGTAAATTCATTAAAGAAATCTGATATTACGATCCCAAATTGCAAATGGCTTCTTTTGGGTCGACGTACAGATTTGACGGCGGACACACATTCACACTTTAGGTTCAGGGACAAATATTCCTGATGTTAAGCAATTAAACCACGCAAGCAATTATAAATCCACTATCTAAAAGTATATTCCATGCTTAATTATCATAAACAGGTCGTAAAGTATTTCTCAATTGCGTTTGGCCGTGCAAATTATTTCTTTAATCAATGCAGATTGAGTTTTACTTGATATAATTGATGTGATTTATAAACGAAACATTAGCATGCAAAGCTTAACGAACTCAATTGATTATAATAATAATTGACGAGAATAACTCGCCATCTTCAAGGACATTGACATATTTTTAAAAGGGGGTTCCATGTAGACGACCCATGTAGAGTATGCCTAGATGAAAAATTTGCTATCATGTACTTTAAAGAACCCCAACATATATTAAACTGTAGAAGAAAAACAGCAAATAACTCTGTTCAGAAGATAAAATTTACTCTAGGATAGCGATACAAAATAGTTTTAAAACTAACAAAAACAATAGAAAATAAAAAATAAAATAAATAAAATAAACAGGAGTATATATAAACGATCGCACACATATGTATATATATATATATATATATATATATATATATATATATATATATATATGTGTGAATATATGCATGTGCATATATATATATATATATATATATATATATATATATATATATTTAAACTAACAATAATTAAAAAAAATACTCTAACCTAGTTTTAAAAGAGATCCTTAGTCCGACAAATGCATGTCCATGAGCTGATAGGAAGGGCGCGGTTGATACTAGAAAGCTGATTGGCTAATTAAAATCTCAATAGAAGAGGAGCATATAAAAACGATAAACAATCACAGAATTCGCACATAAGCCTGAAGAGTTCTAGAGGGGATGAAACGCGAAATATTCAGTGTAGCTTAATCGCCATAAATATATATATATATATATATATATATATATATATATATATATATATATATATATATAGCCTTATTTTTATACAGAATTTCAATAACTAATGAAGTTTGTTTAGGTAAAAATAAGTGGGCTCTATATCGCAGTACGGAAAAGTTCACAGCATATCAGTTTAGTTTGCGTGTGTGGTGATCCTCTTTAATCTTAACGAAACACCAGTGTAAAACTTCAATAAGCAGGGGAAGGTGAATGTAATATGTCTACTCTAAAGGGAATTTCAGATAATAGTGGCGTTTTATAGTAACACACAAACTTTCTGTTGAACTATAATTTTAACGTGACCACAAAATATACAACTCACGTAGCCCTCTTTTATATGCGTGTTTCATAACTATTATACCTACATCCAATATAGAAGAGGTAAACATATATTGAAGAAAACGGAAAGGACGCAATGTGGAATAAATAAAAAAAAAAACAAAGTATGGTAAAAAGGGAAGGGGAAAGAATGGAAAGGGACTCTATAAATGAATTATTTTGCTGTTTTTTTGACGATATACCTTTCTCTTTCCTACTCCACCCCATTCCCACATGCATACTGATACTATTCTCTCTAGATAACCCGCCAGCTATTGCCTGTTAATTTCTATACCTCGACACAGAGTAAAATTCTCACCCTTATTGGGTAAATTTTTCAAAACATTTGAAGAAACCCCCGGATATTTGCCCACTTTAAAAAGGAGGGCCTGGTAGTTCCATTAAAAACTTTATTATGTATGAGATGTATTGCCTAAAGGGGTCTCTAATGACCAGTAACTAGCTGATGAACCATGCTCATGACTATGTAGCAACATATAAATGCTCATGTAACAAACAAAAGGGTTTATATATAAATACACACACCCACACACGATATATATATATGTGTGTATATATATATATGTATACATATATATACTTATATATATATATATATATATATATATATATATATATATATATATATATATATATATATATATAGATATATATTAAGCCCCTCTCTTTGGGTAGAGTACGGTCGTAAATAATCCCACCTGCTACTTAATTGGCTGAAAAATTCGAAGCTCGTTCTATGTGGGTTTACAAACACGCTGGTTGAGCACTGCAAGAATGTGGCGGATGTCTATTTAAATAGATATTCCGACGAGTTATTTGCGGGCGTCCCTTGTGTGGTCGAGTGGGAGAACTGCCGACTGTCGACAGGACGGTTCTAGGTTAAATCCTTGGCTTGGGAGAGATGCTAGTCTAGCGGCACTAATGAGTTGTGATACAACAAAACGGGACTGTATGTCGATGACTACAAATATATATATATATATATATATATATATATATATATATATATATATATATATATATATACGAGCTTAAACGTAATGGTTCAAAGCATTGAGTGTCATACGGTCGGTTGGGTTTTTTCCTGCCTTGAGGTAGTTTCCTGTGTTTAGCCGCACTTATGAATATGTGATACAGCAAAACACATGCATATATATATATATATATATATATATATATATATATATATATATATATATGTATATATATAAGTAAAGGGACCTATTTTGCATCGTATGTGCCCTATACAGTGGTAATATTTCCAAAAAGGATATATATATATATATATATATATATATATATATATATATATATATATATATATATATACTTGTTATTAAATGTTTCAAAGTAAACAAATTTATCTTCTATATTATAAGCTGTCCTAAATTACTAGTATACTATATGTAAAACAATGTAGAGCCGCGTCGAATTTCGTTCTATCTAATAGGTTTATTCATTATCATCTTAAGGGGGTAGAGATATTTCCGTATCATAGAAATGCATAATTTGATGCACTGAATAATTGTACGAACACGAATGCTATTTTCGAACGATATTAAACATTTCAACTTGTAACAATCCCAATTATAGTGTTAAAAAAGCTTCAACCAGAACTTGCTCCCATACTTACGAAACTATTTAAGCGCTGCCTTAAGGAGAAATGCTTTCCGACCCCCTGGAAGACCTCATCAGTTTGCCCTGTATTTAAGAATTCAGGTGATAAGTCATCTCCCTCTCAATACAGACCAATAAGTCTTCTCTGTGTTATGAGTAAGTTACTGGAATCAATATTAAATAGAGAAATAGTCAACCACCTCAGAAGAAACAACCTTCTTAGTGAAACACCATATGGTTTCCGCTCTGCAAGATCTACCGCAGATGTGCTGACGGTTATACCCCACAGGATTAGTGAATCTCTTGACAAAGGCTTTCGTTTCTAGGGCAATTGCTCTTGACATATCAAAGGCCTTTGACAAAGTATGGCATAAGGGTCTACTTCACAAGATTTCCAGCTACGGTATAACTGGAAATGTTTTCTCAATCATTAAATCATTTCTCTCCGATAGGCTCATAAGAGTAGTGGTAGATGGACAAAAATCGGAGGCCTGCAATATAAATGCTGGAGTCCCTCAGGGGTCAATCCTCGGCCCAACTCTCTTCCTGATCTTCATCAATGACCTCCCTAAACACATACTTAAATCATTCGTTGACATCTATGCTGATGACACGACCATCTACGGCAACACATCAAAGGCTGTAAATGACGAAGTTCTCTCGGATTCTCTCTCCTCTGATCTCGAGCGCGTGGTTCAGTGGGGGAAGATGTGGCTAGTTACCTTTAATGCATCTAAAACCAAACTCCTATCCTTACATCATCAACGCTCTGATCCCCAGCTGGCATCAATTGTGATGGATGGCTCTCGTCTGGGTGAGGCCCCGTGTTTTGACAAGCTTCTGGGTTTGACCTTTACTCCTGATCTGAAATGGAACACGTACAACAAGTCTGTTGCCAAGGTCGCAGGAAAGATGGTGGGATCCTTCTACCGTTCCAGAAGATATCTCACTACTGATGCAATTCTCTATCTATATAAAAGCCAAGTACGGCCAAGGATGGAATACTGTTGCCATATCTGGGCAGGAGCTGCCAAAAACAGCCTATCATTCCTTGACAGAGTACAAAATAGACTTCGTGGTTTAGTGGGGGATGCCCTTTTCTCTACCCTGCAACCCCTCTCCCACAGAAGAGACGTTGCGAGCCTATCCTTGTTTTATCGTTATTTTCATGGCAGGTGCTCCTCTGAACTCCAATCCCTGGTCCCCCCTCGCCAAACTTTCACGAAAAACACCCGTCTAGCTGAATCCACTGTGAAAAATTTCCCCCACTCTATATCTGTGCCTAAATCAAAACGCGGATTCCATGAGCAAAGCTTCTTTCTTAGAACTGAACGCCTGTGGAACTCTGTTCCGTCTGCCTGCTTCCCTCCGGACTACAACTTGGATGTCTTCAAGTCTAATGTTAACAAATTCCTAATGAACCGCCCAGCCCTAATTAAACACTTCATAAAATCTCCTCACGAACGGGATGTACTTGCAATAACCCTTATCCCTGAGTGGCTTCCGGGCCTTGATAAGTGGTGATCACTGTGTAAAAAAAAAAAAAAAAAACACTAAACAGAGGCGTTTTCATGTATTCAAGTAAAAATGTAAAATTACAAAGTCTACATAATCAAGCTCCCACGCTTAAATATGTCCACTCACTCTAATAAACGTTTGATATATTGCAATCTCTTATGATTAAGCTATATCAGAATATGCAATCGATGGAGACGATAATATTTTCGTAAATATAATATTACTATTGTATAGAATGTATATTTGGATTAAAACGAAGTAAAACGACCAAATTATTCACAATTTTGTACGTTTGGAAATTTATGAGATTTTCACTGTAATAGTTAGAAATGTAAAATCTGAGTAACAAATAAAATTTACATTTAAATTCAACAGATAGAGTTGGTGGTATATTTGAGATCTAATACTACAATAAATACAAAAGAGTTTACATTTTATAAAGTTGTGTTATGATAGAAATATAACAAGGATTTAACAAACATATGTGTATTAGCAGACACCATTCCTAATTTATTTGGAACTTAACAATATAGGCATTGATACTAATAGCGTGACAGGAGAATGTACATATATATATATATATATATATATATATATATATATATATATATATATATATATATATATATATACACATATATATTATATACATATATACATATATATTTATATATATATTAATATACATATATATATATACTCACACACATATATATATATATATATACATAGTGTGTGCATATATGTAGGTGTGTGTGTGCGTGTATATGTGTTCATATACCAGTTGCTTCTACTGTTTTTAAACAACGCTATGTAATTCAAATACCGCGATTTATTTCTATATGCTCTTCAATATATATGTATATATATATATATATATATATATATATATATATATATGTTTATAGGTATCTATACATGCATATATATATATATATATATAATTATAATATATGCTCATACATACATACATATATATATATATATATATATATATATATATATATATATATATATATATATATATAAAGAGAGAAGAGAGAAAGAGATAAAACATTTTTATGAACAGCTATTTTACATTTCCTGCCATTCTCTTTGAGTATTACGTTTGATTTCTATACAATACTGACGCTCTTTTAATTTATTTTCATATTCTATACTCAGCATCGCATTACGCGCGATTGCGAATTAACATTCGCAATCGTTTAAATTTAGTCTTTGACTTTTTACACGTTGTTGTGAAAGTATATCATTAACTAGAATAATACATTCAATACGCTACTTTCAATGTCTTCAAATTCTTTTTAATCAACTATATTTTCGTACTATTAACTGTATTTTGCTTTTTCTCTCATTCTATAGAAATCTACAACCTGCACTGCTTTACTTCTGTAAGGTTGCGCAATCTTTTGTGACCGAGAGCTTATTCAACCGATAATTACATGAGCAGGCACTTAAATATTCAAATATTAAAAAATGAATGTATATGAAAATTGCATTGAGCACAATAATAAGATACATATTTTCTCATGAGGCCGACATTCTATATTTCTATTGATATGAAAGTATTGTCAAAGTTAACAAACACAATTAATAAAGATATTTTCAAATTGTTAATACACGCAGTTTACTCGTGCACAAGCACACCCACACGCGCGCACTGACACTTACACACACACACAAATATATATATATATATATATATATATATATATATATATATATATATATATATATATCATTCACAGGACTCACTTTTTCTTTTCTATTATTAAATTTTCTGTTTGATTCATGAAAAAATGATCGTGTATCGATAGGCAGAAAATTTTATGTATACATCTAAATGTATTAAGTAGATGTAAACATTTTATATGACAGCCATAGAAGCAAATACAGTAAATTATATGCTGAAAATTTCAAACAGAAAACAATTAGATGTCTAATAGAAATTAGAAAATATGTATCACTGAGCAGCCGAACAATCGTAAATAACACTGTGCAACAAATTTGAATTGAAAAAAAAGTTCAAGACATATAAGACCTGTTTCGGTGTAAGAAAAGTATGCTGATTCCAAATCTGACATTTATTTCTCTGGATTAGGTACCATTTTCATGTACTTTATTATTAATTATGTTGTAAAAAAACACGGAATTCACCAGTTTAAACAACATTTGTCCTCTTAACTCTCTTGGGTAGAGTGTCATCATCCTTTTTTAAATTCCAGCAGTAGTCTGCCAACATACAAGTGTTCCATTTTCATTTAAAACGTTTTTATATTAATGAAATATCTTGATGGAACATTTCGCCATGTTCATCACTTACATGGCCAAGATTCTCAGCAAAAAAATCCAAATGAGAGTGGAGCACATGAACTTTTAGAGACATGTTACATCCCATATCATGAAAATGATGCAATAGACCATTCACAACTTGCACATAGTCTTCTGGACGATGTTTTCCCAGGAAGTTATCACAAACTTTCTTGAATGACTCAAAGGCACATTTTTCTTTTCTCGGGAGATGTGTGTTAAAAGTTAAAGTTAAAAGAAAATAGTATTTGTTTATTATTGCTTTCTGAATTAGAAAATTCTACTGTTTCATCACAGTAATGTTCATCACCACTGCTTGAACTCCACATTTCCTGATCAGGGGGTTTTGGTACAGGTAATTCTTTTGAGTGCTAAACTGGGCGCATTGCTGATTGCAAATTTGGGTAAACAATGTGTTTCTTTTTTTTGGCTGTTGTACAGCCCGTATAGTCTTGCTGACAAAAATAGCAATCATTAGAATGATCTTTCTGCTCTCGCCAAATCATTGGCACATCAAACTTCGTGTGAACATTCTTTTTTGCATACCATGCGCTCAATGTTTTCACACATGTAAGGCAACAGACATGAGGAGCCCATGACTTGTCTTGGTCTCCTATATCAAAATGAAAGTACGCCTTGTACAATTTCTTGATATGGCTGGTAATGCTGCGCCTTTCTTTAGCAAATGTTAATTCGCCACATATGTTGCAGAATTTGCTTGGATCATTTTTGCACTGTCTTGAAGTCATCGTCAAACCTATACTGCATCTAAAGAATAAAGAGAAGAAAAAAAGTAAATTGTTGTATAAAGAAAAATGAGAATTCCATAATGTTAACATGTTAAGCCATTATAAACGCCCACTTGCAAGTTATTAGATTCTTTCGTACATAAAGTAAGGGGTTGATAAAATTTCATTTCTATTTTTTGCATTTAATTTAGTAAATTTTCAGAAAAGAATGTATAAAATGCCTCTTTATGTTTAAAACATTAAACTACACAATAATCCGGTCTTTATTGTAGTTTTTAGTTAAAAATGCTGTATTAAATGGATATCTATTTTTAACCCTAAGATTTTCCCCCGTGCCCTACAAATAAGGTTCTGAGGCAGGTTTTAGCTTCTTTTCCTTGATTTTTTAGCCTACATTAAAAATGCCTTTCTTGACGAATACCATCGCTTTTCGGAAGGTGGTGAACACCAAACCATGTGCTACAGCATTATGTTTTTACTTTTGAAAAAATTAGCCCTTGGTCTAGAAAATATAATTCTAACCAAACTTGCTCTGTCATCTAGCTCTCTTAAATCTGGAAAAATAGCTCATTTCGGCTGACTTTAGCAAATAAATGACTCAAATAAATAATTTAACAAATAATGTACATAATATGTGTATATTAAACTGTGTTTTTCTCTTAAGATTTATAATTTAATACATATAATATGTGACTGCAAAGTCGTCAGTAACCCATTTTTGACGTTTTTACTGAAATTTACGACTGTGGCAATTTTGCACAAATTATACCTAATTCAACAAAAAGAAAGCCAGAAATAAAATTTCCACGTTACTAGGTATACAAAAATTGCTGCAGATATCCTGTACTTTTTTTAGTGTTGAACAGCGTAATCTAATAGAGAGGACGTTAATAAAATGTTGTCATACGATTTATGTCAATATATTATATTTTTATTGTAGAAATCCCCCTCTGGACAAACCTACTGTACGTGTGAATCAAGAGATTTCACAAATACATTAATTGTCTAGTCTATCTTATGTAGCTTTGGAACGACCTCTGAAACACATTTAGCCATTATAATTGTTATGTTTGACGTTCATCTTCGTCGCGAACTGTTATGTTTGCAGGTTGAACCAAATAACGTATAAGGAAATACAAATGAAGACTCAACAAACAAAGGTAGATCAATAAGAAGTGCATTAGAAAAAGTATATTTACAGTATATTTACATAATGGTTGTCAAGTAAGAGAGTCTTGGCTGGAGAACATATCTACTCTCGGCTCGGCCTTCGGTGTCTTCTGGTTAACCCACACTCAGACTAACCGAGTCATCTCTATTTATGTGTACTATTATCCATACGTATAGTAAATGAGTGAGTGCCACCATAACACCCTCCTCCCAAGATTTGAAGTCACACAGATTTCAATATCTTTTTCTCTTGGTATTTAACATTAACGGTTAATTAAACGTTCTTTTTCTACCTGATCTTCGGGGCTCAGGTGTATATTGAGGTGGTTCCAAATGAAAGGATTCGTATATGATGTCCATGGTTTCCTCCTCTTCGACTGTTGTTGTATAATCACCATCTTGAATGTGGCGTTTTTTATTTGGTTCAGGTGTATTTTTTATATATTTCGTGGACATTTTTTCATGTATGTACAATCACCAATGTGTTTATCTACTACTCCACATTGCCAGTAAACGGTGTTATTCCTGTAGCACTTGAAATATACGCGATCTCTCGTGTTATATTTCTTTCTTATCATGTTTGTAGTGTTTCAGACAATTGCCTGTCTTGGCAATACTTTATCAAACGCCGTTGTCAACTTTCTGGCAAACATTACATCAGCTGGTGATATGTTTTAGGGTGTATTAGGATGCGGTGTTATCCTATATATTGGCAGACATTGTTGGAAAGATTTTCCGTTGGTATCCCAATGGATTTTTTTTCAACGCTCGTTTTAATGTGTCCACAAACCTTTCTTCGTGGCCGTTCGAGCTTGGATGGTACGGAGGATATGTGTTACTTGTACCGTGTCACAAAATTCCTTAAAGTCTGTGGATGTGAATTGAATTCCATTGTCTATGACTAATGTGTCTGGTACACCAAATCGTGCAAATAACTCGTGTAGGAATCCTATTGAGTTGTTCGTTGTTCGATTCCTGCAATGCATTACCTCAGGCCATTTTGTATCACTATCTACTACAATTAAGTACTGATTTTCTCCTACTGGACCAGAACATTCCATGTAGATTCTCGACCATGGGTGGTCGGTTTTCGGCGAAGGTTTGTGTACTATAGGTGGGGATTTTGCCGCTTACTCGCATCATGTATATCTATTTAATTTTGTAGCCATGTCGATGCCCATGTTACGCCAGTATACGTAGCTTCTCATTAGAGACTTCATCCGATTTATCCCCGGACGTCCTGTGTGGAAGTCTCTCAAAATCCTCTTCTGTAACGTTTAAGGTATTACTACTCTCTCGCTGTATAACACATCGTTACATATGGTAAACATCGCCTAACCCTTTTTGTCATTTATAATTTTTCTTTTATATCATTTATGTATTCATCTTTATCGGTTTCTCTTTTTATATCTTACAATGTTACCGGTAGTTCTTCAATGATGTTTGCTAACATATTTTTCACTTCGACATTTGTTCGAATTATTGCAATCACTGATTCTTCCACAGGATGTTTCTGTGGTATCAGTCTCGAAAGTCCATCCGCATGTCAAATCTTTTTCGATGCTAGATGTTGTAGCTGGGAATCGTAATTCACTAGGATCGTACGCCAGCGGAGCAATCTATTTGCGGTGTATAAAGCAATCCTGTTTTTGATCCGTAGATTGTGACTAATGGTTTATGGTCGGTTTCAAGTATGGAATGTCTACCATAAAATATCGGTGGAACTTAGTCTCTACAAATACTATACTCAACGTTCTTTTTCAATGTGTGAATACGCCTTCTTTGCTGGAAGCAGCGTTCTCGAAGCGTGAGATATCGGCTGCCAAATCTATTAGTTATGATATATTGAATGCAATCTCCTATCCCGTAGGAACTAGGAGCACTCTCGACGATTATATTTAATTTTGCGTCAAAGTGAATTATAAATAATTCAGATGTTAGTGTGCTCTTTATTTTGTCAAAAGCGTTTTGACATTCTTACGTCCAGTTCCAAGGTGTGTCTTTTTTTCGCAGATCATTTAAGGAAGCTCGCAAATTATGCATTCCTTCAATAAAAGATTGTAAATAATTTGCGAGTCCTCAGAAACTGTGCACGGTTGTTGCGTTATTAGGTGCTGGCATGTTTTTATTGCCGCAGATCTTTCTGGGTTTGGACGTCGCTCATGTTTATTTATTATATGTCCAAGATAATTAATTTCTCTCATAAAAATCGCATTTATTTTCTTTTACTTTAAATCCGGATTCTAGTATTCGAGTGAATACTTGTTTTAAATGTTCCTTATGTTCTTAGAGGGATTTTCTTCCTGATAACAATGTCGTCCAGGTATGTATATCCGCAATCAATGCCACTATTCATGGTGGCCATCGCTTGCTGAAAGATGGCAGGCGCTACTTTCATACCAAAGTCTAACCGGTTGTATTTGTACAATCCCTTATGCGTGTTGATGCATAGTATTTTTGAGCAATTCTCCTCGACCGGTATTTGTAAATACTCGTCGCTCAAGTCTATCTTGGAGAATATATTACCACCATTCAACTTTGTGAACATTTCCTCTGGGCTTTGTAGAAGGTAATGGTAATCTTTTAATATGAAGTTTATACCTGTTGAAAAGTCTGCGCACACTCTGATTTCATCATTCTGTTTCTTTACATATACGAGTGAGGCTGCCCAGTCGCTGTGTTCTATTTTTGATAGTATGCCTGCCTGAACCAATTTGTCTAATTCTTTATTAATCTTTTCCAATCCAGCGAACGGAACGTTTCGCTTTTTTCTAAAAATCGGGCTGGTGGTTTCTTTAAGTTCAAACGAGGCCTTAAATTTATTGCAACGAACTAATTTAGTTATAACTACTTCAGGGAATATTTTTTTTAGTCCTCTTTTATATTTCCTGTTGTTGGAGTATTACATTCTATTTTTTTACAGAATGTATTGATTGGCTTATCCCACACTCCAAATTTCTCAATCAAATCTATTCCAAACAGATTTTCGCTATTTTTCAATACGAACATTTTTAATTTCTTCGTGATGTCTTTTAATTTTATCGGAAGGATAACTTCTACTCCAATTTTTTTCTCACCACCAGTTGCCGTCCGAGATGATTTACTGGTTTTCATCATGGTTGGTTTACCCAACTTTTTCCCTGAATTCAAGTTTATTATAGAATTATGTGATCCTGAATCCAGTTGTAATTTTATTGGCGTTTTAAATATTACCACTTTTATGTATTTCCGCCGATTTTTGTCTAATGTTTCATTTGATTTTGTTTTCTGTACTCTTTTTCTGGTGAAATATTTATATCTGCAACAATCGCTTTTGTGTCCGACTTTCTTGCAAATGTTGCATTTTTCTTCTTATAAGGGCCATCTGATTCCCAATGTCTTTCTGCGCATCTCTTACAGTGATATCTAGGGAGAGAATTGTTATATTCTTTACTATAATTATAATTATTATATTTGGAATATCTCGTTCCATTTTGACTGATTTTATTTTTATAGTTCTTGGGTGGTGTGTATGGTTTTCTTACCTTTCTTACATATGCCACTCCGGATTCTTCTATCTTTTTTAATACTTCTTGGGATAATGACCCTTTCACAATCCTCTGCTAATTTCTGAACTGTTAAATCCTAATCAGATTCCAGCTTAGACAGCACTCGTCTGCGTATTTCTGCATTTTTCGTGGAAACTAACCAAGATTAGGCATTTTAAACCTTCTACTGTTAGTTCCGCTAGCTTAAAATTATTACAGTTTTTATTGACAACTGATGCGTATCTCAAATAATCTTGGTTGCTTATCTTCTTTAGATTCATACACAACCATCTCTTATTAAAAAGCGATATATTCGGATTATGTAATTCTTTTAGTAATTTTACAGCTTCCATGAAAGCTAATTCCGTAGTTTTTTTTTAGGTAATATGTAATCTACGAATTTATTGTGTTCTGCTAACCCCAACTTTCTGAGTAAGAGGCTCCCTTTCGTTCTATTTGACCATTTTTTGCAGGTCAGTTGAAAAACATCCTCGTATCTTGTATAGTACGCTTTAAAATTATTTTCTTCCTCCGGCGCATAACTAAAGGTGTCCATACCAATGAAAATAGTTGTATTGCAGAAATTAGCACTGTCGACACTTTCTCGATTATTCTTTAGTGTTTTAGCAAAACGTTCATTTTTACCTTTCTTCATGTTCCAGTTGCCATTTAAATAAGTTTTCATCTCTTTGTTCATCTGGCTCGGCCTGTGCCTCTTGTTGCGTCTGCAAAAATTGCATTAACATTCTAGACAAATCTGTTTTTTTAGTGTATTCTAAAATATAAAATGGCTTGTGTTACAACAAAACATGGTCAGAGTTCGTGTTTTCAATAATAATAATATCGCTGCTCGAATAATATTTTCCCACTTCGCTAGCGAGCCAAGCTCGTCCAACCCCAAAATAATAAAAAACTGAGGATTTTACTGACCCCACCAAATACGATTGATTTTCCGTTTTTGGCAGTTCCTAATAAGTAACAGCAGAAATTAAGTACAACTCTTCCACAAAAAAAAAAAAAAATCAACTCAGTCACAATTGAAAAAAAATGTATGGACTACATTTAAATCTTTCTTTTGTTTTCTTCTCTTACGTGACGTTTTAGTGTCTTATATCCATCATCCAGTGACAACTTCAATTTAAAAAAAAAAGTATTTGCCTGAGTTTAGTTTAACTGTGGTATTAGTTAATACCGAAGAGCAAACAATTGTTTACTGAAGTCTTTAGTTGATGTTTTGCTAACGGAGAACAGCAATTAGGAAATCCACTGGTGAACTTTTTTTCCGTATGTTACTGTCTTGTACGTTTGCCCTTCGTAATTTAGTAATACGAATCCGTTTGTCCTATTACTAGAAAACAAAATTCACTTTTATAGTTTGTTGTTTTTTTTCTCAAGATGGATTCCAAGAGACACGGCGTAAATTGTCGCTTTTACCACATTCGAGTTTTTTTCTTTATTTATTTTCTTCGAGACTGCAATTAGCGGTTTTGGTTGTCTTTTTCCCCCGACTAGTATTTTAGTAAATAAAATACTATTTATCGAGGTCACTTTTTTTTAACCTGAATGCAGTTTTTGTTTTGGAAGTTGGGAAACAACTGTGTCTTTCTTTTAGTGTTGTACTTCCGCGAGAAAAATATTTTACCGCTTTCCAATGTTCGTTGAATTACTAATTTCTTCCGCTTGAGTCGAACTTCTCTTTAGCGTGAAATCCGTTTTTATGATATTTCGTTCGTCAAAACTTGTATTCCTTAGAAATGTAAACCGTTGGGTTTTTAGTGAGTTCTTTCCATTTCTTCGTCAAACTGTTATATTTTACGGTCATCCTCGTCGCCAACTGTTGTGTTTGACGTTCATGTTATGTTTGCAGGTTGAACCAAATAACATATAAGGCAATACAAATGAAGAGTCAACAAACAAGGGTAGATCAATAAGAAGTGTATTAGGAACAGTATATTAACAGTATATTTGCATAATGATTGTCAAGTAAGAGAGTATTGGCTGGAGAACATATCTACTCTCGGCTTGGCCTTCGGTGGCTTCTGGTTAACCCACACTTAGACTAACCGAGCCTTGCTATTTATGTGTAATATTATCCACATATGTAAATGAGTGCGTGCCACCACAACAATAATATAATTGTACATTTAATCTTAGTAGCAAATCCATATCAATCCCAGCAGCTTTAGAGCCAGTAGTTCCTATATTTCCTCCTGAATGTAAAGTCCACCTGCCGTCCCAAATCAAGACCGGGTGGAAACATACACATTCAATAAATATTGTGCTAAAGCTATCAAATATAAAAAAATAAATTCTCACTTAGCATATTGCGCACATTCTCATTGTCTGGGTGATGACAATTCGATTATTTTAGAATTTTCCTTTAATAAGAAAGAGAGCGCTCGAGAATTTTTTCAGTATACCGCATTACAATAGGCATCGTTTTAAAAAAAATAACCAAATAAAAATATAATAGCGGCAATAAACAGAAAATTACAAAGCGATAACCTTACACTTATTATGCACACATAACGAGAGGTCATTATTTCACCAAAAAAAGACAAACTTGCGAAAATATGTGCATGTACCATTGTTTATGTTACGATTCCGGAGCGGCGTTGCCAAACTTACACGGTGTTTTTTTTAAATTATTTTGTTTTATACTTCCGCCTCACAGTTTGTTTTATTGTTGTTTTATTGTATTTGCAGGAACGGTACTCTGACAAGGATTATCAAGATTATATTTGGTGCATATACTTTGACAAAGCTCTCTCAAAATTGGGCGTCTATTCCGATTGTCTTTATGTTTGATTTCAGACAAATTTTACTTGGGTCATGTGCATTGTTTACCTTTTTATCCCGGATTTTTAATCGGCAGTGAACATATATTAACTTTTTTGTAGGTATATTTTTACCTCAGTTCAAACTCCACACTTTACTTTGAAATGGCAACTGTCAGAATTGTTAGATTATGTTTATTAAGGAAGATTCATGTATATTGGTCAGCTACAAGTAGTTTTTTGAGATATAACCACCTATATTATACACTTAAAATCAGTGGCCGCCAGATGTGTACGTACGCGCAATGAATAAAAGAAAATCTGTATGACCGACATTGTCACTAGGCACAATTTTTATTCGTTTATAGTATTTGCAGGTTGGTACCCTGATAACGATTATCAAAGTTTATTTCAGGGCAAATATTATGACAACCCCTCAGAAAATGTTGTGTCGATTCCGATAACCGTTCCTTAAAGGAGGGTGTTAGGGGTTTCTATTCCGAAAGCCGTTCTTTATACGAGGATGTTTAGGTTTGGACAACAACATACATACTTTATGCTTCTTCAAGGAGTAGCATTCTTCAACCAGGCAACGTCTGTTGGCGGGTTCTGCTAGTAAAGACAGAAAAATGTATATTAATTCTAGAGTAATAAATGGGATTTAAAACCTGATAGTTAATTCTATATAAAAAGTTGATTATATCGTAATGACATCAGTACAACTATACACATAATAACATAAAATGTGTGTTATATGAATTTAGAGATGTATTATATTGTTGTGATAGATGCAATGCGCATATGCACACACACACACACACATATATATATATATATTTAAAATTATTACTATTACTTGCAAATGCCATTTTATAGTACTAACTCTAGAATATTACAATGGTCATTATTTTAAATATATAAATGTATGTTTAATTGACTAATTCATTTTTCTCCTGTTATTAGAATTTTCAGTAGTTTAGTGCTGCATATGCTCACAGATTATGTCTTCCAGTTTTAAATCATTTGGTAAAACTTCAGTTTCAGTGTAGACTTGTATACAATGTAATAAGATTCATTAGTTAACATATTAAATACAATTAAGTATGTACCAAAATCACGATTTAAAACATAAAGTAAGTTTTAAGTGGCTGCTCATTGGCTTATTAGGAAGGGTGCGGTGGAAACTAGAAAGCTGATTGGCTAACTAAAAACTCAATAGAAAGTGCGTTTATAAAAACGCAAAACAACCACAACATTCTCGAATGAGACTGATGAATCCTAGACTGGATAAAACACGGAATATTTTGTGTAGCATAAACGTCATATATATTTTATAGCTTACCACCTAGCTCTACCTACGTATTGAGAACTGTTTAAGTAAATAATTAAAGTTTACAAATAAATTTATCCTTTCGTGTATTAAATTAGGTGACTACATAAAGTGAAATGGTGAATAGATATATAAAATCAGATCTGATAGCTATATGTAATATAATTATCGTTTGGCGTAATCGTATTAGAAAAAAAGTTATTTCAGCAGCAAATCTGTAAAAATAATTATCATATATTCTTGTTAACATATTCGCATAATATTGACATCATTTATTAGTGTATAGAGTAATGTGATAAAAATAACTATATTATGTTAAAAAATAATAGTACGAAAGCTCATTTTTACAAGAATAAAAGTGTAGCGTCTATTATATATTAAGACATACAGGGCATACATTTATATATTTTCTGAAAATAATATGTAATTAACACAAACCATATTAAAATATATTTATAAATTATGTTAGCTGTCTTGTTATTTTATTGCGCAATGCATTATTAAATGAGATACTTGTATGAAAGTTCACCGTATACAAAGTCGAGACATTTACATTATTACATCTAATTGCTAAAATTATTTACGCAATCCGAGTCATCTTTATTGATAATTCTCGGTTATGTACAGACTACCAGACGCTAGAATTTAATACTGTTTTTGATGATGAAGCAACACGCTACTTAATACTTTACACATACCATTTATTGTAATTCCGTTCAAAATAATCTGCAGTAGAACCAGATATTAAAATGCATATTCTAGTTCTATAAGGTTGAGCAGAATGCCCGTTCTTTTTTCTTTGTATGGTTCCCAAATATAAGGTTAACAATAAAAGTTAGTAAAAGTGATGTATGTTTAACTCGCGATTAATATATCTGGAAATATATGTGATTTTTCTGTTTGTCTAATAGCCCACTTAATACCCTCTAATTTTCACTTTCCGTCTGTAAATCAGCTTTGGCCGACAGAGTAAGAATCATCTCTCAGTGAAAAAATTTTATTTTAAAACGAGCTCATAATTATCATTAAAAACAGTCTCCAAATGGGCATGATATTTATATATTCAGTTTTCTTTAATCTTTGTAATAGTACAAGAAGCAAGTGATTACCACCATGATCCTATATTTTTAAACCTGAAATAACGCAAAATGTCAATAGTTTACCTTTTTTATTAATTACAATTACTCACATGCTAGCAAAACAAATAAAAGATGTGACGAATGAGATATAAAAAAGGATCTTTGTAAAACGTAATGATATTTGAAAAAACACCCAAATTTTACGCCAGCGCAATTCATTCTTAATCTGTGTATTGCTCATTTTAGAGCAGCTTACTGTTGGTGGTAAATAGAAATAAAATGACTTCTGCTAGACATCAGCCAATATTAGTGTATTTAAAAAAAATAATTGCTTTGTATATTGTGATACCCAATATCTCAATAACACCAAACAACATACATATTACATTATCACGTTCAATATTGTAGCCGTCTAATTTAAATTATTAAATGCTAACATTCCAGCCCAGCGTTGTTCGGGTGTTGTGACGTGTATGTTTAGCACAATAAATTAATAAAACGGTCAATTTCTTTTTAACTCTGACCCCTATTATGACCCCCTTAACATTTATTGTTGTGAGCTCAAATCAAGTTATTTAGCTAGATACATGTCCAAGGCACCTATATCTACAATTTCTAGTGTTTACACCAAATATAGGTGTAGGAGTTTGGTAGAGATCTCAAAGGTCAAATCGTTGAACTTAACAGCCAAATTTCTCGCCGAAAACGGATTACAAAGTTTTTTTCACCCCGAATCTCAGTACCCTGTATATCAAATTACGAGTCTGTAGACTAAGAAATGGCACGTTCTCTTTTACATATATAAAAGCTAGAGATTTACCATGCCCTTGAGGATCGAATGTAGTATTACTAGTATGTAAATATACATATACTTATTACGAAAAATGGGCGATTTTCACGACGTGATATTTGCTATGGCAACAGTCAAGCACTTAGTGTTGTATTAGGATGATACTATCTATATTCTTTTGATATTAGCCAGGCCCCGACAAATTTTACAAACACTATCATTATATAACTGTACTTTCTTTGACCTATACCAGATGTATAAAGAATTACATTTAGTCTGAATAATGTCATGGATGGAAATAATTTAACTAATGTATAGGTTGCTCTCAGATTTTGGACACATATACACATAGCTGTGAAATGAAACATTATGAAAAAACTAGCTGATGAACTCGCCTATCGTGCCAGATAAATATTCAGCTTAATAAAAGCATGTGTAGATATTTACTATAATGGACCAGTTTTAACTAAAAAAAAACCCAACGAAATTCATCTTCTAAAATATAGGAACATACCAACCTGACGAAATTTGAACCATGAAATCAATTTCGTAGGCAAATATATAATTTAATTTGTTTCGTTTCTAGTCAACACACGTCTAATGAATGTAAAATATAAGCAGATATAAAATGAACACTTAATCATAGTTTGCTTTCGCAAATTGGACTAATTGTTTTACTCAGAGTTAAGAATTTATAATATTATGCAATAGTATGCCTCTGTCATTACGCAACAAGTTCTTCTTTGAAGGATCGATTTTTTTTATTAATTAACACAATAAAAACTGTAATTTATTTAATAATTCATTAATATAGAAAGACGGAATTGTATTAGGTTGGGAGAAGAATTATGGCGCGAAATTGAATTTGTGTTTCAAACTTGTTTCTCTTATAATGATCAGAAGAAAGTTTTCCAGGACATATTGTAATTAATCAAACGTGACATGTTCAGATGCGTTTTTATGTAAAAAAAAAAATTATTAATATTTCATACAATAGTTAAAAAACGAAAAGTTTTACTTACAATTTAACAGGAGTGACTTTTCTCGGCCATTTTAATTGACAAGAAGCGACTTTTTTTACGGCATTTATCGTGAAGCACAATGCGTAAAGAGTTATATTGTCGGCCTAGAAAAACGATATGATTGCATTTCCTTTTGATAAAATCCGATGTTATTTTTCGGTTGAAGAGCAACTATTAGTAAGCCAGTCATGTACCAGAGCCAGATCGCAGATGCACAATTTACTATCTACTAATCAAATAATGACGACAGAACACTTGCCAGCACCCCTAAAATGTAAATCCGGATGATTCAACCCGTGAAAATTTACGGTCACGTCTATAGTATTCGGTTTGGTTTCAAGTGGCGGCCGCATCATGCAAAATCCCTCCTTTGAAGTAGATTTGCAAATAAACACCAAATTTTACATGGGTGTGCTGAACAGTGTGCGCTGATCACCTTTTGCGATCAGGTGTCCGCTTGAAGACTCTACCTGTTGCGGCAGAACTCGACCCCGACCCACAAGTCCAAAGAGATCCAGGTTTGGCTTCAATAGGGGTGCTACAACTTTACCCTTCTCTCAGTGGGCCTATTCTCCACCGAGCTGAAACCGCTGGATATATTCGTGTGCTCATATGTGGAAAACATCACCAACATCGCCATAATTAATCGAGTATTCGCCGATCTCCTACCGGAGAATGTGGAAAGTCGTGCTCCCACTCGTTGACCCGGATCGAGACGGTGATTCAGGTTGAAAGCAGCTTGATTAAATAAATATCAGCTCAACTACATAATAAAGTTTTCTGAATTGAACTTTTCGTTACTCATTACTAAGTAGTAATCCGTGCTGAAATAATAACGTTATTATCTTAAAATCCATTCTTAACATGGGGAGGATGATTTGTACCTAATTTGTACTTTAATCTTACAATTGAATAAAACTTACACAAAACTTTAATTAAACTTGGAAATTCAATGTAAAAGTAGCTCAGATCAGTAAATTTATAAAAGATAAATAATAAATCTGTAATGTTTTTAGGGCGACCAATGTATCGGTTCACCTTGAATTAGCGTCTTTCTTGAAGCTATATATTTTCTACTATTGAATATTTTGTTTGTTTGAGAGTTAAAAAATGTTCGTACACAGAACAACTACACTTTTCGTAAGATAGAATTTTCTCCTTCAACCTAGTGACGAATTAACCAAATTTAGGCCAAATCATATTTAGTTTAAAAAAAAATATCTTTGATTTATTTTTTGTTTTTTTATTACAAAAAAAAACAGAAAACAAACGATGTAATTGTGAATTAACAAAGCGAGAATATTCTATTTTTCTACCGAAAATGTAAAAGGAATTTAGTTGGTAATTTATTTACACTCCTATATATTGTATTTTGTGTGCGTATTGATATTCAACTTTCAATACCCATCTTTCGATTTATTTGTACTAGAAAATCTACTTTATTATATATGAGTCGTTAAATTGCCTTGCACTGCAAAAAATTAATTGCAAAAAATAAAGTTCCCTTGCATATTCTTTTAAACATTCATTTTCATTCATTCCCTATTGTTTTTTTTTTCAGTTTTCCCATAGAATGGTAATCTTTGGTTAATAATTACGTGTAATTTTATTCATGCAGATATTATACATAAAATATACTTGCGTTATATTTGCAGAAAAAGTATATATATGAATATATATATATATATATATATATATATATATATATATATATATATATATATATATATATAGCATGATAATTAAAAAAATCAAAATGAAAAGAAATGTTAGCTAACCAAGTTTCGTTGCTCGCCCAACAGAGCAAAATTGAGGAAGGTAAAATTAAAAAAAGGCATATATGTGGCGGGATATATATATATATATATATATATATATATATATATATATATGTATATATATATATATATGTATATATGTATATATATATATGTATATATATATATGTATATATGTATATATATATATATACATATATATATATATAGAGAGAGAGAGAGTGAGAGAGAGATTGGCAACATTTTAAAATAATTGTAAAGAAATGAACCATAGCGGAAATTCAGTCGACCAAATGAAGATGGAAAACGGGGTGAGGAAAAAGAAAAAAAAATGCGGCAAGTAACATGTAACAAATGTACAATTGAGTAAAATAAATAAGTCGATTAAAAACGAGATCACTAAAATACACGCGAAGCGCTTTTCGTTCAAACTAACTTTTCAAGGGTATGTATATTTAAAATGATTTGTTAGAATATTAAGTAGTGGAATGGAGTAGGAGCGGAGAGGAGGTTAAACAAAAAAGAAAAAAAACTGTATCTAACTAAATAATTCTAATTGAAGCCGGGGGTTTCTCTGCTTGCACAAAGTAAGGGGGCTGGAAATGATATCAAGAGCCTCGAGGATAGACAGGTGGAACTTTGCAAAACAGAAAAATGCAAGACCAGAATCGTTTTTTTCTGTTTTATCTATTTAGAATGGTGTGTGCATTGTTCTCATCCAATCGAAAAGTCTGTTGAGTTTTCCTAATTAGCGACACCTTTTCTAATATTTTTTAGAACATTCGGAATGTTCACGTTTCCTCGTATTTTTATTCGAAGTGATGCTAAGCATAGTCACGGTCGAGGATAATATGCATATAAATCTATAAAAAGAAGATTATTATTATTATTATTATTATTATTATTATTATTATTATTATCATCATCATCATCATTATTTTTATCATCATCATCATCATTAGTATTATTATTATTGTTATTATTGTTATTATTATTATTATTATTATTATTAGTACTGTTATTATTATTATTATTATTAAAAATTAATAAATAAATATGTTGGTACTAGTATTTACAAATACATTATGAACTATTGTTGTATACAAATCTTTCTTCTCAGGTTATTCATCTCTAATATATGGTTGTTCATTATAAAACTCCTGATACATAGACAATTATTTTAGCGAAAATTTTTATACAGCGTGAATATTTTCACTCCGAAAAAAAATTGAAAACACGCATCAGGTATGTTAATATCGGGTGCGTCTTTGCATAAGCAACGAAATGTATTCCAACAGTGTTCTTCTTTAATGCGATTGATACTGTATGTCTGCTTTTAACGTTACTTCTTTTTAGACTTCATAATATCCCCATAATTAGTGCGTGTCAAATGCATATATACAGAGGTATGTTCTTTTCAGGAAATATAAACTACAAGAAAACATCGAATATACAATATCTTTATTGGATCAAAAATGGGGAAAATGCACATAAACCTAATAGGAACATTCTCCACAATATTTTATATTTTTAAGTTCGTGTATTAATTATGCTAGGTTATTTTATGTTTTATATTTTATATTATGATCTTACATGAAAGTCAATATAATAAATAACACACCAGATACGACTGGGTATTATAATAATAATAATAATAATAATAATAATAATAATAATAATAATAATAATAATTATTATTATTATTATTATTATTATTATTATTATTATTATTAATAGTATTCATTCATTCATTCATTCATTCGAATAGAATAGTGCTTCCAAATGAGGGAATCATGAAAGAAATAAAAGATACAGGGTATAATTATTTAGTAGGCTTGCAGAGTGTAGGCATCATGAACAGAGAACTTTGGGAGAAAGTAAAAAACTAGTATATTAGAAGGGTGAAATAATTCCGAAGTTTAAATTGTATGGAGGAAACCTAATGAAATCGGTGAATACAGAGACAGTCAGTGTTTTGAGATACAGTGCGAGAAGTTTAGAATGGCATGACAAAAAGTTGCATGACATGGATATCAAAACAATAAATTTTTAGCAATGTTTGGTATATTCCACATTCGAAGAAGAATAGCGAGGCTGTATCAAAAGAGGAAGCAAGGTGGGAGAGGATTGAAAAGCATAAAACATTGTGTTAGAACCGAGGAGATGCCATTAAAGTAGGATGTGGTTAGGAGTGAGGAGTGGATGCTTAAGGTTGTTGTCAATGAATTGAAGGTATGTGAGATCAAGGCTAATTATGTGAAACGTATGTATGGAGAAATAGCAGAGGAACTGGTTAGGAGAAAAATGCACGGAAGGTTCTTTCAGGATATAGCAGATGTGACTGATGAAGATCATGGCAGTGATTCCAGCTGGCAAAGAGTTCTGAATCTTTTGTTTGTGGAGCACGAAGTCAGGCATTAGGAACACGATTGTTCAAAAAAGTATTTCTAGGAGAGAAAGTTGCTGCAGAATGCCGGATTTTTGGTAAGACCTTAGAGTCAATTGTGCACATTGTAGCAGGGTGTAGTGGACTAGCCCAGAAAGAATACCACAAAAGAAATACTCCGGATATATTGGGAGGTCTGTAAGCATGTTGGGGTGAAGTGTGCTGGGAAATGGATTAGCGAGTTGCCTGAGGAATTATGAACAAGTAAGGATGGAAATGTAGAGCTATGGTCGGACAAAAGTGGCACAACATCAAAGCAATTGCAACATAATCGCCCGGATTTTATCGTCATTGACAAGGTCTCAAAAAACTGACAGATTGTAGACTTTTCAGTACTCTGGGACAGGAATGTGAAACAGAAATAGAACGAGAAGTGGAACGATTATGATTACTTTTTTTTTACATAGGCCTCACCACTTGTCAAGGCAGATCGGCCACTCAAGGATAAGGGTTAAAGAGTGTAAGGTAGTCAAAAGGACAATATAGTAATCAATAGTAATGGAAGTTCGGTAAATTTGTTAACCTAAGTGGAACGGCTCATCAGAAACTTGTTCACGTTGGACTTGAAGACAACCATATTATAGACAGCTGGAAAGCAGGAAAACGGAAGACAATTCCACAGGCGTGCAGTTCTAAGAAAGAAGCTTTGATCATGGAATCTATGTTTAGGTTTAGGCCCAGATAAAGAGTAGGGAAAATTATTGATAATGTTTCCAGCTAGTCTAGTGTTTCTTGTGAAAGTTTTGCGAAGGGGGACCATAGATTGAAGCTCAGTCGAACACTTTCAATGAAAATAGCGATAAAGCAGAGATAAACTCGCAACATCTTTTCTGTGAGATAGAGGTTGCAGCGAAGAGAAAAAAGACATCTCCCACCAGACCACGGTCTATTTTGAACCCTATGAAGGCAGGACAAGTCTTTTCTAGCAGCTCCTGCCCATATGTGGCAACAGTATTCCATTCTTGGACGTATCTGGCTCTTATATAGATAGAGAATTACATCATCAGTGAGATATCTACTGGATCGATAGAAGGATTCGAACATTTTTCCAGCGGCCTTGGCAACAGATTTGATGTACGTATTCCATTTAAGATCAGGAGTAAAGGTTAAGCCCAGAATCCTGTCAAAACTTGAGGTCTCCCCAAGACGAGAGATGTTCATTTTAATTGATGCCAGATGGGGATCAGAACGTTGATGATGTAAAGATAGAAGCTTGGTTTTAGATGCATTAAAAGTAACCAGCCACTCCTTTCCCCATTGTACAACGTGATCAAGATCAGAGGAGAGAGAATTGGAGAGAACTTGGTCGTTTACTGTCCTAGATGTGCTACCATAGATGGTAGTGTCGTCAGCAAAATGTCTACGAATGATGTAAGGATGTGATTTGGAAGATCATTTATGTAGATCAGGAGAAGAGTTGGGCCCAGGATTGACCCCTGAGGGACTCCAACATTTATACTGTGAGCTTCTGACTTTTGCCCATCAACTACTGCTCTTATGAACATATCAGAGAGAAATGAGTTAATAATTGAGAAGAAATTTCCAGCTATACCATAGCTGGAGATCTTGTGGAGTAAACCTTTATGTTATACCCTACAAAAGGCCTTTGATATATCAAGAGCAATTGCCCTAGAAAGGTTGCCTCTGTCAAGAGATTTGCTAATCCTATGAGATATAACTGTAAGCACATCTGGTGTTGATATAGCAGAACGAAAACCATACTGTGTGTCACTAAGAAGGTTTTTTTTTTGCTGAGATGTTTGATTACTTCTCTATTTAACACAGATTCCAACAACTTACTCATGACGCACAGGAGACTTATTGACCTTTACTGAGAGGGGGATAAACGATCACTTTAATTCCGAAATACAGGGCATACTGATGACATTTTCCAGGGTGATGGGAAGCAATCTTTCTTTAAGACAACGTTTAAACAGTTTGTTAAGTAAGGCTGCTAGTTCTGGTTGAAGTCTTTTGAGTACTATAATTGGAATACTGTCAAGGCCGGTTGCTTTACTCGAATCAAGTTTTTTGATTAGCTTGGCGACATCACATACAGATATTTGTATATCACACAGTGTATTTTCTGATACAGGAGGACATATTGGGGGTTGGCGGCCTTGGTCGCAAAGGGTAGAATTGGCTGCAAAGTTCTTGGCAAAGAGTTTGGGTTTGTCTGATACTGACAAGATTAACTCAGGTCCATTGATGATAGTTGGGATAGAGCACACGCTTCTGTTCAGGATTCTGTTTGCAATTGACCAAAACTGGTGGGAACCAAGCCGCTGCTCAGCTACTTTGGACTTGACGGACTGAGCATACAACTGTCTTGCGTTCTTTATTACTTTCTTATAATGGTTGCTGGCAGTCCTGAAACGGTTTCAGTTTCCATACATCTATTACGCTGGAAGCAGTGGAACAGGTGATTTCTGTGTGCAATAGCAGCAGCACATTCTGGAGAAAACCATGGCTGGCGGTTAGTGGCATTGGAGATAGGACGTATACACGGAGTTAAAACACAAATCATCCCGATGGAAGTAGGTATGCTAGGAGTAGTATCAAGTTATCAGGCAGGACTATTGAAAGAACTACGAACCCCTGATGTTAAGTCGGCCTTCAGATTTCTGCTATTGTAGGCAACACCAACATACTTAGGAAAACCCGTGGTCTTTGAAGTCCCTGCTTTGAAACGGGGATTGAGGGAAAACCTCTGGAAATTAATCCCATCCCTTTTTAAGGAGACGTTGTTAAACAAAATCAGAATTATTATTATTATTGTTATTATTATTATTTTTATTATTATTATTATTATTATTATTATTATTATTATTATTATTATTATTATTATTATTATTATTCGCAATTTTGCTCTGGCTGTTGCTACTGACATATTGTTCTCAGTCTTCAAGTACTTTTTGCAAGCTTCTAGCTGTCCATAACAAGACAGTTTTTAAGTAATATAACATTGCAATGGACCCCTATTTTATGAAAGATACAGTACTTATTCAGCATTTATTAAATATCTTTACGAAATACTTTTTTGCTTTAATGAAAATTTTATATAGTAAATGTTCGAATTTTATCCGAAAGAATTGAATCATCTAATATTCATTTCAGTGAATAACGCATGCATTCGTTATATTTATATATATCTTATACATAAGATATGATTTTAGTTTAGAATAATGACAGATGCAATTCATAGCACAAGAACATTTTAATAAATGAATGTTTGTTGTTTTTGATTCACAAAAAAGAATATATCATTTTGGTTTAGTATGTTTTCTATTAATTACTGAATGGTTGAAGTAACGACTACTTCAGCGCTTTTGGAGTCGAAACATAATATTCAGAAAATAGTCATCCGCCCGTTTGTTTTAAACAAAGGATATAACTTTTTTCCAAGTCTCGAATGCCAGTCTAAGGTAAACTGTTTCTCTTTCTAAAAAAATCAAATTGTTGCTGAAGAAAAGAGCAGTATTAAATTATTGACATTAAATTTGCCAGAATGTTACTCTATTGCCAACATTCGTCCTCCAGCGCCGTCCGTGTTTCTTTTATCTAATAAGGCATTTGTAATTAGATTTTTTTCTTTACCATTTCTTAAAATATTGATCACTTCCTCCACAATGCCAGTATAATTTTATAGGCTTTCACTTTGCGTTTCTAGGAATAGGGACGGTCTTTTTCGAAGGATAACGCATTATACAAATTGGCATCGCTGCACAAACACAACAAACTCTCCTCTTAGTTTCCCGCTGAACCATCTGGGCAACATTTTCGCCACGTTTATCTTAAATGATCGAAGTCTATCCGTATAGACGTGACTACATGTTTACTTATAGCTTGATTCGATTAACGTCTTACATAGCCTTCATTCACAGCGAATCAGACCCGAATACTGATCAAATATTGACTACAGCTGACTTTTCCTTACTGGTGCACAGCCATAATAAATAGACTGATTTTTTTCTATTTTACTTGGCTTAGAGTATTTATATTATCCCCATGTACTTTTGTGGTGATAATCGGTCACCTTACAAACCTGCTTCCGTAAGTTGCTTGCATAACGATTTGACTCGCACACATTTACAAAAAAGTTAGTATATTTCAGTATTTTTTATACAATTTCGCATGTAACTTTCCCTGTAACGTATTCGCAGTGAGTCGAACAAAAATACTAAGCGACCATTCCATCTCGCTGATTTTTATATAATGAAGACATTCTACCCGCTCCTACTCTCACTATGAATTGATTTAGAGGTAAATTAAGTGAGATATTTACCAACATTTTTATGACACAGCTTTTGTTGTCGTTGAAAAATCTCACAGTTAACATCAATTAGACGTTGCTCGGCATGTTATTCATCTAACGGATTCCCCAAAAATAATTATACTCCTTATTTGAAAATATGACCTTAAAATTATCGAACTTTTGAATTGGAATGGTATTAACCATGTTTTCAATAATAGTAGACACAAATTACCACCTCTGGATTGTCCTAGTAGAACGACAAACTTGAACTAGTCCCTCCCGACGAAATCTATGGAAGTGTTTGGCATAATTTGCGGTTCATTTCTGAGAAGTCATACCTAATCACATCATGGGAGTTAATTTCTCACAACATACATGGATATACTGTATTTTCTATTTCACTTTGCTTGCTGTCGTTACATCATACACAAATGTTTATATGTGGTGTTTATCGGCTACAGTACTCATTTTCTTCCATAATAGGTTAGGATAACGATTGGCTTTGAACACATTGCTTACAAATAGTAAGCATCTTTTCGTTTTTTAATACATTATTATCACATGTGGATAATGAATGTTTTTCATTTTAAACAAGAATAAAACAGAAGCATATTCTGAATGAGTATACAATACGATTCTTCCGAAAAAATCCTTCATTTTCTGTGTTTAACTTTTAAATTAAGACAAATGAATTCATGCAAATAAAACGTACCATGTATTGATTCAAAAAGCCATTCATTACATAATAACGATATTATTTTTCTTACTATTTGGTACATTCACCTTACTATTACATAACAGAGGATATCCTAAAATGTGAATTTATCTTCCAATAATGTTTAAAATGTGGCGCACTACCATAAGTGCATAAGCACCAAAACTAAACGTATTTTGTTTAATTTCTGAATATTTGCATTTTTTCTGGTTTTTATTCACGGTGTTATTTAGATCGCCATTTTTAGCATATAAAGGAAATATTTTCATTACGATTCTGTACATTCACATAAAGACTCATTTAAAATAAATTACCGTACAATTTTAAGTTTCGTTGTAAATAATATTCGACAAAAATAGTGTAGTACCATATCTGCATGAGCAATAATCTATAAATATACGCACAACTTTAGGCGATTTTCGGCCCATTTACAACCAGTTTATTTATTTATTTCATTTTTTAACCTTATAAATTTATTACAAGGACCGAGGTTTTAGACCTTGAAATAGAAAGCGATTTGTAATTATTCTGTACCTTCAAATTATAACTAAAAATAAACAGCGACAGCTTAAAGCTCGAATTCACTCTTAAATTAATATAGACGCAATTGCACGATACAGCAAGTGCATGTACTCTAACACTAAAACGTACAATTTAGGATAGGTTCGTACGCTTTAATTTTCGAATAGCGTAATTATTTAGATAGTTTTACATTAAATGGGGGCAGATATGATGTTTTTGTTCATTCTGTACTTTGAGCTAAAAATTTATTAATAGAATACATCGTCAAAAATGATCCTAACTTGAGCCTAATATTTACACTGACGATAGTAAAATAAGTGGATTAGCAATAAACTTAAAACGTAATCACAAGTTTCCCGGAGTTTTCTTAATATTTCAAGTTTTTTTCAAAACGTTTGAGCAGCAATTAAAAAACAACAAAACACGAAAGCTCTTTTTTGTTTTAATTTACAATTGCATTACGTAGCACCAACTCTACAAATAATTTAATATAATAAACTAAGCTTGGAGTAATTTTCTCTTCATTATATAACACCGGAAATATTCGTTTACTATTGCTTTTAATATTATTACTCTTACATTTGATTTAATTTCCGCTTTTGGCGTTTCGTGCTATGCTCACTGTTCTTCGCTGTATACACGGTGATTCCTCAAATATATTTTTATTCATAATAGTTAATATTTTTAATATAGTAAGATTGTTTGTAACAGTCGCCGTATAACACAATGATTATCCGGCACCGTGGTTCGTCATATACGCGATTGTGTAAAAACACTTTCGTATGGCAAATATAATTACTCTTGTCATGAGCATGTCTCATACAGAAATATCCTGATTTAGTTGACGCACAATAGTCGATGCAATTTAAATAACTAGTAAACTAGAAAATATGTGCCTCACTAATATGATAGACGTATGGGATTCATGCTTGAGAACTGCATGTCAACCGTTTAATTAATTTGGAAAAAATGACATCATAATTAATTTAAAATCTGATAGATCCTCATTTTAAACTGTCGTGTGAAACAAATATATTTCGAAATGATCCATTATATATGTAAGAATAATATTAAATAAAATATATACCATTTATTAATAAAGAATATGAGGCAAAACATTACATCTTAGTTTTATAATTTGTTATTGATTATGGTAATGTCGTAGTTTCTTATCTCAACCTCTCACTTTGATATCAATGTTTTTCATCGAAATAGATATAATAGTACAATGTAAAAACACTTAATACTAGAAGCTTATTAGAACGTTCGATTAATATGGTACATTCAAGAGAAATCTATTGGTCGTAGTCTCGAAAAGACCAACCCTGTATATTGGGGAGAAACAGTAAATACTTTTTGGAGAAATGTTTCTTGCAGATGAACATGTATTAGAGTAAGGCATCAAAATATCGATTTATAATTAGGAATACATTAAAAAGCGCGGGAAACAATACGGTTGTAAGCAAAACAGATGAATCCACCATATCATTTGACTTGTAAGCTGTTAATATATGCATATGAGTTGTGACGTACACGATGGCGGACGACTAACATTGCTTAACCGAAAAATATATCTCATTATTATGTTTTTAAAAGATCTCTGTCAGCATTACACTGTAATTAAGCCTTGTGTAAATAGTTTATTTTGTAGTCCAACGTGATGCTTTCCCGTTCATTAAATAATACAGCCAATGGCATGTCATCACACGCTTTTTTCCAAACATCAGGGTATCATAATTATCTAATGTTAACATAGGTTGTTTCATTCGCTTACATTGTTCGTTTTTTAATTAAAATAAAATTCATATTTTATTAATTCTTTTTGCGTCTGTTATTTTGTCTTAATTAAACTTGTTTTTAATTTTTCATTATCATTACCACGTGGAAATTAGCTCATTTTTGTTAACAAGGAATAAGTCCTTTTGTGAATAATAATTTTCAAATGAGATAACAAATAATTTCATGAATCTACGAAAGTAATTCTCATAATCTGCAGAAACATTAGTTCAAATTGACATCAATTGATATGTGAGACATCCGGCATTCTCTTAAAGTGACCGCAAACAATTTCAAAATTAAATTAAAAAAATAATACTTGCCAACTGAATTTGAAATACTTAGTGATTATTTTTTAGTAATTTTTCTACCTTTCTTTTCTAATATTTCATATTAGAAGACGGCATCATAGATTGGAAAAGTGTTTCATGTAAAATGATATTTAATAAGATAATTGCGAGCATTTATAATCAGCAAACATAATCCATGATATATTGTGATTTTGTGAAACAAATTCTATATTATTGGCATTTAAACCAGACTCCTTAACTGAAGAATAACATATATATTAATATATATATATATATATTTTTTTTTTTAATTACATTTTCACCCCAAACAAGGCACATTACCACTTTGGTGTAGGGGGCTACTATCAGGGGAAACATTTACTGGGGTACTATGTAGGGATTAGGGCAGCCAGATGTTGGTTCACGTTGCACTAAAACTTATGCATGTCAGTACAGTTGGGGGAAGCAGTGACCCGGAATGGAATTCTAAATCTAGCAGTTCTGGGGAAGAAACTGCTGGAGTAGAAATATCTTTTACATCTAGGGATCTCTACAGTGTGGGGGTGGGATTTTGCAGCTTGTCGGGTCTGTCGAGGGTGTTCATGTCGTGGGGGCTCAAGTGCTTGCAGTTCTTCAGAGCATTCACCATTATAATACTTGTAGAACAGGCAGAGGGATGCAACGTTTCGACGATGGGACAGAGGCTGAAGTTTAGATGCCAGTTTAGGGCTTATCAGATTTGCGACTCTCTTTTGAACCCTGTCAAGGAGCGAGAGACTAGTATCCGATGCACCGGCCCAAATATGACAGCAATTCTCCATACATGGGCGAATAGTGGCCTTATAGAGGTACAGGACACTTTCGTGTGTTAGAAGTTTTCTAGCACGGTAGAGAGAGCCCACCTTCCTTGCAGCGGCCCTGGCAATGCCCTCGATGTAATTGTTCAAACTCATGTTTCCTGTGAACGTTAGACCAAGGAGCTTGAGAGACGTACTCTCAGATAAAGAGTCGTGTGCCATTCCTATAGGTGTTAGAGAAGGTTTCTTGTAATTATTGAATGAAACTAGTTTTGTCTTGGTGGCATTGAACGTTACCATCCAGTTTTGTCCCCATTCCACTACTGATTGGAGGTCATCCTCTAGTGTTTCTGCCATTACTTTAGATATATGTTCATTTGTTTTCCTGTCGCGCCTGCTAAAGAGTGTGGTGTCATCAGCATATATACCCATCTCAGAGGCAATTTTGTCGGGGAGGTAATTTATGAATATCAGGAACAGTAGAGGTCCAAGGATAGATCCCTGGGGCACTCCCGCATTTATATCATATTGTTTAGATGTACGACCATCGAGGACAACCTGGATTTTTCTCTTATCTCAGAAGGATTTAATTATGTTAAGTATTCTACCAGTGATACCGTAAGGGCTAATCTTCCTGAGGAGACCCTCATGCCATACCCTGTCAAAAGCCTTAGATCTATCTAGAGCTACCGCTCTGCTCTCTCCAGCTTTGTCCAGTGAATGGTATATACGTTCAGAGATTACAGTGAGGATGTCTGCCGTGGAACGGGCTTGTCTAAATCCATATTGATGGTCGGTCAGAAGTTTAGCATCTGTAAGGTGCTGGACTAGAGTATGGTTAATTAAGGTCTCAAATATTTTGGCAAAAAGTGGGAGGAGGCTAATAGGGCGATAATTTAATGGGTCAGTTCTTTCGCCAGGATTCTTGAATACTGGTACTACAGAATCAGTTTTCCAACAGCTCCGAAAACAAGATTCATTAAGGCATTTGTTGTAGAGTTTGGAGAGAACTGGAGCTACTTCGGCTGAGCACTTTTTTAATAGCACAGCTGGGATGAGGTCGGGTCCACATGCTTTGGAAGTGTCAAGGTTTTTTATGATAGCATGCACCTGAGCAGGGGTGATTATCAGATCGTCTAGCTTGGCGTCTGTCCGCATAGGAAATTGAGGTAGGGGGTGGTTTAGAGGGTCCAGTGTGGAGTTTGAGGCAAACCGACTGGCAAGCATGTTAGCCTTCTCGGCTGCTGAGCAAAGAACCTCGTGATTGTTGGTTAGTGAGGGAATTGTTGATTGCCCATTATTTACTATACTGTTTTAGACTTTCCAGAAGTCACGAGTTCCTAGTTTTTGTGCTTCGATGCGTTATTTAGTGGTTTCGCTATTTCTTTCTTAACGTTACTTCTAGCTTCTATGTACTTCTGTCTGTTTGAACTGGACTTATGTCGGTTAAACCTGCGGAATGCATGCTGTCTTTGAGCAATGGCAGTTGCGCATGTCGAAGTTAACCATATATATATATATTTATATATATATATATATATATATATATATATATATATATATTCGTATACCAACTTTAACTGCAGCTGAAAAAAGAATCACGACAATATCATAATTATTAATTATTTTGGTAATGTTTTACTCTTAGCTCAGCAAGTTTTGGTTATTTTCTTTTAAAGTATAATTTATATCCATTTTAATTTTTTGCGATTTTATGGTTTTGTTTCTTATACTAACTTGGTCGCAATAATTAATTTATTTGCGACATTCTTTGTAATATTTCGGATCCCACACGTATCTTGACATTTCTATCAATACCCTAAAATTATTTGTATTATATATTGGTAATTAAGCTGTATATTCTTAAAATACTATGATATAAATGCATTTGTATTGCCACACAAACAAATTTGTTCATGTATATATCGCTTTACAGCGAGAATATTAAATTAATCAACTTTTATATGAGCGATAAACTAGTAATATTAAGGATATTTAAACAATTTTCTAAATTCAAGTGAGTGAAAACAGTATGGAAATTATATGCAAACGCATAAGATTGGTACAGGCAAACCATGGTTTGTAATTAATGTTGAACATTTCTGTTATTTTTGCCTGCCACTGATTATAAGTACTGATCACAGGTACATATATTTCGTTTTTGTTTCAGAAATTTCTAGTCCTAGAAAAAGTACTGTATGTGTTCGACAACAGATGTCACCGACATATTTATAATGTGTAGACTATTGGCTACTATCTTACGGAACATTAAACCGCAATTATAGGTAAATTTAGTCATTATATTAAAACACTACGTTACATCCCCGTAGCAACATTATCACAATCGAACCAATAATTTGAGGTAGTAGTTCCTATCTTTCCCTCAAAATAACAATTACTAATACCGCTCCGATCATCACTGGTTTCTGTTCGTTACTTGGAACATATATGTTGTTTTAACACTTCGTATTTGGATAAAAAAGAGCACATTGATATAATAAAATTGCCTCTTTGTCTGTTATAAAAATAATAATGAAGTCTCCTCCCATTGGATCATCTCTGTATTCCGGATTATTGCTATTAGCAGCTCAACAAACGTTAATGTACCATGGAGTCATAGCGTCGCAATCATAGCTAATTGTGCATTATGAGTAAATTTCGCACTCGTACGATTTGTACTTTGGTAATTAATTTTACTATCTACAAACATAGTTACTTTTGGGTAAGTATTACATTTATATATATATATATATACTTTTTTACACCTGTGCGATAAGCTAAAATAGCTCGCTGTATATTTACTTCCTACCTCTCTATATCTGGTTTCTCTCCTAATATCTCGCTTCCTCCTTCTATTTTTTATTCTCTTTTGCTTGGAAGACAAAATTAAAACGCACGTTTATTTCACGTCATTTTCCCTCGTTCGCTAGCTCACTTAACGGCTTACTTTTTTGGTAAAGAGATTATTTAGCTTACCTAAAACAAAACAAAAAGAACTTCTGATAAGCAAAAAATAATAAATAAAATAAAAAAAATAATATCTCTATCGCTTCGAAGACAAAAGACAGGCATTCAATCTTTTTCTCTCTCGCTTGTTTGTTCACTTAAATTGTTCGATTTTCCTTAAGCAACACATGATTGTGTGGAGCAAAACAAACAACCAAAAATAAACAATGAACACAATCTTGCAAAATAAAAAAATACTTACATCTAACAATCTGCATTTAAATATGGCACATTAATCTTTTCCTGAAAAAATGTTGATGAATAAATTGCTTTACTTACATCAAACATTTTAAAGTTAAAAATTAAACGTTTAACACTTCTTGACAAAAATGCTTATACATAGTTTGACAAATAAAATATATTACAAATAAAACACTTGCATATTCAGTCACTATACGGTATGTTTTTGTAGTTTTTATTTAGTACGTTCTGAAATTTGTCTGCGTACGTCACTGCTCCTGGCCGAGCCCGATTATTTCCGGTCCCACTCTATTTGTAATCGACGGGGTATCCTAAGTATACGGGTCAAATTCGGCAGAATTACCTGTTTAGATAGTTTCCATTTTCATATAATGTTGTGTTTTTCTCTGCCTATTTTGCTTCGAAAAGAGTGAAAAAACTCGTTTATCTATTCTCTCTGTCGTTCGCTCATTCACCTTACAATTAACAATTTTCGTAAATACATTTCCTTGCTTAGAAAAAAAAGCTTTCTGTAGAGCATAAAATGTATAAACGAAAAAAAATTGGCAGAAAATAACAGTACATACATCCCAAATTTTTTAAGTAAACCATTCATCTGTTCTTGAAAAAAATTGTTGGTGAATAATTTGCAAATTATAAAAACAAATATTAAAAAAAAAATACATTTATATGAAGTCACTATACTGAAGTTTTTTTCTAACGTATTTTCAATTGTTTCATTTTTTTTATTTTTAAAATTAGTTTCTGTCTGTTACTGCGCTCAGCTTAAACCGACAATTGCCGGTCACTACCGATCAATGATTTACAGGTTATCCAAAAATACGGATAAAATTCTCAAGAATACCTATATTGATATCTTTTATCTACTTCTCCCCTTCCGACACTACCGACCCACAATTTTTCTCTTAAAATTTTTGTGTGGGTATACTGACAACGATGATAACACAAAAATTCATGGAAATTATGCAGCCCCAATGAATAAGCGGTTGGCTACTCCGAAAGCCGTACTTTATATAGAGATGTTGGGAAGTTCGGAACGGCATTTCAAAATAGGGAGTTTGATGGTGTCTATTCGAAAAGCCGTTCTTAACATGAGATGTATGAGATGTCTATTCATAACACTACAATTGTTTAAGTGAAAACAAGTCTTATTGTTTTGTGTTACAGGTCAGAAAATGATGACATTGTTGTGGTGGCAACCACTTATTTGCATACGCGAATAACATAACACTATAAATGGCAAGCCTAGGTTCGCCTTAGTGTGTCTTACTCAAATGCCACCAGAAGTGACGCCGAAGAGCGTACATGTCCTCCCACCAAGACTCTCTGACTCGACACCGTCATTTGTACATATTGTAAATATACCTTTTCTTTAATAAACTTATTATTGCGTTATCTTGTTGTTTGCATCTTCATTGTATTTCCTTACTAATTTTTGTTCAACCTTGCAACCACAACAGTTGGCGACGAGATATGAAGCGTCAAATATAACAGTTTGACGAAGAACTATTAAAAAACAGTACAACGCAAAGGTTGACAATTTTTTTAAGGTATGCAAAGTGTTGACGAGCAAACGGATTTTACGCTAAAGAGAAGTTTCAACTCAAGTGAAAAAAAAAACTCTAACGTGGCAAACGCGACAATTTACGCCGTTTTCTGGGAATCCGACTTGCAAACGAATGTAAAAGTGAATTTTTGTTTGTCGCTACACGACAAATCTTGCTAAAGGACCAACTTGCAAACGAAAAGCGAACTTTGTTCTGTCGCACAAACGACAGGTCAGACCCGTATTACAAAAAGCAAGGAAGTAACCTACGAAAAAAGTTCACCAGTGGATTCTAATTACTGTTCTCCGTAAACAAAACAACAACTAAAGAACTTTTTAATTAATGTTTTGGTTGACGTCGGTAATAAAAGGAAATACCACAGCTAAAACTAAAATTCAAGGAAAGGATTTTTTTTCTTGAAGTTGTCACTGAATAACGGATAATACAGTAACACGTCACGGAAAAAGGGTAATCTCAATTTAAGAGGTATTTTAATTACTAAAATACTAGAGAAAAAAACTCAAAGAACTAAATGTACTGCATACATTTATTCAATTGTGGCTCGATTAAAAAAAAACTTTTATTTTGTGGAAAGAGTTACTTATTAGTAAGTGCCTTAAAACGGAAAGTCAATTCCATTTCGTGATTCCAGATAAACCTGTTTTATTTTTTTGCAGCGTGACTCGCAAAAAGAATATATTATTGCAAGCAGCGATATTATTATTGAAAACAGGAGCTTACAGCAATTTGTTTTTTTGTTGTAACCCTAACCAGTGTATAGTGTACATGGTACAATATTTTGTTTTTACTACACACTAAAAAAAGAAAAAAAAACATGGAAGACTTATCAAAAATGTTCATGCAATTTTTACAAGCACAGGCTGAGCGGGATGAACGCAGATAAGCTACACAAAACGAGCTTTTGACAACACAAATACAGGCACAGGCTAACCCCGAGGAAAAGAGAGAGGACAGATTATTGAAATGGCAGCAGGATCAAGAAGAAAAGCAGAAAATGGCACAATTAAAGCAGAAAAACTGCAATGGGAACAGGAAGAAAGGCATAAGAAACTACAATTGGAATATGAAGAAAGACAAGATGAACGTTTTGCTAAAACACTGGAACTACTAAAGAGTAATCGAGAAAAGGTCGATAGTGTTAATTTCTCCCATACACCTATTTTTAATAGCATGGACACATTTCATTATGTGCCTGAGGAAGAGAAGAATTGTGAAGCATACTACACAAGATACGAGGATGTTTTTCAACTGGACTGTAAAAATTGGCCAAATAGTCAGAAAGTGAGCCTCTTACTCAGAAAATTGGGTACATCAGAACACAGCAAATTCGTAGATTACATATTACCTAAAAAAACTGCGGAATTAGAGTTCATGGAAGCTGTAAAATTACTAAAAGAGTAATTTAATAAACATATATCTCTTTTTCACAAAAGATGGCTGTGCATGAATCTAAGAAAGATGGACAACCAAGATTATTTGACATACGCATCAGTTGTCAATAAAAAACTGCGATGATTTTAAGCATACAGAACTTACGGTAGAAGATTTTAAATGTCTAATCTTCGGCTCAAGGGTTAGTTTCCACGAAAAATGCAGAAATACGCAGACGATTGTTGTCTAAGCTGGAATCTGAGCAAAATTTAACCCTCCAGAAACTAGCAGAGGACTGTGAAAGGGCCCTTACACTAAAAAAGGATTCAAAAAATATAGAAGAATCCGGAGTGGCATATGTAAGAAAAGTTAGAAAACCATACGCACCAACCAAGAACTTTACAAAGAAAAGCAATGGAACGGGACATTCCAAAGATAATAACCATAAATATAGTACTCAATATAACAAGCCTCTTTCTAGATATAACTGTAAGAGATGTGCAGAAAAGCATTGGGAATCAGATTGTCCTAAGAAGAAAAAAATGCTACATTTGTAAGAAGGTGGGACACAATAGCGATTGCTGCAGATATAAAGATTACACCAGAAAGAGAGTACATCAAACAAAATCAAATACAAAATTAGGCAAAGATCGGCGAAAATACGTAAAAGTGGAAATATTTAAAACATCAATAAATTTACAACTCGACTCCGGCTCCGATGTTTCTATAATAAACCTGAATACGTGTAAAAAGTTGGGAAAACCGGCCATGATGAAAACTAGTAAAGCAGCCCGGACGGTAACTGGTGGTGGTATAAAATTTGAAGGAGAAGTTGTCCTCCCGATAAAATTGAAAGGGATTTCGAAGAAATTAAAAATATTCGTACTAAAAAATAGTGAAAATCTGTTTGGAATAGATTTAATTGAGAAATTCGGACTATGGGATAAGCCACTCAATACATTCTGTAAAAAATTAGAAAGTTCTCCTCCAACAACAGTAAATATAAAAGCCGATTTAAAAGAATTATTTCCCGAGGCATTCACGACTAACTTAGGTCGCTGCAATAAATTCAAGGCCTCGTTTGAACTTAAAGAAAACGCCAGCCCAATTTTAAGAAAAAAGCGAAATGTTCCGTTCGCTGGGTTGGAAAAAGATTGATAAAGAATTAAATAGATTGGAACAGACGGGAATTCTATCAAAAATAGAACATAGCGAGTGTGCAGCCCCCACCGTATACGTAAAGAAAAAGAATGGCGAAGTTAGAGTCTGCGCAGACTTTTCGACCGGGGTCAACTCCCTATTAAAAGATCACAATTACCCCTACCAAGCCCAGAGGAAATATTCACGGAGTTGAATGGGGGTAATATCTTCTCAAAGATTGACTTGAGCGACGCGTATTTGCAAATACCGGTCGAGGAGAATTGCTCAAAAATACTATGCATCAATACGCATACGGGATTATACAAATACAACCGATTGCCTTTTGGCATCAAAGTAGCGCCTGCAATCTTTCAGCAAGCGATGGACACCATGCTAAGTGGTATTGAGTGCGCATGTGCATACCTGGACGACATTGTTGTCAGGAGCAAATCCCTCGAATACAAGAATTCGGCTTTAAAGTAAAAGAAAGTAAATGTGACTTTTGTATGAGCGAAATTAAGTATCTTGGACACATAATAAACAAACATGGACGACGTCCAGACCCAGACAGATCTGCGGCAATAAAAAATATGCCAGCACCCGATAATGTAAAAACCTTGCAGAGTTTCTTAGGACTCGCAAATTATTACCAATCTTTTATTGAAGGAATGCATAACTTGCGAGCCCACTTAAATTATCTGCTTAAAAAGGATACACCTTGGAACTGGACGCAAGAATGTCAAACCGCTTTTGATAAAATAAAGAGCGCACTAACATCCGAATTATTTTTAACGCACTTTGACACAAACTTAAAAATAGTCTTCGCTAGTGACGCTAGCTCCTACGGCTTAGGAGCATGCATTCAACATATTATGCCGGATGGGTCTAGAAAACCAATAGCGCACGCTTCGAGAACGCTGATACCAGCCGAAAGGGCATATTCACAAATCGAAAAAGAAGCGTTGAGCATAATCTTTGCCGTGACTAAATTTCACCGATATTTATATGGTAGACAATTCATACTTGAAACCGACCATAAACCGTTAGTCACGATCTATGGATCAAAAAAAAGATTGCCGGTATACACCGCAAATAGATTGCTGCGCTGGGGTACAATACTACTTAATCAAAATTTCCAGCTACAACATCTAGCATCAAAAAAGATTTGCCATGCGGATGGACTGTCAAGACTGATACCACAGAAACACAATCTGCAGCAATTCGGACAAATGTTGAAGTAAAAAATATGGTAGCAAACATCATTTAGGAACTACCCGTAACTTTGTCTGACATTAAAAGGGAAGCCGAGAAAGACGAATATATAAAGGACATAAAAGAGAAAATTATAACGGACACAAAGGTGCAGGAAGTTTTCTCCATATGTGACGATGTGTTACTGTACAGCGAGAGAGTGGTAATACCCAAAACATTGCAGAATAGGATGTTAAGAGGTTTCCACACAGGACATCCGGGGATAAATCGAATGAAGTCGTTAATGAAAAGCTACGTGTACTGGCGAAACATGGACACTGACATAACGACAACAATTGGTAAATGTAAAGGATGCCAGTTAGCAGCAAAATCTCCACCTATAGTACACAAACCTTGGCCGAAAACCGACCAATCATGGTCGAGAATGCACATGGACGTCGCTGGTCCAGTAGGTGAAAACTATTATTTAATTGTAGTGGATAGTTTCACAAAATGGCCGAAGGTAATGCGTTGCAGGAATCCAACAACGAACAACTCAATAGGGTTCCTACACGAGTTGTTTGCAAGATTCGGTGTACCAGACACACTGGTCACTGACAACGGAACGCAGTTCACATCCGCAGAGTTTAAGGAGTTAGCGACACGTTCCGAGTGAAGCACATCACGACTCCGCCGTATCATCCAATGTCGAACGGCCTCGCGGAAAGGTTGTGGATACGCTAAAACGAGCGTTAAAGAAATCCATTGGAACACCAACAGAAAAAGCTTTGCAACATTTCTTGCAAGTATATAGGATTACACCACATCCTAGTACACCATCAAACATATCACCAGCTGATCTAATGTTTGCCAGAAAGGTAAAATCAGCGTTTGACAAACTATTGCCAAGGCAGGCAATTATCCGAAACACTACATACACGAGAAGAAAGAAATATAACTCGGGAGATCGAGTATATTTTAAGTGCTACAGAAATAACACATCTTACTGGGAATGTGGAGTAGTGGATAAACGCATTGGTGATTGTGCATACATGATTAAAGGTCCACAGAATATACATAAAAGGCACCTAAATCAGATAAAAAACGTCATATCCAAGATGATGATGATACGACAACAGTCGAAGAGGAGGACACCATATATATCATATACGGATCTTTTTATTTGGAACCGCCTCAAAATGCACCTGAACCCCAAAGATCAGGTAGGAAAAGAAAAGTGAAGGAACCATTAATGTTAAGCCCAAAAAGAAAAAAGATATTGAAATCTGTGTGACTTCAAATCTTGGGAGGGGGTGTAGTGGTGGCAACCACTTATTTGCATATGCGAATAACATAACACTATAAATGGCAAGCCTAGGTTCGCCTTAGTGTGTCTTACTCAAATGCCACCAGAAGTGACGCCGAAGAGCGTACATGTCCTCCCACCAAGACTCTCTGACTCGACACCGTCATTTGTACATATTGTAAATATACCTTTTCTTTAATACACTTATTATTGCGTTATCTTGTTGTTTGCGTCTTCATTGTATTTCCTTACTAATTATTGTTCAACCTTGCAACCACAACAGACATGAAAATGGAATTTATTGTATTACTATAAAAGATAAAAAGATGAAGAAGACTTGAAAAACAAACGGAAACAGCATGGAACGGTTAGCACTGTTTTTGTCAGTCTAAAGTATGAATATAGTTAGACTCCCTTACGTCTTAAACTTCTAATATAACTGCATCTTATTTTTCTAGAGGTGTATTTCTCATTCTTTTCTTTTTCCATACTGATTTACGCATTCTATAAATTACTTTTTTTTCTAACATACTGTGGATCTTATCACCCAATATTTTTTTGCTACTTTTGGGTAAGGGGCTTTTACAGAGTAACACCATTTAACGGTTTTTGCCAGTTATTTATAATTGTTTGTGGTGATTTGCTTAAATCTGTTTTTCATTCATTACATTTTATTTGTTTTTACTGTTTATGCGTCTGTGTTTTTTTTAATGTATTTCGTTTTCCGTTAATATCTTATTATTTTTGTAACTTCTACATATTATTTTCATTATCTCTTATTGCGTTTGGTCAATTATTCATCAGGCCTTCGTCCCGTTAGTCGCGTGGGGAGTAGGATGTCGACTCTGAACACTATTTCCACAGAAATTGCTGCCTTCAATAGCAGTTGTCATCTCAGTAAATTATGATCATAAATCGTCTAACTGGAGTAGATGAACAAATAGATTATTCGAATTATAATCCAAATAATTAAATAATGGTTATATAAAGCCTGTTTTTAAAGACATATAAATTGCGCGATTTATAAAATGAAATGAAATAAAACTAAAAAACATTGTAATTTGTGTGCGCCTATGTTGCTATGATATCTTCTGATAATATTTACGAGTTACCTTTACGATAGTTTTATACTAAATTATTTTGTAAAATTACCAAAGAGTTGAAAAACACACTCAACTCCCCCGTTAAAAATTAGTTTCTTCTTTATATTATGCGCTCAGTGGTGGTAACATAGATGCATAAAAATATTTATTTGTTTTAAATTTTATTAAACAGAACATCCTATGAACATTCTAAATTTGATAGAGCATCATTTAAAATCGAAGTAATAGATTCTGTTTTCTTATTTATTTACGTCTTTCGTGGTGATATGAATTACTGCACGATGATTACAATTTAAATTAATACCAACTATTTTTCCCATTTGAATGACTTTATCAAGAAAAAATATATTTTTTACTTAATTACTCAAGCAACAAACGTGATTTTGGAAACTGGCTTTATTAGTGGTAGGTAAAACAGATAATTAGACCCCCAAAATTAAATAATTTCATATAAAGCATATATTATAATAAACAACTAAAAAATAAAATTATTTTATTTATAGTGTACCTTAATTTTAGGAAAGAAAATGTATTATCGCCTGTTGCGCGATATAAATATTTACTCTCATAAGAAGTAATAGTGAATACGTTGCAAAATTAAACATTACAGTAAAGGACATTAAATATGAAGTCAGTTTTACACCGCTTTTTAAATTAATGCAGCAAAGCATTCTGACCGGATCCAAAATTGATACAATATATGTATATATATATATATATATATATATATATATATATATATATATATATATATATATATATATACATTCATATACATATATATATATGCATACATAGAGAGAGAGAGATACAGAGAGAGAGAGAGAGAGAGAGAGAGAGAGAGAGAGGGAAGTTTGCTTTACATATAAAAATTTTTACAAAACTCGAAATGTTGTACTCAGACCATGCCTACTATAAATCGAGTTATAGATCCTTACGTAAGTTTGTATAAGAACATAAATTTAATTGAAAAAGAATAGTAGAAATTAGAGGGAGAGTGAGATAGATAGATAGATAGATAGATACATAGAGAGAATGAGAGAGAGAGAGATAGAGAGAGAAAGGAAGAAATGATAAAAAGGCCAGAGACAAATTTCATTTTTCCTTTACCGTGCAAATTCTGAAGGATAAGACGATGTTGACATGATCAAATAATAAGCATGGCTAACACTTTTTGATTGTCTTTCTGGTCATGGGTTTGGGATGGGTTACTAAATTCCGTTCATCACAGACTGGTTCTTCGTAGCACTAATCCCATAATCCTCATATGTACCTTCTACGTTTCACTCTTTCTATCGTGTATTCGCAGTGGTAGTCTGGGATAGAACTGGATTGATTTTCAACATGCCTCATGTGTTAATAAATGATTTTCCTTCTTCCTCTTAACAATCTTTTACATTATGTCCTCTCACGCATATTCTGTTTTCCGCCATTGTCTCAGTCTTGATTATAATGACCGTGTCGATTATGATGTAGAGCAATCGATAGCTGAAAACTCCAGTGGAAGGTAATGACATCTGCGGGTAGCTAGTGCATGTGGCTCAGAATGTATGGAAATCTATTATTATCAAGCATCTCTATCAGTCGATTGAGATTAAAATGAACAATGCATGTTTCATATTTCATCAATGAATCATTCCGAAATATTTTGCTACATTATTGAATCTTTATCCGTGTACATAACAGGATTAATGACGCTGTATTCTAAGTGAGGGTCAATATCGTTCGGATTATAGTATGTGTGTAGTTTTATGTTTTATTATATATTTTGATTGTGTAAATAGGCAATTTGGTTTGAAAGCTATAGAACTGTTAAGGTCTTAACGATCAATGATTATATTTAACGCGGTATGAAGTAGGACTCTAATTTTCGTTTTTCTTTCTCTACCTTTATCTCTCTTTCTTTACACACCCACCCACAAAAGTATATATATATATATATATATATATGTTGTTTTGAAACCCCCCCGAATGAATGTATAAAATGGTGCTCCCACACACGTACACGCACACATACATACACCCCCATATATATATATATACATATATATATATATATATATATATATATATATATATATATATATATATATATATCACAGTGTACTCAGCATTGTATTGATTTAAATCGGTCCGAAACAGAAATTGTCGTGGTTTTAATAATACTAATAATTATAATAATATCAATAAAGAATATAAGTAATAACGTCAATAAATATGTATAAATATTTACTCTCATAAGAAGTAATAGTGGATACGTTGCAAAATTAAACATTACAGTAAAGGACATTAAATATGAAGTCAGTTTTACACCGCTTTTTAAATTAATGCAGCAAAGCATTCTGACCAGATCCAAAATTGATACAATATATGTATATATATATATATATATATATATATATATACACACATTCATATACATATATATATACATACATAGAGAGAGATACAGAGAGAGAGAGAGAAAGAGAGAGAGAGAGAGGGAAGTTTGCTTTACATATAAAATTTTTTACAAAACTCGAAATGTTGTACTCAGACAATGCCTACTATAAATCGAGTTATAGAGCCTTACGTAAGTTTGTATAAGAACATAAATTTAATTGAAAAAGAATAGTAGAAATTAGAGGGAGAGTGAGATAGATAGATAGATAGATAGATAGATACATAGAGAGAAAGAGAGATAGAGAGATAGAGAGAGAAAGGAAGAAATGATAGATAGGCCAGAGACAAATTTCATTTTTCCTTTACCGTGCAAATTCTGAAGGATTAGACGATGTTGACATGATCAAATAATAAGCATGGCTAACACTTTTGGATTGTCTTTCTGGTCATGGGTTTGGGATGGGTTACTAAATTCCGTTCATCACAGACTGGTTCTTCGTAGCACTAATCCCATAATCCTCATATGCACCTTCTACGTTTCATCCTTTCTAACGTGTATTCGCAGTGGTAGTCTGGGATAGAACTGGATTGATTTTCAACATGTCTCATGAGTTAATAAATGATTTTCCTTCTTCCTCTTAACGATCTTTTACATTATGTCCTCTCACGCATATTCTGTTTTCCGCCATTGTCTCAGTCTTGATTATAATGACCGTGTCGATTATGATGTAGAGCAATCGATAGCTGAAAACTCCAGTGGAAGGTAATGACATCTGCGGGTAGCTAGTGCATGTGGCTCAGAATGTATGGAAATCTATTATTATCAAGCATCTCTATCAGTCGATTGAGATTAAAATGAACAATGCATGTTTCATATTTCATCAATGAATCATTCCGAAATATTTTGCTACATTATTGAATCTTTATCCGTGTACATAACAGGATTAATGACGCTGTATTCTAAGTGAGGGTCAATATCGTTCGGATTATAGTATGTGTGTAGTTTTATGTTTTATTATATATTTTGATTGTGTAAATAGGCAATTTGGTTTGAAAGCTATAGAACTGTTAAGGTCTTCACGATCAATGATTATATTTAACGCGGTATGAAGTAGGATTCTAATTTTCGTTTTTCTTTCTCTACCTTTATCTCTCTTTCTTTACACACCCACCCACAAAAGTATATATATATATATATATATATATATGTTGTTTTGAAAAACACCCGAATGAATGTATAAAATGGTGCTCCCACACCCGTACACGCACACATACATACACCCCCCACATATATATATATATATATATATATATATATATCACAGTGTACTCAGCATTGTATTGATTTAAATCGGTCCGAAACAGAAATTGTCGTGGTTTTAATAATACTAATAATTATAATAATATCAATAAAGAATATAAGTAATAACGTCAATAAATATGTATATTATGCGTAACTTCAAATCATTAGAAACCAGAACATCATATGCGTAATGAGTAGCATAACATTTTGATCTGTAAATAATAAAAAAACATGACAAAAAAATGAACACACCATTTCATAACCTCAGCTCCGCGAGTGCCCCTATTAATGTTTATCTCGACAACAACGAACTTCATTTATTTATAGTAGATTTATGTGGAAAAGCTGTCTAGGTAGTTAACTTAGATGAATAATAATCTAACAGCACATTTAAAAATAATTTATATTTAGGGTTTAATGGAGATGCACAAACTATATTTTTTGTAGATTTTTTAATTTTATATATAAATTAACATCTGTTTATTTTCACGTTTTTATGTATTATATTGGAAACACACATTTACCAAGTAAATGTGTTCTTAAGCTATCTTTTTTTCTTTTTGAATTAAAGCAATCTATCACTGGATTATAAAAATAGTGTGTGTGGTAGTAAATCCACGCACTTTTTAAATAAAAGGCTCCCGCGAATCATGGAATTAAAACAGATTCCCGACCAAAAATGTTTACACAATAGTGTTTTTAGAACAGGCATGAAAACCTTATCTAGATAGTTGTTATGTTTGACGTTCACCTTCGTCACGAATTGTTATGTTTGACGTTCATCTTCGTCGCCAACTGTTATGTTTGCAGGTTGAACCAAATAGCGTATAAAGCAATACAAATTAAGACTCAACAAACGAAGGTAGATCACTAAGAAGTGTATTAGGAAAAGTATATTTATAGTATAGTTACATAATGGTTGCCAAGTAAGGGAGCCTTGGTTGGAGAACATATCTGCTCTCGGATCGGCCTTCGGTAGCTTCTGGTTAACACACAGTCAGACTAACCGAGTCTTGATATTTATGTGTAATATTATTCACATATGTAAATGAGTTGATGTCACCACAACAAGAGTAAATAAATGTGAAAACATGCAAAAATAGAAAAGCATTGCTCTTCATAAATACTGCCAGCTACACAGGATACAATGCACGATGATTTCAGGTTGTTTATATTTGTTAAAGTATAGTAAATGCCGTTAGGCGTGAACAAATATTCCATTGCTATCTCAGAACTCAGAAGATCCACTCGGAAACAATATTTTATAAAGAGAAAGATATCAACCATGTAAATCTTTTAAAATAATATCCCCTCTGCATAATTTATACTGATAAGAGAAAATTTACACATCACATGTATCCCGTGTAGGAAACATTAAAAAAAAACATCCAAACAAAAATATAATGGATAATTCATGTCAGTTTAAACATACATATATTGCATGATTTATTGGCTATTAAAACCAAAACAGACATAACAACAAGAATTTTGTCATTTCGTATAACTGTGTCTGGAATATAGCATCAATATCACACTTTATTCTAGACATTGTTTACTTATCATGCAATTTTAACTTTATGATTATACGTTATAATCAAGAAACAAGAACAAGTAAAATATTGTCCATGTTAAAACTGGCCAGAAATATCAATTTTAGAGGTGCAGAAAAGACTCTCATAAAAAGGATCGTTTCACCATATAAAAACAGGTAAAGAATGCATTGCAAATTCAGGATATATGAGACCACTCTAGTAATGAGACTATTCCAATATTTTTCCGACTCCGATAAAATTCCCGATTGTGATTCTAAGTAGTTATAAATCTATAATTATTTAACTATAATATTGTTATTTGCCCTGTAAAGAAAAAAAAATGCTAAATATGCAGATATTTTCCTAAACGTTAAACTACATTTGTGGAGCGTCATCTATCGATTTTCCCTTTACTGATATAATAACACCAACACATGTTTATTATTATATGTTCATTACCAGCAATGGAAGATTTTTACTTTAAGCAAAATCAAATAGAAACTACTATTCAAATATTCGTTTTGACATTAGAAAATAAGGTATCAATTTTTCTGATTCCGATATCCCCAAATCTTCCGATATTTCCGATAACCGATTTCTATTTCAATAAATCGTCCCAAAACTAGCCACTACGCTTTTAAAGATGATTTGATTCAGCAACAATAATAGTACCCTAAAATACATTATACATGCAAGCAGCCTTAGCTAAAACAATAATGTTTTTTAGTAGAATGGTTATAATAAAAGGTGACTAAATTGAGTGTGTAAATATCTTAATGAAATGATTTTCCAAAAATACATATTCTACGACCATATAATCTTAACACCTACATACTTAAAAAACACGCAGTTAAAACAAGCATGGTGATGCAAAGATAACAACAAACACCCCAAGTCGTAGTGAGTTTCATTAATGATGCTTCCTTCACTAGAGTTTTGAAAGAAAAATTACCAAGGTCTGCTATACCATCTACAAAAACTGACATCTTTAGTATGCTTCCAAATAGTCTGCTAGCCCCGTAGACTTGATAATGTTATAAAACTACTAGATAAATACGCTCGATTAATCTAGTATAATCAGTGTCAAAAAATATAAATTACAATTAAAAGTCTTATTAGAATCGGCCAAATATCTCTCGGTTACATTCTCTTGAGTAACTGTTTTATAAGCTGGTATTTATCTCATATTCATCCAAATACAAAGGATGACAAAATTAAAAAACGTTATGAATCTAACTACTAACCTACGCAACACTCTGCCTAGCATCGGCTGCTTTGATTATCATATACAGTGAACTTTTATAATTAACAAAAATGATATACCGTATTCTCGCAGCATTTACACGGCAGTGCTATTTTCTTTATTAATAGAGGACCCATTTCAATAAGTGATTAGTTGTTGAAAATACGGCAATTATATAAAGTAATCTGAACAAGAAATCTTTCATACTGACAGCAAGCAAAGAATATCAAAATGGCAACTCAGCCGTGTAGACAAAATGGTGACAGATACACAATTGCGGTACCGACTCTGTAACTGGAAGATAAATTTGACATATTAAATAAGCCAACAAGGAATAACAATCAACCATCCATTAAAAGCGCATCGATGATTTTGTTTACTATGTGAAACGAAAATAAATGTAAATATTAAACATCTTAAAACTTGGCCAGCCGCAAAAGGTGTTGTTATATCATTAAATCAAACGGAAGATTGAGAGAGGGGACGAACCATAAAATGAAAGCATGAGCTGGAAAAATTAAGTAATACTTTACAAATAATTAGAAAATTGGAAAAATTGTAATAAATTTCCGTAGCAATTTTTAAAATCTACTTAAAATGAAAACAATGGCAATGTATATGCGAGTTTTACGATACAATTACTCAGTTACAAAAATTAACGTGAAAACAAAACAATAACTGCGTACAATCGTAATGTGTTTGATGAGATAAATATTCAGGAAATACTTAAAATGTAGTAACACAGCAATTGGTAAGAGTCAAATTCCGAAGTGTTTTCAAACATGCAGGAAATAAAAAGAACATAATAGGTTTATTTTTACATGTTAAATGCTAGCTGCAATTCCAGCAAAGTAGTATTCAAAATAGTTTGAGTTTCGATATCTATTAAAGCCAAAATTACAGATTATTAATATTATTTTACTCTGAAATTGTGTTGAGTTGTAATTGAAATTCCGTATCAGCAGAAAATATACGGAGGAAAATCAAGTTCTGGAAATTAAGCTTGAATGCCCTTGTTTTACTCAGTTTGAAAAGTTAAGGGCATGTTTAAATAAACAGGTAATATAAGAGAAGGCATTTTAATATAATACGTGTATGTGTTATTATGTTTTACAAAGTTATACTAAGTTTTAGTTGTATGAACTATCGTAGTAAAACAATAGGATGTCTAATGGATTATGCATATTATCTTCCTCATATATAGCAGTATCAAATTTAAGATTTCGGACATAGATATTTATATTTCCAAGTCATACTATGATAAACAATGAGACAAAATCACAATGGCCCGCCAGATCAACGACGTTTAGTCGAATTCAGCGTGATCAGTACTAAGTAGGTCAACACTTTGGAATAACGAGCGCTGTATGGTGGAATACGTGGACACCTGCACAAACAGAATGTAGTCAGGTCCTGTAACCACGAGTATTAACGCGGCGTGTAGCAACTTAATATTACGTTGGCACTTTTTGCTTATGATGACTCCTTTATATACACACATGCAAGCATATATATATATATATATATATATATATATATATATATAATATTAGTATATATATATATATATATATATATATATATATATATATATATAGTAATTTATAAAATATATATAGCGATTAAGATACACTGATTATTCCGCGTTTCATCAACTCTAATTTTGTGGTTGTCTGTCGTTTTTATATCCGCAACTTCTATTGAGATTTTACTTAGCCAATCAGCGTTCTAGTATCCACCGCGCCTTTCCCATCAGACAATGAAAATGCACTTACAGGGCAAAGCCTCTGGTTGACTTGAGTTTTTATTGTTTGCTATTTAACCTCGGTATCTAGTGTCTTGACCTGATTTAAATCTAGGTTATTTGTTTTTTTTAATTTTTGCTTTTATGTGACTTTATATATATATATATATATATATATATATATTTATATATATACATATATATTTATATATACATATATATATATATATATATGTATGGTAGATTATGTATATGCATGTTTATTTATTTTATTTATTCATTTGTTTATTTTCTATTGTGTTTGTTAGTTTTAAGGTTATTTTGTATCTGTATCCTAAAGTAAATTTTACCCTGTGAACACAGTTGTTCGCTGTTTCTCTCCTACATTTTAATAGATGTTGGACTTCTTTACAGTACAGGATAGCAAATTTTTCATGAAGGCATAATCTACATGGGTCGTCTAGGTCTCTACAGGTGTTTGCTTGTCTTATTAAATTCGATTCGACAATCGGCGAACGGCCGCTTTCCTTTAGTTTCCAGTGTTTATTTGCTAGCTTTCTTTTCATACGGTGAGTTTTATTATTGAATATATTGTTGTGGTCATTATATAGAGTTTTGAAATCCAAGGAAACCATACGTACGTACTGTTTCTTGTTATTCGGGGTTTCTTTCGCGAATATTGTGGCCTCATAAACTGTACTTTTAGTTTTGCATTTTTTTTTTAAGTTGCAAGTATATTTATTTCCATTTCTTGTATGGTTTGTGTTGTCTGGATTTGGTTTGCTGTTGTTATTATTATTATTATTATTATTATTATTATTATTATTATTATTATTTTTATTATTATTATTATTATTATTATTATTGTTAGCTGTACCCGGCCACGCGTTGATGTTGATCAGTTTGTTAAAATGGAACATATTCCTCAGGAAAAAAATGCATTTTGTTCGTTTATTTACTTTTATTATTTTTGAAATTTTTTAAATCAAAAAAATTAGATATGTTTCCCCAAAGAAATATTAATTTATTACCATAAATTATGAGGTGAAAGTTTTTTTCAGGAAAACGTGCATGTTTTTAAAAAAGAAATTTGGTAGTAAACCTTTCTCTTTGAAAACGGATTTTTTTATTATGAAAATACCAGATGAATGCTTTACATGAACACTGTAAATAGTTAGGTGAAGGTAGATAAAAGTTTGATCCTTTTTCCAAGAGAATGTACAGATTATTTTTAACAGATGTTCAGAACATGAACAGAAAAATACTTCCATCATTAATTATGAAAAAAAAAAAATGCTGATTTAGTGTTTCAACATTATGCTTATAAATTACGATAAAACTTGCTGAGTATGCGCTGTTTTACGCTTGTTGTGGAACGGAAACTTAAATTCCGCTCCGTTTTAATCTTTCTAATTTATTTGATTGTTTCCCTCAAAAACGTTTAACAATTTTATTTTATGTGTATAAAACAGACAATATTAAACAGAGAAAGTTAATAACGAAAGGGAAATAATTCCATTTTTAAAAGAAAAATCAGTTTGGTATGTTTTTCGCATTTTTTAAATTTTTTTTGTCGAATGTGAACGATGAGTTGGACGTAATGTAAAAATGTACCGAATTTAAAAGGGAACGAAATTCAAATGTCCGTTCCATTTTACAACAACCGTAAAGCAGAGCATTCTATGAAAATTTTACCTAACTGACTGTATTAATGCTATATTTTTAAGCAAAAATATATTAAGGTTTGGCTATAAATGCCTAAACTTATTTCACCCTAAATAATTTAGAAGACTGGCATAGGAATCTAATTGAATCTTTAATTTCCTGACTAGTATGCGATAAATGTATGTTTCTCCGAGGTGTATCGTGTTCATTAATACGGACTTTAGAGTTTTTTTTTGAATATTCATGCAAAAATTATTTTATTGTTACAAATTACGATGATTTATTTATATAAAATAGCAAAAATAAATTCTTGCGTTTTTTTATTTACTACTGAAAACCATTACTTTGGTAAAGTTATTTTTGGTTTAAACAAAATAAAACATTTTCCCTAAGAGATAAGTAAAAATAATTCGTCCGTTATGTGTTGCGATCATTATTGGGTAAATACTGAAATTTTCATTAAAATTCGTTAATTTCCTGATTTTTGACGAATTTTAAGTAAATGGGGAAGTCAAAATTTTTATACACTTTGAGCGTCGGCCTTCATTTTGTCTGCATCAACCATTTTTCGATGAATATTAGATATGAAAAGCGACCACGTGTTGTTAATTTAAATACAATTTCAATCCCTCGTTACATTATCAATAATCATTTGATTCAACCCATTGAAAATTTACCGATATTGAAAACACATTCTGTTTACATTAAGCCTGTAGTGCTGAGAACAACATATCCTTTTAATGATATCACATGCAGTGTTCGCAACTGAGGTTTAAAAAAACCGCGAGATCAGGAGAAACCAATCTCCATAAAATCGCTAGATGTTTAACTTTCATCGTCTGAAATTTTCCAAAATCGCTAATCCCCCCCCCAAAAAAAATCCATATTTTAACTTCCTTTCAAAAATAAATAAATAAATATAGTATATTCAATATATGAAATGTTCCGTGTTTTCCCACTATATTTTTCTCGAATTATATTGAAGAGGTTAGCTCCCCAGAAGGCTTACATATTTTATAAGCAAGGTTTAACTGTCTTTTTTTCAGAGACGGTTTTTTTTTGCAAGAAACAAATCATAAACTCAAACTTTTATAAGAAAAGTTACATTGAAATAAACTGTAAATTAAACATCACAATAATGGTGCAACATATTTTGAAATTAGAAAAAACAAACTTCGTATTAGCATGTTAAAAATATTTAGGTTGGTATTTAATTAAATTCTACTGTATTGGTATAAGTTGTTTTGTTTTTGCTGTTGTTTCTTGCTTTTTTTACAATTTTAGACTAAATACTTCTAAATTAAGCAGGATTGTTTAGATCGTATTTAAAACAAAACTTCGGAGGTTGGAATGGCCCCCACCTTAAATGCACTTAGAAAAATCGATTTTATAAAGAGATGTAAGAATGGTTAGCCGAAAAAAGATGAGCACAAAAAAATAACCAATAAATAATTGTTACAAATGGCAATAAATGCTACATTTTTACTTACATTAATGAGTTTTTTTATTTTTTAATGTATTTTACAGCGCTTTTCTTTATTTTTAATAAAAAATTGCGTGTGTGTGTGTGTCAAATATCTCCAGATTTTCAAGAATTCCCAGCAAGATTGCAAACTAAATCTCCAGATCTAACAGGGAACCCGCTAAATTGGAAACACTGTCACGTGACATGAAGCGGTAATAAATAATTGCCCCTAAATAAAAAATGTTCTATCGGTTCAAAGCAAACCACCTGTTAATAATAGAAAAAAATTATAATGTTATAGTTAAAAAGAAATATATAAAAACACACATGGGTATAGTAAACATATTATACAAAAACGTGGAATCCATCTATCTAGTGGTTCTTTAAAATATAAATTGCGAACGAACCAAGAGTTACATTTGTATATATATATATATATATATATATATATATATATATATATATATATATATATATATATATATAGTGTTATTATTTCTGCTAGTAATACATGTATCTTTTGTGTTAGTTTTATTTTAGTCATGATGTCTACTTATAATTGAATTTTTTGTTGTTTTTTACATTGTGTTCATTTAATATTATGTTATTATGTGCTTTAATTATCTTGTCTAAATTGTCTGCAGCAGCTGTGGGATAACTTTGGGGTATTTCTATTGAAAATTGTGTTCAAGGGGTTGGTTGCGGGAAAGCGCTTTTCGATAAGACGTAGACATTTCTTGCCAAGGTTTATTTTAAACATTTGATTTTATGGTGGCGTATGCCAGATTATATTTCTTTTTCTTCTATTTTTGAGTTTATTATAGTTATTGGTGTTTTGTTGTTATATTTGATATCAATACTTTTGTATACACTATTTTTAGGGTTTTTCATAGATATTGGTTGGCCTGTTAAATGCATTATCATCGCTTAAGTTATTGCTGGGTCTACTTACGATTGAGTTAGGAGTCTGTTTTATAATTGATGGTGGGTGATTGGACTTAGCGTTTACGTATATTGGAGTAGCGTTATCTTAGGGAGCATATGTGGGATTTCAAAATTTAACGTGACGTCTAGGAAATTTGTTTTTTTATGTTTGCTAACCCGCCTACTTTTATGCCTAATGTTCTACACATAGGTTCGGTATCTCCATTATTTTGTCATTTGACATGCAACTCTGTAACTTCAGTGAAGCCCAATGCCAGATTGTCCCCCAGCACTGGCCAACACTTACCAGTGTGCACTTTCGTATAAAACAGACGTACTTCGTCTAAGCTCACACTCTACTAGAAATAGATTGGGTGCATTCCATACTGTTTCCATGAAGTGAGCTGAATTTGTACGTGTAAGAGATTTGCTTATGATTGGAGTGATTCTATGGCATGCATGTGTTATCTTGCTGTAATGCTGAACTACCGTTCTGCATTTTACAGGCGATTATATGTCCTTGTTCTTACTGATGATCTGTGAACAATTTTTTTTTTCGTTTTGAAGGTCGTATTTTGTTTCACTTTACAGTAGCCACCAGATTCTATAAAATCTGTCAATTTTAAAAATATTGTGCTTCATCCATTAACACTGTAGCACTAACTTGTTTCTTTGAGAAGTTGGGATTAAGAGGCTTGGAACTCTCCAGTGCTTGTCTGACTTTCCACTATACTTTATCATGTGCTTTGTGTTTATTGAAATCCGCTTTTTTCTATTGGAGATATCATATCTAAGCATGGGGTCCGCTTGATGATTGTAGCCAAGTTGAGAGTTTTGTTTAGCATTGATTATTCACAGCTGACGTTTATTTTTCTTGACACTCGCTCTCATTTGTGAATAGTGTACTTGGAGTCTTACCCCCTTAGCGTTTTGATTGTCCAATGACTTTATTTATAAAAAGTTTAACTACCAAATATTTGTTCCTGAAGGATGTGTGCAAGTATTATTGGATGCCATCACTCAGATATATACTCGCCGGGAATGAGGTGCGATCTTTTGATACTCCCATCTCTGTTTGGTGTTTACTCACTTGTTCCCGTGGATTCTGTCTTGGAGGAGCTCATGCCCTTTTTGCTTTGAAATCCTTTTATGTTTGCAGTGAGTTTACTGGTAGTTTATTCGTAAAATGTGTTGGTACTAGATGGAGATAAAACCAACGGCATAGGATATGAAGTGGGGGATCATCCTTGCAAGAGTTTGGGATATTTTTTTTTGATATATTCATATTTTTGTATTATTTCGGGTCCATGCCAAATTGATATTACGTTTCCGAACGCGGAAAAATATACAGAAGTTTAACTATATCTTTCACTAAATTTACGGTTACAAGAACATCAGAAATGTGTAATAGACAGAGAGAGTAAATAATCGCGTATTGCTAACGTTATTCGGATGGAAAAGAGAAACAATCTACTGTTATGGGACAAACTAAATAGTATAAAAGTAGAACATATGCTGGGAGACATTCAATTACTAATTAGAGCTAGTATAGAATTTTATATGACATGGAAATCATACAGTAATACAGAGTAATAATACTTAGCAATTAATAATGATATTTACAACTAGAATAAAAATCCGAAAGGGTCCCTCAAATCTGTATTAGATTTTTTTCAAAAGATAATGTTGCGCAGTCGAAAGTGTACTTCGGAAAAAAAATAAATGTTTAAAATTCAATTTATAGTATGGATACCCGACAAATTACATGAATGTTTCTTATAGATCCCATATCAAATCGTAGCTGACGACATAAAGCTTGTTCCTCCGTAAAGTAAGTAAAAACTTCTCTTCGACATTCCCCTCAAAATATAATATATCATGTGTAAAATATCTGAAATAGAGAAAAATAATTATTATTGGAAAAGTAACAAAGATTTTTAACACGTCAGTTATTATTTGGCCAGCCCGTATTCATAAAATGTATACACAATTATAATAGGCGAGTAAATAATAATAAGTTTAAAGATGGCCACTTCTTAGAATATGTGATTATTGATATAATAAAATGGAAAGATTAATACAATCGTTATATCATGAAAAACGGTTTCACTTACCCGAGTTGCCGTGTATATACAATCAGTTTAATGCTGTGGCATCTTCTAACATAATACTGCCATACCCAGATAATAACGTCGACTATTTAACATTGTTGTTTGGTTTGGGTTATATGAGAAAATGTGTACCCATGATACAGCGCTGTAGTTGTATAGTTGAAATAAAAGCATATTCTCAAAAACAGCTGAGTCAGAAAAACATTTGGAAAGTACCCAGTTGTAAATACTGCGTTCATAGAAAAAGTTGATAATAATCGACATGTGATAAAAGGCTTATATAGCGATTCAGAAAAAAAGTATACGATGTTGATTACTTACCCATATCTAACCAACACAGATGTAACTTCCTCGACCATTCTTTAGAGGATGTTTTTGTTACATTTTCACCAGTCACACGATCACCAGCTTTCATTATGTGTTAGTAGAGATTAAAAATAATTCTGTAAAGGGAACAATATATATATATATATATATATATATATATATATATATATATATATATATATATATATATATATTGGGGGTAGTTGTGTTAAATATGACAACTAGTGGCTACACATATGCAAATATGTTTCAGCATATGTGAAGCCACTAGTTTTCATATTCAACATATTCATATTGTTCTGCCTAAACCTTGTTCACACTTTGGTTGACACACTTTGTTTTTGTTTAAATAACAAAAAATACCACGAATAATATATATATATATATATACACATATATGCATATACATATATATATATATATATATATATGTATATATATATATACGCCCATATATATATGCATATATATATATATATATATATATATAAAATTATTTGTTTTACGCAATTATAAAACAAGCATGAGGTTGACATGGACATTCGCACGGACTTTTTTTTTAATTTTGTTCTCAAAGCTATATTTAAAAAAAACGTCGTTGTTGTCATACTTTTACTTAATACATCATTTAAACGAGCATGTTTGGTATAATCTCACCATTAAAATTACGCTTTATTTAATTTGTTTGTTGAAAATGAATGTGTTTTTTTACTTTGCACGGATAACAGAGCATGCAGTGACCTTAGTGGTATTAGATTATTTAAATTGATTCCAAAAAATATGAAACCCCTTACTTTTTACTAAATGTTAGTTTCCATATTTTATTTAAATTTTCAAGTACTAGTCTGTAATGCTAATTTCAGTTCATGTGGTAACGAAATGTAGAAAGAAAAACATATCAATTAACCACAGTTAGTTAAATATCTTTCGTGTATAATCTTTTTATCTGTCTCCATTGTTTCTACCAACAAAAATTTAGATCTGTCTTCTGAAGACACCTGAATGTAACAATATCATTGATTACTTAATAACCTAAGGTGTACTAGTAAAACTCGGTTCCATTTCCTCATATTGCTATCTTTTGGGCGTCTATACTCATGAAATTTTATTATCGTCTAGCGTATGATTGTGTATGTCGATATTAACTTCGTCCTCTGTGTATGTGCATTTAAATACACCGAATGGCAGATCAATAATGTACAAACATATCTTTGCAGCTAAATGTACGAATACAATTTATTTGGGGTTTCAACATCTCTCACATCAGAAGCATATCTAGTTTAATTTTGGTCTTGTATGAAGGAACGCGGCAAGGAAGATTCAACCAAAAGGAGAGAGTCTCGGTTTTATTTTAGGAAATCAAGTTTTTTTTAAATCTTTTTGAAAAATCGCAACGCTGATTTTAGATTCTTAAATTCGATAGCGTTATACTCCTTACTTATCTGGATTCTTGGCGAAATCCAAGTAGTCGGTTCCTATTAAATTTAAACAACTATTTAAATAGTTTTAATTATTCTATGTATGTTAGCTGACAATATTTATGTATGATTAATCAGTATAATATTTCACCAGCACATATTCGGCGTTGCCTATTTAATGGCTTGTTGTGTTTTTTTGATCGCTCTTTACTGTCTAATATATTTCGCTTCACATTCTTTCTGCCTTACTACGTGAAACATCAACATGTTTATTACAGTTTCGATAAGAATTGAGGTATATCCATTATTAAAAAATACAATATAGCTAATTCGTTATAACCATAAAACACATAGCTCGTGAAAATAAAACAGTAGTTTATTTAGATTTTTTTTATATAAAGTATTTACACATATTTCCAAAAGACATTAAAACATCGAAACGTCTAAAATAAAATACGTATTAGATACTTTTTAGGCCAACACAACGTATTATTACGAAAAAAAAATTATTTTTGTACGATATTTATCAATATAAGTCGAAGTTACACGTCACCATCAGTATTTCTTAGTATTACTTCTAGATTGTATTGCATATATATATATATATATATATATATATATATATATATATATATATATATATATATATATACATATATATATTTTATTTATACAAACATGAATGGCTACATATGTGCATACATGTTTCTGTAATCACCCACGTTGGGGGATTACGTCTTCAGGCCAATAATTACCGTCGAAAGTCTAAAATAAAATACATATTAGAAACTTTTCGACGGTAATTCTTGGCCTGAAGACATAATCCCCCAACGTGTGTGATAACAGAAACATGTATGCACATATGTAGCGATTAATGTTTGTATAAATAAAATATACCTGCTCTGTTCACTCATTGAGCACTATTTTGGTAGACACATGTTGTTTCATCGGATGGACTTCTAGGCAACTAAACTCTACTGGCTATATATATATATATATATATATATATATATATATATATATACATATATATATATATATATATATATATATATATATATATATGAATCAGCCCAGCCTTCACAGCTGTTTTAAATTATTTTTCCACATCTCATCTATCTTTTAATATTATTTGAACTCATTCCCTTTCCCTTGTGCCCATTTGTGAGGTATTATATGTATTTCTGCCTTTTAACACCTTTCGCTTATGCGATTCCTTAATTTTTTTTAAATTGTTGTGGAAATGGAGATTTAGTCAACTGTTTTGGATTTTGGGTTTTTGGATTTTATCCTTATTGGATATTTTATCGTCCACCACACTATCCATTCACGTGAAACCACCTTCTTCTTCACCCAATTTCCTCTGCTTCACTATTTGTTACCAGCAAAATCTTATCCCGCATTTAGAAGGAAAATATCACTACGAAACTATGCAGATTAAGGATTATCCACTTATTTTGGTCTTACTTTTTAAAATTATATATGTTTTTAACTTATTTGCGAAGGGTTTTTAACATGGTTTATTACCTACTTGCTCTTATATATATATATATATATATATATATATATATATATATATATATATATATATATATATATGCATATATATACACATATATATGTATATTTATATATATACATATATATATATGCACACACATATATACATATTTATATTCATATATATATATATATATATATATATATACTCCTATATTATGTATATCTATGGGATTACAGTTGCCCACAGTACTGGTCAATGCATACATTTGTCTTTGTTACATACATACATACATACATTAGCTGTGATCGGCTAGTTCTCTCGAGCCTATGAACGAAAATATATTGTGTGTTAAAAGGAATACGAGACCCTTTTTATGTTTTGAATACAGATCTCTTTAATTACATTTTACACTTCAAAATAACAGTCATAACTAACATCGGAGCGCGGTGGGTGTATGTGGGGAACTTGGTTTGCACAACTCTGTCCCGGTCTGTATTCCGCTTTGTGTCTTCCCCTGACTTTTCTCTTTTCACCTTATTTATAATTATTTTACTTGTTGTCATTTGTGCTTCAGATTTCCTGTTGATTGACCTGTTTACTTTGCATTCGCCATCTTTTGTTTATTGTACTTTTTGATGTTTTTTTTCTAACCCATTTCTATATCGGTTAGCTTTCCTAGCCCAGTGACCTAATATTGACGCATTCTCAGGCAGCATGGATAGAGGTCGCTTTTAAACCCTGGATTTCCCATTGTGTTCTTTTGATGCCCTGCAGACACCTGTGTAAAACTTACAGGTCACCTTATTCCTAGGATTGCACGAACAACCGCGCGTAACGCCATCATAGGTGACCTTATTCCTGGTAATGACTTAATTAATTGCCCTGACACCTCTCCATAACAGTCTTTATCTTTCCAACCATACAGTTCACGAAGAAAAAACAAAGTATCGTTTCTACATATACTGATTAACAGTACTGTGCAAATATCTATGTATCCTGCATATAGAAAACAAACTTTCACTGGGCAATTATGCCACTTCACCATCCATATATTAGGAAAGACAAGATGTGGCCGTTGTCTAATCCATCGAGCAAATAAATCTGTCGTAACAGTAATGAATAGGATTGTGTCTATTAAAATGCTGATTCGCATTATATAGGCAAAACAATAGCATAAATGGGTACGATAAGAGTTTATGAATATAATTACTTTTAATAGAATTTAGATCAAAGCAATAGTTTTATAACAAATGCACATTAGAATAAGGCGTGCATGGCCGGTATTTGACATATAAAACTCATCATTGAAAGTGGTATTTTATAACTAAATTTCAGTTAGATGCAAGAAAAACTCAATTTTTTAATGCATTTATGTTCTCTATTAAATTAAGCGCAAATGTGATCATAAATGTATTATCTTTTAAGAATGTACACATTGTCATTCATAAATATTTCAATCATTGATGATAGATTGAAATAATTAGGAGAATTTTAGTTTAATAAAAAGTATCATCTTTGTTGGCTAATACATTGCCGTGAATATCAGATGCAAAGATATATGCAGAAACATGCATATATGAGTAGCATTAGCTATTTCTTCATATAACACATTCATAAAATTTATTTGAATTGTTCCTCTATACTCGGCACGATATTACTTTTCCTTTTAAAGTTTGCTGTTATTAAATATGAAAACAAACAAACTACTCTTTCTCGCAAAAATCTAATCAAATTAGTTGTGCAGCGTTCATGTGCGCAATGCGTTTGTCATGAATGATTAATGGGGTTAATAGTCGAATATTTATTTTTTCATGTGGTCGGCATTTCTCGTTCTTTAGGTGAAGTAAGACATGTTTCGCACTTAATATAGGGCGAATAACGAATAATTCAGACGAAACTTAAAACGGGATTTTTCCCCTATTAATCTATCATAAGATAAATGCAGTACCGTATACACTTTCTAAAATATAAATATTTCGATTTACGTTTTCAGTAACAAATTCTTATATGATTTCTCCTGGTATTATTTCTTATTATGCAATAATCAATATCTAACAATATTCCTAATGTGCCACTGCAATAAATTTAATAACAAAATATAAAGTTATTTACGAAATACCATTTTATGACCCCTGGCTTTGATTATAAAATTAAAACATACACACACATGCACATACATACGTATATATATATATATATATATATATATATATATATATATATATATATATATATATATATATATATATATACACACACATATATATATAGCAAAAATTGCAATTAGACAAAATCTGGCGAAAGTGTTCAATACTATTGCCGAGCAACTATGTGTCTTACTTTTTACTACAGTTTTATCTGTTTAGTTACACATCTTTCGGTGGTCGAACCATATATACGATACAGCAAACTCGTCATACCTTAAAAACAACCTTTCCGTAATGCCTGACGAGGTTGCTGGATCGTAAATATGGTTCGACAACCGATCCATGTGTAACTAAATAGATAAAAGTGTAAATATATATATATATATATATATATATATATATATATATATATATATATATATACAGCAGAAGTCGACTATCAGTACAAGAGAATGCATTGCTCGAATATGTGGTTGGGACGGTGAATTATATCTCATTTCTTTCTCTGTTTGACACGTTTGCAAAACGTTTTTTTCATATCTTTCGAAAAAGGCTTAGATCATCTAATTTCTTTTTATGATGGTCACTTACACACACATAACACACACACACGCATATATATATATACATATTTATAACTAATTATATATAACTATATATATGTAACTATATATAGAGAGAGATAGATAGATATATGATGCACGTTCTTTCTTCGTTTCATTATTTACATGACATGACGATGATAAGTCTTCGCACTTCTTCCTTGAGATTATATTATATACAATTGTTAGGTGTGAAATGAATGTCCGATTCAGTAAAAGGCGCCGGCAAGCGCGTATGTTTGAAGTAATAGAATATCCACTGTTAATAGTAACCAATCTTGATACGGAGTAAAAAAAATATCCAAAATTTAACACTTCCAAGCAAAACGAATAGAGAATCACTTCCAATACGTACATCCCCCCACACACATATATATATAAATATATATATATATATATATATATATTGAATATCGCTTTTAGTATATATATGTATATATTAAATATCGCTTTCAATATATACATATATATATATTGAATATCGCTTTCAATATATATATATATATATATATTGGTGTGTGTGTGTGTATTGAAAGCGACAAGTGAAAGAATACGCAGTTTACGCGCGCGCAAAAATCGAATAGATGCACGAGTTCAAAATAACAAGAACACCAGTGAAAACAATGCAGAATACATTATATAATAAAGATCTATACATCCGCGTCCTAAGATTAAATTATGTTTGTCATATATAAGACAGAAAAATAATTCAAATAGGAAAAGAAAAAGTTCTGAAATGAATTGTGCATTGTACAGGTTCTCCATAGTTATTTTTGTTTATGTTCATGACCTAAAATATCTGGAAATAATAATTAACTGATTAGTAATATATATTAAAGTGTTAGACCTTTTTAAAATAATGTTGTATATAATCCGCTCTAACACGTTTAAGTGTTCTGCATATTTTAAAAGTGTTTCAACGGTTTGGCCCACAATAAGCAAAATTACATGGCTAAGGATCACATTGTTCATATACTCTTACAGAATCAAGAAATGAGTACTCATTTTTCCTTTAATGTATATAGGACATTAATTCCTGAGCCGGCAATAAAACAGTCATTCCTGAGTCGTCTAAACTTATTCCCCCGAAAATAGTAGATTTAGATTTACTTTATGATGCTGAATAAAATAGTAAAAGCATAATAAATATTACAAAAATATTTTCATTGATCAGGTGGCAGTTTTTATATTAGAAAACATATTTGATTTGATTTGATTGTGAAAAATAGGTCCAACTTGCATAAAACATGCTCAAAAAATATTAAATAGATAATTTGGGGCGCGAAAAATGTTACATTTATCACCAAGAACCAAATTTCTCTAGTCTGAACACGTACAGCATGGGTAAAAAAATATGCATCCAATATTGTAACCTGAAAAAGGTATTCTAGAACCACCGTATCCCGTAATCTAATGTATTGGAAAGTATTGTGTTTTATTAAGTAAAAATGGCGATAACAATATACTACTATTAGGTGTGTCTGCACAGTTAAAAGAAAACATCGAATGTAATTCACCCTGTTCCAAGATGACGCTTGCTTTCCGCAACACATCTGTGTTTAAAAAGATAGGTGTGAAATCCCAGGCTAGAGGCGCAGGACATTGGACGAAAAAAAAAAACCAACAATGAAAATCGATAGTTTGTATGCATGATGTAGATGCTTTGTGGCGCTGATCTTTGCCGACAGTGTACTTCTGTCGATAATCATCGTTAAATTTATTGAAACGTTGTGGATTGTGGCTAGACAATTTGATGAATCACTAGTAATTAACCAAAATAAAATATTATTGATATAATACAACAAGAAAGAAAACAATTCACTAATTCACAAAAATGTAATCGGTAACGAGTTGAGAGTGTCTGAGACTGTAAGTACTGTAGTGTGATTGCTCATTCTTTTCACATTCACAAGCATATATTATGCGGCAGATATAGGCTTATATAGATACGTTGGATTCGATATACTGACATATTTTAAGCTTATTGTGTTTACAAGTAAAATTTTGGAACTTGTTACTAGTGCACCGGTGGTTGTGACCCCTCCCCTGCATATGGTTGAAAGGTAATTGAATAGGTCGATTTTTTTTTGCATTCGGAATGTCATGGGGTGAGCACGTATTCTTTTGTCTCTCTGTGAGTAAAATAGTATCCCCTTCCTTAGAACTATTTAGACTAGTTAAGTATTACTAAATACTTAAAAGTGTAATTATAACGAATTATCATTTTATTATAATATATTACATAAATGTTCTAAAATAAAATAGTTAATACTTCTCATATATATTGCAATTGTGTTGTGTATTGTTTTTGTGCCTCTCCTTAAAATGTCGAAACGGTCCTGAAGACGATCCCAGTCAGAATACCTCCAGAATAAGAGAACGAGAAAGTTAGGGAGCCAGCCACACCCAATGCACTGGCATAATTTTGCTTTTTACCTAGCAAAAAATATGTCTAACTGGCAGATACCTCTAACCAATTGGGTTACAATTTGGGAACGTTGTCAGAAAATTTATATATCGCGTGGGTCGGACCCGCCATTGGCCTGCTCATAGTGTTACAAAATTAATTTTCACGATATGTTTTATGAGATTGTTTGGTGTAATTACAACACAGTTACAAAACGCCCTCTCCCCCATATGTAAATCACGGTTTTCTACATAAAGAATTCAGTGCTGTGAAATATATGCATAAGTACCATCATTGTTTTTTTTTCCGAATTGTTTCTTCAAAGGCACTATTTGATGAAATATTTTTCATACGTAGCGATAGATTGTATTTATGTTTAACGTATATGAATTATTGAACATTTTATATACTTAAATTAAAACAATATTTTTTTCTTTTCGAATCATAAAATCAAGTAAAAATTATATTGTTTTACTTTCTTACTAAGGTTAAGACAATCGGTGATTTTATAATTGACATTTTTTAGAGTGGAGGGATAAGCAGATAATTGGACACCAAAAATTAATTAAATATATAGAAGAGTATGCGATAATGTAAAATGAAATTGTTCATTAAAAGGACGTTAGGAAATTGAACCCTACCTCTAATTTTTACAATTAACATTTTTATTTGTTTTTCACCTCAATCTCATCACCTACAAACTTGACTTCAAGATTAAAAACAAATTTGAAATAAAAATGACTTTAACATCGAGGATCAGTATACAATGTTCACATTCTACTGACTTTAACACACATTTCTGCGACGCTCTCACAAAGCCGGTGACTATTCCAGTTCAGAAAACGGGGGGTTATTTTTCTTTCTTTTCAACTCAGTTACGACATATAAAGTTTCTAGTATGTTGAGAATAGATAGCACATTAAAGTCCTATTTTTGCATCGGAAAATAAACAGATAAATTTTGTTCAAACAAAATTTATACAAATTTGGGATGCTTATGCGTAAAAACATGTGACAATTCATCGGGTCTTACTTCACTATAATTTACTGTAACTTTAATGTCATATTTTCTGTTAAAAATTGTAAAAGTCCACTCTTTGATTAAAAATTTTCTCATAGTTTGAATTCTTTCAGGCGTAACGACGCAGATGGAAGAGATAAGATTAAAGAGAGCGAAAGAGATCAGAGAGAGAGAGAGAAAAAAGAGAGAAAGATAGAGAGAGAGGCTCGAAGAGTGTAAGAAAAGTTCCCTTCCGAAGCCCATTTTCAAGATGGGGATAAACACCGGTTGCTTAAGTGTCGAAATATTATTCTCAGTGATGGTCGCAAAGTATGTGCTCAATTAAGTAGAACGTTACAATTGAATACTGATCCCCGGCGATAAATATCATATTTTTCATGTTTTTATACTGAAAGTTATGTTTGTAATTGATTGGAATTATGCGAAAAAAACTGTGGAATTTAGAGGGAGAGCTCAATATCCAATTACCTTTCATTGTGTGACTTTTATAACAGACTTGTAATAAATATGCACTTTTATTTTTTTTTAGTTGTACTTATTTAAAACTAATAAAACTTATATTAGTAATCTTAAAATTAGTACAAATTCCAACGCATTTCAAGTGAAGACATCATTCTTTACTAAATTGCATGTCGATATAATTACAACCCTTTTATTGATTAAGGATCATTTAAACCTACGACTTTCAGGTTAAAACCTTTTTACCTACTTATATGCCATGGTAAAATTTGTACAGATTTTAAGATATTGCAGGGTAACGCATTATTACCTACTTGAGTGCCATACCGAAATAAGTAAAATCAAATAGTGATACGGCTGTATCATGCACATTTATCTTAGCTTGTGGAAAGACAGAAAAGACAGGCATTTACACGGAATGTTATTTTGCTAATATTTATGAATTTCTAAAAAGAGCCCTACCAGACTGCCACATGAGCAAAATGTTGCAAGATCAAGTAAAGATCAGAATAGTTCATCAAATTCAAACTATTGTAAACGTAGAGACACCAGGGCATGACGATACGTGAGTTAATAAGGTTCTGCTGTGGTACCTGGTCCGATCTCAATGCAATTGTTTTGGTATATGACAAGCTGTTTTTTTACTGATGTGGGTTGTTTTTTTAATTTTATTATTATTATTATTATTATTATTATTATTATTATTATTATTATTTTGTTAGTTGTTATTGTTAATAACTACTATTACGTTTGTTATTATTATTGTTTTTACTTTGGTGTTGTTTTAATTATTATTATTATTATTATTATCATCATTATTATCTGTATTTTTCTATTAACATTTGACTTATTAATAACCATATGTATTCATTTTCTTGTTGTTGTTATTATTATGTAGTAGTATTAATTGATAGAAAATGCAAGAAATAAATAAATACCCTTTTATACTTTTTTAATTAATTTTTACTTGCTTGCTCAGAATATTTGTGTCAAAAAAGGAGTCAAGCCTATACTATTTTAAAATAGCCGCTTATATCGAAATATATATTATACCGCATTAATAGTGTTTAGCGCAAAATTCTTATGCTTAATAAAGGATCCTTTGATCGAGATAGTGATAGTGGGTTTTCTCACTTACTCTGAAACACGATTGAAGTTTGTGGTGTTTCTTTAATCTTCTTGTTGACCACTAAGCCGATATAATTGTAAAAGGTGTTTTCAGTAAGGGGGAGCCATCTGGTTTCAAAGATTCCTATTACATATAATTTGATCGTATGTAGTTTATCCTCTAAATCTAACGTTATTAAACAATGTAATCGTGTTGTACGTTCAAATGTTAAATTACCAATATAAACCTGTTCGAACCCAGGACCTTTTAGCACGCTCTGTCTTGTTGCTGTGCCAATTACTGCCAGAGGGTGCATCCAGAATTGATGTGGACTGAAGGGCGTTTCTTATTCTTATACGTCATGCCCCTGATGTTTAGCCATACACATAACGCCTGGCATGCGTGTTGGTGAGGGTATTATACCCATACATGAATCACATCTTACTAGCCAAATCCTTATTCGGTTCTAAAATCTACCAGCGGTCCTGGTTTTTTGACCATTTTGAATGCACTATTGTTTTCTTTTAAAAAAGGGGAGGTATGTCTCCCGAAATTTATCAAAGTTAGTCCATTTGTAAGGTTCTACGGAAAAGTAAATACCCGAATGTACAGATAATTAATTGGAGAACGTGTGGTTCTTAATCTTTCTGATTATGATATATTTATGCAAGACAGCGCACCATGACCTAAAGCCAAACTAGTTTAAGAATAGCTAAATAGATTTAATATTTGCGTTATGGATTGGCCAGCTCAGAGACCCGCACTTAAGCCAATCGAAAATGTTTGGAAAATTATTGGTCATAAGATTACAGAAAAAAAAAAACGTCGATGATTTATGGAATGTATAAAAAAATCCTAGGATAATATCTCCCCTATTGCATGTGAACGAAGAGTTATACCGTGCAGCAAAAGATGCCACACCGTGCTTGTAAACAAGACGTTGTTGATTTAATATTGAAAGGATTCTTTGTTTTCTTCATTAACAACTTCTGCCGTTACTTAAATTTTGGACACCAGTAATTTAAGTAAATTTGTTTATATGTAAAAAAATAAAATTATATGTATTCAAAATCATTTTTTAAACTGCCATCATTAAACACTGAAAAATTCACCAAATTGTGCCCCTTTTTCAGAGATAACGAGAAGCTATTTGAAAGAAAATGGTTGACCGTTCATTAACTTTTTGAAGCTACTTCAGATAAATAATTTTTACTATAATAATTATAAACACCTACTAGCATTAGTGATTAATCCTCACGGAAATCACCAGTATTATATTTATATACATATATATATATATATATATATATATATAAATATATATATACAGATATATATATATATATATATATATATATATATATATATATATATGATATGTTTTATTATATAGGGAAACATTAGTAGCCGCTATACTAACCATGCTAATATTAAAGACAAGTATTCAGACAAGCAATCAAACCTTCTTTACGCGAAGTAATGAATCAATCTCTCCGAGAAGAATTAACAGATGTTATAATGTCGTTTGAAACAGTCTTGTGATCTAAAACGACATCTTCTCTAAAAATAAGGATGTTTTCTGTAGCGAATGTTGCAATATTTTGGATTCTAATGGGGTGTGATCCCACACAGTTGGGCGATTCTATTTATAAACGATGCTGCTAAGAACAGACGAATCAAATTAATTAACGTTCTGCTACCAACCAATCAGAAACCAGAATTGCTTCATGAATATTACACCTTTTCAGGAGTAATTTCACATGTTCTTTCCCGGGTTTCGACACGGTAAGAATATTTTGTTCTGTGGAACTGTCTACTACAAACAAGTCACCTCCCAGGACTTGTGCGTAACAGCGAACCATCTGAAACTGTTCTGAAACTAAAAATGGCTTACACTTCTAGAGGCTATGGGCCCAGCGTGCGTCTTTATTTCGATGGATCCGAATCAAAATTCGAATTGTGGCAAGTTACATTTTTGGGATATTTCCGAATCCAAAAGCTATACAAAGTACTACAAACACAAACTGAAAACAGAAACGACCCCGACTTCATTGAAAATAACGCAATTGTCTTTGCGGAATTAATACATTGTTTAGATGACCGAAGTCTATCACTGGTAATGAGAGACACCCTGGACGACGGCTGCAAAGCATTACACATATTGAGAGAGCATTATTTATCGAAAGGAAAACCCAAAATTAGTTCTTTATACACTGAACTGACCAAATCACAAGAGTTTCCAATGTGGATACAGGACTCAAAATGGCGACTACATTAAAAATGTAGAGAGCTCTATTAGCGAACATACATTTTTATTTTCGTGTACATTTGATGCTTCAACAAACAATGATAATTTTCTTCTCGATTGTGGGGCTACGGCACATGTTATTACAAAGGAATCTGATTTTATCAATGTGGATCCCAATTTTAAGCCACAAAATCATTTTGTAGAACTAGCTGATGGGAGTCGAGTCAATGATATCGTTTTGAAAAGAGGCAATGCGAAAATCTCGCTAAATACCAATAAAGGTGAAATGTGTTTCTGTATTCTAGAAAACGTTCCTCTAATCCCAACATTTAAACAAAATATATTTTCTGTACAAGCTGCCACAAAACAAGGTGCAAATATAAACTTTAGCCCCAATATATCAAAACTGGTATACCCGAATGGAACTGTATTCGACATTAAAGAAAATGGAAGACTATATTATTTAAATAGCGTAGTCCCATCAAAAACCGCCTGCAATGATCTACAGACATGGCATAGAATTCTTGGACACTGCAATATTCCTTATATCAAAAATTTGCCGACTGTAGTTGATGGAATGCAAATACAAACATCAAAAACCTTAAACTTCGACGTCTGTACGCAAGGGAAAATGACAAACTATCAAAACAAGATACCAGACAAAAAGGCCCCTCCCCCCAAAAAAAATCCTATTGATGGTGCATTGTGACTTAAACGGTCCCGTAGACCCGATGGACAGAGAACATTATAGATATGTGTTGAATTTCGTAGATTACCATTCAGGTTTAATACTGGTTTACTTTTTAAAGAACAACTCTGATACCCTGCAAGCAACTAAGAAATATCTAGCCGACATTGCCCCCTACGGTGAATCCAGTGTATTCGCTCTGAAAACGGTACGGAATTCACCAATAAAGACTTTGAACTTTTACTAATTAACAATCATATCAGGCATGAAAAAATCAGCTCCTAGATCGCCACACCAAAACCGGACTGCTGAACGTGCGTGGTGGACACTTTTTGAAATGGCAAGATGCCTACTGATTGAATCAAAATTCCATAAAAAAAACTCTGGACGTATGCACTTATGGCGGCAGTCTATATACACAACAGGTGTTGTAACAAAACATTATCTAAAACTTCATATGAATCTTTCTGCGGTAAAAAAAAAAAACAAATTTAAGCAGAATGCATATATTTGGTTCAACTTGCTTCGCATATGTGGAGAAAAAGAGTAAATTCAATATTAAAGCTGACAGAGGTATATTTCCGGGATACGATAAAAACAGTCTAGCCAATTTAATATTTTCTCCCGAAAAAAATGAAATAAAAAGAATTCAGTGTGTAAAATTCACAGACACGTTTAATTGTAAAGACGAAAACCCGTCATATGAAGAGGATGAAATTATATTACCTTAAATAAGATGAACAAACGAAAACAATAAAAATGACTTAACACTTATCTATATAAAAAAACTTACATATATTGCTATGATATTGAACACTCTCCAATATCGTTAGATTAACGAATTTCCTCTCGTTAATATCTTTAACTTGGTGTATAAATTATATATATATATATATATATATATATATATATATATATATATATATATATATATATATATACATATATATATATATACGTAATTAAATCAAATAAATGTTTATAGGAACATAAAAATACATGCTTAAACTTTTTTTTTAATAGTGTCCGATACGTACGTAGAGCGTGGTAGTAATTTATAAAATATATATGGGTATTAAGCTTGGCAGAATATTCCGCGTTTCATCCAGGTTAGTATCCATCAGGCTTATGCGAGAATTTTGTGGTTGTCTCGCGTTTGTATATACGCAGCTTCTATTGCGTGTTTAGTTAGCCAATCAGCTTTCTAGTTTCCAGCGCGCCGTATATCAAAATGGAAGACAACCACACAATTTTCGTATACGCCTGATCATCCTTACCATGGATGGAACGGGGAATACTCTGTGGAGGTTAATCGCCTTATATATATATATATATATATATATATATATATATATATATATATATATATATATATATATATATATATTTATATGTATATCGATAGATAGATAGATACACATATATATGTGTGTATATGTACATATATATTTATATATATGTATATATATATATATATATTTATGCGTTTACTTTCAAACGTTAAACCGTTATTAAATATTCCTGCACTGCATACCATTTACTTTTTTATGAGTACCACCTATCTTGCTCAAGAAATGCCACTATACCTTATTTATTTTAGAGCTACGCAGCCTATGCTTGTGAATGTAATACACAAACATTAGGCAACAATTTACGATGTTATTTTATGTAACATGTTTATTTTATTTAAAAAAAATATATGGAATTGTCAATTGACCATCGAAACCATATATATATATATATATATATATATATATATATATATATATATATATATATATATATATATATATATATATATTATGAGTGAGGATTCCTCCTGTCTAAGTTTCTTCGCGTAGAATGTTTATTGCTAGAGGTGCGCATTTTCACAACACCACTCTCTGGAGGCAACATTTATAAATACCTGTGGCAAGGTTAGTGTATGTTCAGGACAACTGAACACAAATTCCGAAACAAACGGCGAGCACAGCCAGCGGCTAAGTTTCTTAAATGGTCACCCATCTGGTACTAATCAGGCTTAGCGTGTCTTAATTCTAGATGAGAAGGAGTGTATTTCTTCGAAACTCCGCGGATTAAGGACTATCCACTTATCTTGCGGTTCTGGGTTGAAAATTAATTATGTTTTTAACCGTTTTCAAGATGTTTTAACCTGTTTTATTAATCATTTGTTCATATATATATATATATATATATATATATATATATATGCGTGTGTGTGGTGCGTGTGTTTGTGTGTGTGATAATTGATACATACAATGCTAATAAATATTTTTTAGAATGTGTTTCCAAACGAATCATTAATAAGACAATTTTATTGTGTTGAATTTAATATATAATATATGCATCTAAACGGATACCTTTGGGGAAATAATGCTCGTTTATTGTATTTTGATTAAGTGTTTCCTAAAGATAGTTTGGCTTACTCAATTCTGAAATCTTTATAATTTAATCGAATGTTAATCACGTGCGCACGTTTTGCATTAAATTCGATCGTTCTGAAATTGGGTACAACGATGTAAATGATATGTTTTAAATAGCAATTGAAGTTGATATCTTTTTCATTTGTTGTTATTCACTTGTCGAACTTAGGGGTTTGAATGATTTCAATTATTGTAACACGCAATGCGAATCAGGATTGTCCGATCTCGAACACTATAACATGCAGAACACATGAACAGCAGTGACAGATATAGACAATAATCAACCAATTATAATTAAATTTCGAATACCAGGATGTATCTTAATGAAGAACAGGTGAAGCATCCCTGTGTCTCCCGTGGGTGAACAGTGAACAAGATCTAAGAAAATTACTAATGTCAGCATTTGCCCACGCTATTTCCCCTAAGATACCCAGGGGACGTCAAACTAAAAAATAAAAACAGTTCAGTTTTAGGTCTTTTACATATGCAAATTTGACACTGCACAATGCAAACAAAATGGAATAGTCAATTACCCCCACCCAAGTCTTGAAAGCGTTTACATATTTAATTTGGGGTTCATCCATATGCAAATCTGCTAAACTTCCATACACAGAAAATTTTGGACATCTATAATATAATAGTAAAAAAAAAAATCGAGTGTTTTTATTAGCCCTAAAAGCACCCCGTGGTACAGCCAATGTTAAACGCGAAGTATAGAGAAACAAAATTATATAAAAATCAGTTTGTTGCAACTTTTTAGAAAGATTTATAAACATCCAAGGTATCTTTTTTTAATAAGCATAAAAGTGTAAATTTTCGCCATTTTAACACAAAAAGCATCTCAGGGGAGGCAATCACAATTTTCCTGAAAAAATCCGTTCGAGGACATTTTACTCTTATCATCTTCGATGTTTGTCCCAAATCTCTAAAACTTCCAAGGCGAAGTTGTTTAAAAAGTGCGAAAAGAGGAATGGACAAACGGTCGAACGGACAATATTAAATTTATAGATCGACCATCCTTTGCCGGGGGACCAATATTTAGGTACAATTTCTTTCCATGTGTTGAAAGGATGGATGAGCATTAAGATGATTCTCATCGGAGTTAAATGTTCATTATATTTATTTGATAAAAATTAATTAATAATTACACAATTTCAAGACATTACATTGACTGAATCATTAGTTCATAGCGAGCTTTGTAGCCATTCTGACTTAACCGAAAACAGGTATCTTTGACCACATAACAAACCTACAGGTTTTGTAACGACCACAAAAAATATTTACGGTTTGCAACTTCAAATACTAACGAAACTCCATCAACAAGAAAAGTCGAAATAACTACGCGATTTAAGCCAGTTTATATGATCTCCAGGATTTGTAATAAAAAATATATACCCTCAGAATTAAAGAGGAATTTAAAATAGGAAGAGTTTAGCATCTATAATTAATAGGGAAGATAATTGTTTGACATCAAATCGTTAAATGTTTACTGTTTTTTTACTTATCAAGTCCAGAAAGCAAATTTGGTAAAAGGATTATTACCTGTACAGTAATCAATGGGATAGTATCGTAGTGATAGTTAATATTCGATATTTGATAAAGTGTCTTAATTAAGGGGGTGATTAATCAGGAATTTGTTTATATTGGACTTTAAGACATCCAAGTTGTAGTCTGGTATGAAACAGGCAAACGAAAGAGAATTCTGCAGGTGTGCACTTCTAAGAAAGAAGCTTTGTTCATGGAATCTATGTTTTGATTTAGGCACAGATAAAGAGTGGGGAAAATTACTGACAGTGGTTTCAGCTAGACTGGTGTTTTTTTCCTGAAAGATTGGCGAGGGGGGACTAAACATTGGAGCTCAGAGGAGCAATTGCCATGGAAATAACGACAAATCAAAGAGAGGCTCGCAACGTTTCTTCTTGGGAAAGTAGCTAACCAGCGGATTGGTTCCCAGCAGTTTTGGCAAATAGGAAACAGGGTCTTGAACAGAAGCGTGCGTTTTATCCCAACAATCATCAATGGACCTGAGGTGATCTGTCATCATCTGACAAGACCAAACTATTTGCCAAGCACTTTGCAGCATATTCCACCCTTAGCGACGAAGGTCATCAACTCCCCGTATTTCCTCCTATAACAGACAACACGCTATTCAACATACAAATATCTGTGCATGAGGTCGCCAAGCTAATCAAAAACCTTCATTCCAGTAAATGAACACATATCCAAGAAAATGGCAGAAACACTAGAGGATGACCTCCAATCCGTACAAAAATGGGGACAAAAATGGTTGGTCTCATTCGATGCTGCTAAGACTAAGCTTGTTTCCTTCAATAACTACAAGAAACCTTCTCTACCACCAATAGCAATGGCCAAGAGCACATTGCCTGAAAGTACTTCTTTTAAACTCCTCGGCCTAACGTTTACAGGGAATATGAACTGGCATAGATACATTGAGAGCATTGCCAAGGCTGCTGCAATGAAGGTTGGCTCCCTCTACCGTGCTGGAAAACTACTTACGCCTGACAGTATCCTATACCTCTATAAGGCAACCATTCGCCCACGTATGGAGTACTGTTGTCACATCTGGGCTGGTGCATCTGCTGCTTGCACCTCGCTCCTGGACAGGGTTCAAAAAAGAGTCGCCAACCTGATAGGTCCTGAACTGTTATCTAGGCTTCAACCTCTGTCCCATCGACGAGATGTTGCATCCCTCTGCCTGTTCTACAAATACTTTAATGGTGAATGCTCTGACGAACTGCAAACACTTTTACCTCCCCGACGTAACTACCCCCGACAAACCCGACAAGCTACTAAGTCTCATCCCTTTACAGTGGAGATCCCTAGGTGCAAGAAAGCCTTTTACTCCAATAGTTCCTTCCCCAGAACTGCGGGTCTTTGGAACTCCCTTCCGGGATTCTGCTTTCCCAACTGCAATGATATGCAGAAGTTCAAGTGTAATGTTACAAACATCTTTCTACTCTTCTCCCTTCATAATGATCCCGCTAATTAATTCCCTGATAGTAGCCCCCTGCTTCAAAGTGGCACTGTGCCTTGTTTGGGGTGAAAATTGAATTAATATATATATAGATATATATATATATATATATATATATATATATATATATATATATATATATATATATATATATATATATATATATATATACACATATGTATATATGTATATACACATTAAAATAACAGAAACAAGAGCATGTACTGGATAGAGTAACATTTGTTCTGATTATTCATGTTGCAGTAGTCATTAATTATCTTCTCTACATACATCCTTCTATTAGCAAACGCATACTTCTCTAGACATACTGCAGAGGTTGGGTGGTTGATTGTTTTTGTTTTACGGTATATTAACCCTTTTCAGGTTATTGAATGCGGAATGCGGTGATTTTGAAGAACATTTTTTGAATAGAATATATATGTTTTTTGCAAGTCAGTTTCTATTTAACCCATACTTGGGACCCTAACAGGTTCTACCACTCCGGGTCAGAGTGGACCTCGGAGCAATGCCAATTAAAGGGTGTTTTCACACTCCCCAGAGCCTGCAAGCTGGGGCCTCACCATCGGATATAGTTTAAGGTCATATCCAGGACACACATTAAGGGACTTTTGCCCTCTGCAGGGGGCAGTCGGCGTATTCTTATGCCCCTTCGACAGGGCCACTGCGGATGGAATTAAAAAGAAACAATACGAGGTATTTGCTGAAAATACTTTTAAACTTTATATTAAAAAAAAATACATATGATGTTTTGCTATATTAACAGTAACTTAACATACAAATGTAACACTTCATTACTAAAATTCAAGGAAACAAGCCAGTTAAAATATGTTGTTAAATGAAACTTAAACGTTTTTGTTCATGATGTAACCGCTTCTAAATTCTCAATTATTCAAAACAATTGGGGTCAATCTATAGACACATGTCTTGTATCCATTTGTATCGGGCCGATCACATACTGGAGTTTGTCTATGCGTAAAACAAGGAATCTTTATAGATGCCTTTTTACAAAGTTTTTTTTTTATTACACACATGATTTTATGAAAAAAAATATTCGCAAATGAATTATCACATTCACCATTTTTGTTCCCTGCAGTAGTCTGTACGTTAATATTTTATTATGCATTAAACTCTATACGTGACTGTGACTAAGTAGCCGTTGCTTTCGAAAGTGTGATCGCATGTATGGTATATTCAGTAAAACATATCAGATTGCACTATCCGTTAAAAAAAAAAAAACTCATGATTACATGAGTACATTCGCCCACTATTCTGAAAAGCATACATTTCTACGTGTTCGGAGTTATAAATAGAAGAGTTGGGAAAAACTATGTATTCACTATATTGTTAGACTTTATATTCCTTTTTTTTCTTAAATTCATGATTATGTTTATACAATAGTTTGCATTAAAAGCGAAAACGAATAACGCGTCTATCCTCCAACACACGTAGGTGGAAACATCATTTCACTATGTAGACACTCACATCTAATATGTGTTATTTGGTGCAATCAAAAGAAAAAGAAGACACCTATTGTTTTAAAATGAATAGCAAAACTGAACATAAAAGTAAGCAGCAACATGACTATATTTGCATAAAATTAAAAAATAACACAAGGCGGATTACTTCTAAATCATGCACACGCATATTGGAAAAAATGAACATAAAACATATTGAACTGCATTATGACGAATGAATTTTAACCTACGTTCCAAATAATTACAAAGTAAAACAAATAGATGATTTCTATCGTTTTTAGTTCGAAATTTGAAAGGTAAAGTACTGAAAATTCTAGCAACTTTGTTTCATCTGCTTCAAACGCCTCGCTGTCGTCTCTAGAGATATGATTTCATCAATAAAACGCTCCAATGTAATATGAGAGTTGGCAAAGACTAGACAAACACATCTCTACTCAATTTGTTTTTGTCCATTGAGTTAATGTTCTGTTCAGAATTTATCTTCCTTTTAAGTTTTTTTTCTGATGTTTATCCGCTTTGTTATTTTAGCCACAAGTTCCGGTAGCACGTGATGAATTAAGTGGTGTTTCCTATATGTTTGTTTTCTTTTTATTCAAACTGTTGTCTTTTAGAGCACGGCGTGGTAAAATAGAGTAAACACTATGCTGATTCTAATGTTTTGATGTTAATAGATTTAATTGTTTTCAATACACAGACGATACAACACACACATGTACAACACAACGCATACCTACACGAATATATGTGTGTATGTGTGTGGGTGTGTATAATCTGTGTATAGATTGGTTTCGTAGATGTAAATTAAGAAACTAAATCTTGGCCACATAGATCGTACTTCCCCCTCTTCCTTCAACCCCTACCTCATCCTTTACCACACATCCCTTCAAACACCTACTGTTCACATTAACACATTATAGAAGTATGCGTTAAAATCATAAGTGGAAAAAGATGCTTAAAATATGCCTTGAATATGTAGAAAAATAAGATAAAATCATAATATGGAAGAAAATATGTTAAATTTAATTGATGGGTTTTTATGAAATGAATGGATAAAGATTTATTCATCTTAATTCCTCGTCTTAAAAAATATCCTGACAATAGACTTCTATTAGTCTCTCGCTCCGGGACAATGTTCAAGAGGGAGTCGCTCACCTGACAGGTACTTAACTTTAATCTAAGCTTTGTCCCAACGACGAAATATAACATGCCTCTGCCTGATCTACCAGTATTTTAGTGGCTGATGCTCCGACGAAGTATTTGTGTACCCTCGCCGTAAATACACCTTCTTTCTATAGAACAGAGCTTCTTTCTTTGAACAGCACGCCAGTGGAACTCTGTTCCGTCTGCCTGTTTTCCACCTGACTACAATTCGGATGTCTTCAAATCCAACGTAAACAAATCCTTGATGAACCGCCCCCTTAAGTAGTCACTTTATGAAATCTCTACACTAAAATACAATGTATTATACATGCAATAATACTAATCCATGAGTGAATTCCGGGTCTTGATAAGGTGTGCCCCCCTTGTAAAAAGAACCCCCAAAAAAACTTACATCACAGTTGCAGTGTTGCTCTTTTGGGGTGAAAATGGAAAAATACAGACAACTTTTTTTCCAAATAGCAAACGGCACCTTTATATATATATATATATTTATATATATATATATATATATATATATATATATATGTTGTGTATGTATCAATAACAACACGAACGCAGAAAGTAAAGGTAAAACACATATATATATATATATATATATATATACATATATATATGTGTATATATATATATATGTGTGTGTCTGTGTGTGTGAGTGCGTGTGTATGTATATATATATATATATATAGATGTATGTATGTTTATATATGTGTATACATGTATGCATATATATATATATATATATATATATATATATATATATGAATCCATATATACACATACATATACACACACACACACACATATATATATATATATATATATATATAGAGAGAGAGAGAGAGAGTGAGAGAGAGAGAGAGAAATAAAAAGGAAAAATACCGTATTATGTGTTCATCAAGGTTTCGTCTTTATTTCGAGACTTCCTCTGGATGAATGAAATTAAGAAACGAAAAATACCAGTAAATATATTTGAAAATGTTTTGCGTGTTCTATTTCAGAAAAAAAAACGGAAAAAAGACGTTAGAAATTCAAAAAGGAGAGGCGGCTCGCGATGTTAAAGAGAGGGTGTATTTTGTGAACCTATTTTGAAATATATTTCTCTTACAAACCTATATTTGAATTTTAACAGTCACTAACATGTCCCTCTCTTTAACAGCGCCTCCCCTCTTTTTGAATTTCTAACGCTTTTTTCCCGTTTTTTTCTGAAATAGAACTGCGTCACAGTGTACACGTGAAACATTTTCAAATTTTATACACTGGTATTTTTGTTTCTTAATCTCATTCACCCAGAGGAAGTCTAGAAATAAAAAGGAAACGTTGATGAACACATAATACGGTGTGTTACTTTTTATTTCAATTATTTTCATCATATATATATATATATATATATATATATATATATATATATATATAAAGTGAGAGAGAGAGAGGGAGAGAGAGAGAGTGGGAAAGAAGGAGTCCAAAAAAGAAAAATATAGAAACATGCATACATATAATTCCCCGATGTGTTTTCTGAACCTATTTTACAGTATATAATTTCGTGTTTCTTCATAAACATATTTATTAACTTAGAAAAAACGGTAGGTGTATTTCTTTGGCTACGTATTACTGCCAAGTACCTATTTCAGTAAGATCTTTACCGTATTTGTAAATAGACTGAAAGTAATTACAATCGTAATATTTCAAGCAGTACGTCATCGATTTATGCTTACCATGAGACACCCTAAATATATCGACAACAGCTGCACATGACATCAACATATAGAATTTTTCATTTGTGTTGTAAGACACATGTTATGAAACAGTTGTATTGATTTTAATCGACTTTGTATTAAGGATGTTGTAGATTAATAAATTAATGCTCTTATAATTTTATAGTAAATTCATGATATGGATTGTAATCTTTAATCTAACTATTAAATGAGCAACATTTTTTTTTGTATATAGTGCTCCATATATTTGTATGGCTCGTTGAAATCTATAGGATATAACTGCGTGACTCCCGATATTCGAAAGTTAAAACCTTTCAATAAATTGCAGCACTCGAATATGTTTTACTAGTGTAACTATTTTTATTAAACATGACTGTTTATAATAATTGAATATACATACCGCCAGTAAAAAAAAGCATCCACAAAATTATGTAAGTCGTTTTTTTTTTTATAATCTAATAAATAACCGGCTACATTTTTGTCTTTTTGTAAGTCGGTCTTTCTGTCTCCATATTTTCAAACTCTATCTCCTCCGAAACTACAGGTCGCAGAGTGGCGCTAAGGGATCAAATGATTGGATATTTTATGAGCTGTCCTTTTATGGTGGTTTAGCCGGTTAAAAATATTTTTACGGGGTGAGAATTAGGAAAAGTCGCAAAAGTCGTGAATTATATTATACATTGATCGTAGTTTATTTTTGTAAATTTTATATTTTCATCAGTTTATAGTGGTTTCACGGTAGTAGATTGATAATGCCACCAGAAATTTAGGTTTCCGTTTCACTTCTAGATGATTGCCTCTAAATACGTGTTTTTTTTTCTTTTAAAATTACGACTCTATAATAATATATACGAAATCGGGACAAGTTAAAAGATATAGTGTATTTACTAATAAATAAACGCATACGGATTATATTATCGGTAATTCAACATTCTTTAAAAAAATAACGAAATAATTTAAACATATTAAGTCTATTTAATTCTTATTTGTGATGAAAGATAAATATTTACACATTTGTAAGATATCAATTCGTTACTGCGCAATGTAATATTACTTGAAGGAAAACCTCGATATAATGCCTTTATATTAGTTTCTCTTTTTTTATTCCAGTCTGTGCGGCAATAAGTGTAAGGGTTGGGATAAGTATTCCTCAAAAAAACTCACATGAATGACGGTTGCAATATGTCGAACTTTTTTTAATTCTACACCAGCGATTAACTTTTTATATGATCCTTATGTTAAGTGTGGCTTATTTTAGAACGTAAATAATATTTGCATTTTAATACCAGATTAGTAAGTTTATGTAATAGTAATTGAACCCAGTCATGGACTAAAACAACATTTAGAAGATATTCAACCTAAATGCAAATAAACATGCGGTTCTATTAAGAATATCTATTTTTATGCTATTTTTTATTTTATCGTATTTGTAGTTACATTTTGCTTTCGACCACAGTAATGGAAATAGAGACTTACTGACACAATAGTAAAATTATTACTGACACAATACTAAAATAATTCAATCTCACTAAATTATTAATAAACTGCAGTAACCATTCTAATGATATAATAAAATATCATTAACAATTAAGCCAGGGGGATTAGTCTTTTGAACACCTAATACTATATATATATATATATATATATATATATATATATATATATATATATATATATATATATATATAGACAACATGCTAGCCGGCCATATATATATATATATATATATATATATATATATATATATATATATATATATATATATATATATATATATATCCATATAATCATACATTTTGGCAATTTAAGTATTTATCAGTGAGTTATACTCTCCAATAGTATCACGTAATAAATGCACGATACGAACGAACGTCTTTGTGTTCTTTTGAAGTTCTCGAATATCGCTCTGTTCTCAGGAATAAGTATTTTGTAAATGTTTGCTTTTTATGTATTGCACGATGTTTTATAACTCAGAAAAAACATCCGTATGTCTTATATATATATATATATATATATATATATATATATATATATATATATATATATATATATATATATATAGACAACATGCTAGCCGACCAATTGATTCGAATCTAACCGTTGATTAGAACACAACCAAGTAAGCACTAAAGAAAAACAGCACTCTAAATTATGTAAATTTCATTAAAATTCAAGTATATGCATGTATTTGGCATAGCCACTCAGTCCTGTCACAAAATTATAGATTGATTGAAATGAAACATTAAACATTTGCGAAACAATTATATTCCACTATGTATTTTTAAAAGTCCCGAATACAAACAAGCAGAATTCTGTCGGTGATATCTTTCCGAAACCCCTTTTTATTTCTCTGTCTTAGAATGTATGAAACCGTAATAAATGCCGGTTTCTTTTATTTTTTTTTGTAATTAGACATTTCCTACCTTCATATGTGTATGCCTGTATTGCAAGAACAGCTCAATTTAAAATGAATATTGGCTACCGATTATCTGAAATAAAAACTGTCGATTGCAAATATTGACGATTACTTATGCATAAGACGTCGAAGAATAAACAATAAATACACCATCTAAAACATACATTTATTACCAGCGTTCTTATATATATATATATATATATATATATATATATATATATATATATATATATATATATATATATATATATATATATGTTTATGGGTATATATGAATGTGTGGGTATTTGTACGTTTCCGCACATAAATATATATATATATATATATATATATATATATATATATATATATATATATATATATATATATATATATATACAAGGATGGGTGCCCGGCGTTGCCCGGGTATTTGGAGATACATGTTGAGAAAAAAAAGTGATCACATTTTTTTTAAAACTTTGATCCCTATCATGACACCTTAAGATTTATTGTTTTGGGTTCAAATTGAGTTATTGTGATAGATCCATGTCCAATGAACTTATATGTAAATTTTCAAGTGTTTATACAGAAAATTGTGAAAAGAGGTCGGTAGAGTTCTCAAAGGTCAAATTGTTGAACTTTGACCCCTTCATCGCCAAATTTCTGGCCGAAACACGATCACATCCATTTTCCAAATCTCAGTACCCTGTATACTAAATTCCCAGTCTCCGTAGGGAAATGCACACACAAACAGACACATATACACACACAGACGGACAATGTCACCCCCCCACACGCATATATATATATATATATATATATACACTCAGAAACATTAGATGTAAAATGTTCTCCAAAATATCTGTTGCAATATGTTGGAGTTATAATGGGGTGTGATCCCACACAGCAGGACGATTCTATTCATATACAATGATTCTAGGAACTGACGAATCGAATTAATTCACGTTCTGCTACAAACCTATCAGAAACCATAATTGCTCCATAAATATTACACCTTTTCCGTAGCAATTTCACATGTGTTTTTTTCCGTCTCGACACGGTAAGAATATTTTGCTCTGTGGAACAGTCTACTGCAAACAAGTCACCTCTCAGGACTTGTGTGTAACAGCGAGCCATCGGAAAACTGTGTACGTTACAACTTTACTTTCAACCGAGTCGTTGTTTGTTTCGTTCACCACACTATTGTCTTCTACCTCTTCTTGTTACATGATAAGGGCTGTCCCCTGTTTATGTAAGTATAAAAATAGAGAGATTAGTTAAAATGAAAATAAGAGAAAGCAGAAATCGAACTCTGGACATAAGTTTTAAAGAACAATAGATTTAAATGGAATGTCCAGTAAAGTGTTAATTCGGATGAAATAAATAATAAATAAACTATTCAATTGTTAAAAGAATGCGGATAATAAAATATGGTTAAATAAATTAGATATGTAGGTTAAATTCCTTTGTGGAAACAACACAAGAAAAATAGGTTATTGGGAAATCAATGTCGGAAACGTGCAAAGTCGCGCATGTTGAAACACGTGAATTTTGCTCACATGGCCGGGCTGCATGGATTCTCAATATAGGAAGTGGGAGTTAGTTGGTCACGGAGACAGGCAGAGACAGTCAGAGAGACAGTCAGGAGAGGCAGTCAGGGGAGACGGTCAGTGAGAAAACTCAGAGACAGGCGGACATCTGAAGCGAGACGTCACTTCAGAAATTAAAATGTGAAACTTTTAATTCTTGGTGATGGAACGACCGGTCGTGAGTAAATAAATTCAGCATGTGTTTGGTGATAAAGCTCATCTTTGTGTTTGTGATTTCTACAAAAAGGTAAATTGTATTGTTATTATATGTCTGTGTATAAAATGTCATTACAACAACATCTCTCTCTCTCTAAGATACAACATCATATGTAATAAGACAAGAACTCTCACTAAGACTCATATCTTACTAATAAGAACTCACGTAACATAAGCGCACAAGTAATATCGTCTAATAATAATAATAATAATAATAATAATAATAATAATAATAATAATAATAATAATAACTATATAACTGCTCTCAATTTGGTGTTCGTGAACCTTTTGCATCAGCGATGCAGAAACCGAACCAGGGGTCGATACCACGAAAAAAAATCACACGATCACAGAATTCGAAAAAGAAAAAGAAACACAACGTTTTAAAAGGGTCCAACATAATTAAAAAATAATAATAATAAATAAATAATACCACGGAAAAAGAAAAAAAATTACACGATCACAGAAATGCGAAGAAAAAAATGAAAAAAAAAATTTGAACATACACGCACACAGAGAACAAAAGATACAAGAAATATTAAAAAGAAAAAGAAGAAAAGGCCGATATGCCGTAAAAAGAAATTCGTAGTAATGAAAAAAATAGTAAACAAGTCACCATGCGTAATTCTTTCATAAATGAATTGGTCTGTTAAAAACACACACACACATACACGCGAATGCAGAGATTGTGTAATCCATTATTGTTTTGAAATTTGTAGAAGTGTCATTAGAAAATCTGTGTCAATATGAAATCATTTGGACGAATTGTTGAATTAAATCTGTCAATAAAAACAGGAATTTTTCAAAGGTCGCATGTACTTCTTAAACAGAGTTTAAATTGTTTGGAAATGCATTTTGTGTTTATAGTGAACTTTTCGGCTTTTGCGTGTTCATTTATTTTGTTTTTGAAAAAAAAGGGACAATTGTTTTGGACAGACTGTTGAATTGTTGTTGTTACAGATGATTTTTTTTTGTTGTTAAAAAAAAAAGTTATAACTGTTGAAAAATGTTTAAATGTATTAAGATAATTTTTTTTTGAAAATGTTTTTATGATGTTGAACAATTATTGTCAATTGTCTTATGTATGTAATGTTATGATTTTCACAGCAAGAATTCAAAGTTATCCGTAAATATACATTAGATTAAAATGATCTAGTAGAAAATAAGTTAAGACGTATGGTTGGCTTACAGATTCAGTTAGAATTTTAGAAGGGGGACAAGAATTAAAATTACGTAAACGGGTATTTGGAGTTTTTAGATGTGATAAGCCGTAAGAAAGGTGTTTTGTTTTAGCATTTGGTTTTGTTGTTTTTATTTAGAGATCCTAAAAATTGTTCTCCAAGAAAAGTGACTTGGTAGGGATTGATAAGCACAAGAAGTGTCCCTATACGAAAAATTTGGGAACCTGATTAATTAAGTGCTTAAAATAAGCTGGTTGCACTTAACGACTCCAAGCAAAGTAGTAAGTCTTGGCTTAGTTAATAAACAGGCGTTGGAAAGAATACGAAAATTCTTAAGGGGACCATTAAACCGATGAGAGGTAGTCCCGAGGCAATCACATATAGCTTAATGAAGTAAGAGACTAGCAAAAATATGCCGTGGATTACGTAAGAAAGATATAACCTTGTATTTTTTTAGAGACGCATGAATGTGGGATATATCTGCTGGATCTTGGAAACCCTGGTGAGAGAAAAGAAAAATCACAAAAAAATCGGGCAATTAGATAGAATTTAGGCGCAATTAAGGTGTTGGGCGCGAAACGTGTTAGTTAGTTAGGGGTGATATTTCTAAATCCTCGTCGAAGTTTCAAGAATCCAAGCAAGGAAATCCGAGTGACTCCGTATGAGAGAAAAAAAGGTATATCTTAAACTTCTGAAGCCAACCACAAAGATTTAAGTATATGAGTTTGGTATGTCCCGTATGAGATAGTTATAGAATAAAAAACAAAGTCATACTTGATAAGACTAACCATGCGGAAAGAGAGATCAGAACACTTTGAGACGAAGGAAGTCGTCCATTTCGAGAAAGGTGAAAACCTCTAGTCTGCGGCATATGGGTGGCTGGAAAATAGCTGATGTTTATCATAGGTAAATATCGGACACCCAAAAAGTAAACGCCACAAAGATCAGAAAGGTTCTGATCTTATAAAAAAATAAATAATTGTGAAGTCGGCCGTGAAGGGCTGACTGAAAGAGATTTTTTTGTGTGTTTTTTTAGACTGATCTTTCTAGCCGTGTTGTTGTGTAGATGTAAAAATAAAAAAAATGTACTAAAGTTAAAAATGCATACATTTTTTTGTGAAATATGGAAGGGAGTGATGTTACATGATAAGGGTTGTCCCCTGTTCATGTAAGTATAAAAATGGAGAGATTAGTTAAAATGAAAATAAGAGAAAGCAGAAATCGAACCCTGGACATAAGTTTTAAAGAACAATAGGTTTAAATTGAATGTCCAGTAAAGTGTTAATTCGGATGAAATAAATAATAAATAAACTATTCAATTGTTAAATGAATGTGGATAATAAAATATGGTTAAATAAATTAGATATGTAGGTTAAATTCCTTTGTGGAAACAACACAAGAAAAATAGGTTATTGGGAAATCAATGTCGGAAACGTGCAAAGTCGCGCATGTTGAAACACGTGAATTTTGCTCACGTGGCCGGGATGCATGGATTCTCAATATAGGAAGTGGGAGTTAGTTGGTCACGGAGACAGGCAGAGACAGTAAGATAGACAGTCAGGAGAGGCAGTCAGGGGAGACGGTCAGTGAGAAAACTCAGAGACAGGCAGACGTCTGAAGCGAGACGTCACTTCAGAAATTAAAATGTGAAACTTTTAATTCTTGGTGATGGAACGACCGGTCGTGAGGAAATAAATTCAGCATGTGTTTGGTGATAAAGCTCATCTTTGTGTTTGTGAATTCTACAAAAAGGTAAATTCTTCTCGTTATTTATGGAATCAGGGTACGAGATTCTCCGAGATTCCCCGATATTCCCCGAGATTACACGAGACTTTTTTCCACATAAACGAATGCGGGCGCCATCTTGATACTTAGTAACCACTTTCTCCACACTCTCCCCTGATCTCATGATCACAGAGACGGCAAGGGGTGGTGATCGCCGCCGTCGGGTGCTTCTACGAAGGGGGACAGTGCTGCTCTCCTCTTCGCGTGCGCTCTCATCCACCGCCTGATGGTCGGGGAAGGCTTCATCTCCGTGGAGGTTACTGATATCAGAGTCACTGCTTGATAGGGATGGTGCAAACCAAAGCGATGGCCCACTCGTCTCAGAGTCAGAATCACTCTCATCGTTCACTGGAGTTGGTACATGTGTCGCCGGCCGTAGGTCCCTAACGTGACGGGGTACGCCATCAACCTGGACACACTGCTGACTCACCACATCGGTCACTGTGCCTCGTTTATACTTGTCAGTACATCGGTTTCCTGGCGGCTTCACCCAGACAGCATCCCCTTTGGCATATCGATTCCGTTCTATCTCAGTTGCCACAGTTGTATCGGGGTGGATTCCTTTTTCTCGGACACGGTACTGATAGATTGCGTTTGCAGGCGCCGTTACTGGAGAGACGCCATCCTTTGGCATGAGATTATACCAGTACACAGCTTCTGCGATGGGGCACTGTTTCCTGGCTGCAATTGTTTTGATGCTGCGATGGCTTCTCTCAGCTATACCATTGTCAGAAGGCACATAAGCGCATCTAAGCCGCAGCCGCACACCCCATTCTTTTAAGAACTGCCTCATCTGATGACTTCAAAAGGCTAGGTCGTTGTCCGTCAGCACTTAATCGGGCACACCTCTTTCACAGAACACGGATGACAGCTGGTGAATAATGTTGCAAGACTCCTGGCGCCCGAGGAGTCTACAGACTGCGAAACGTGTGGGCCCACAATCGATGAGGGTAAGGAAGTGGTTGCCACCGTAGTGTGTGATGTCCATGCCCACTCTCTGCCACTTACCACTCACTCCTAACTTCCATCGTGCTTGAGCTGGGTCGATGGATTGGCAGGCCTCGCAACTTTCAACCACTCTTCGGATATCTTTTTCCCTACTCCTGGATCAATCATATTGACAAAGTACAGTGTCCGCATGATGCCAGGATGTCCACACTGTCGATGAATGTTCATGATGCGCGCTGCATCCACATTACACACAACTGCTGTACATGTGTTTTGCAGATTATCAGCATCTCTCTAAGCACCAGCCAGAAGCCATCGTTGAGGGACTCTTGTAAAAGCATCTGCTCTGTTGAGCGCAGACCTGATCAAAATTACGTCCACGGTCAGGTCGTACACTGTGATGGTCTGGACCAAGGTGGCAAGCCGTCTTCGAATTAATATCTCACTCGATGCTCGTGTCGTCAGCCGTACTCTTCCACTTAATGCATCGGTTATCCCCCGATGAGTGCATGCCGAGTCAGTCATGATATGTAGAAGCTTGGTGTGCCATTGAAGCGCCAAGTTAAACCCTTCAATGTGGCATCAAGTTCGGCCAGGTTTATGTGCCTCGAATCATTCTCTGGCCGAAGCCAACAGGCATCTTCAATAATTGAATCATTAACTGCAAGAGCAACTCCAAGGGTCAGTGAACTAGCATCCACCCAGACCGTGAACTCATTCCCGCTGACGCACCACTTTCCTTGAACGGGGTCATCACTGGTCACTCTGGACACAGTCTCTGTCAACATGCTCCTTAGGGTGACATCGTGTACTGCATCGTCCCATCCTGACGACACGGTTGTTGCACGTCTCTTTATGGCTGCCACGGCCACCCGTAGCCAACCACACACAGGGAAATGGCCTACCATCTTTCCACAAAGCGAAAACACTGTTCGTCGAGTTATGTTTGATGGGGCCTTGGGAACGTGATTTCCTCTTCTCCAGCAAAGCCCTTCCTTGCTATTGCGCACGTGCAGACCGAGAACTTTTTCTCCATCGCACAGACGCTCTGGTTCCTTACATGTCAGTCCAAAGCTTTAAAAGTGTTTTTTAATCGATTGCGCTGACATGAGGTTCTCATTTACGAATATATCATCGATGTATGAGGATGTTGCCTGTTGCACTGCCTCATCTTGCTGCCGGATATCATGCATGATTGATGTCATAATGCCTGGGGCCACATTTAGACCGAACCCTAGCCGGGTTAGACAATATCGGGTTCCTCTAATTTCCAAAGTCGTAAATCACCACAATTTCTTCTCAATACGTATCTTCAGATAGGCCCTACGTAGGTCCAGATTTGCCACGTTCTATCCCTGCTGTCGCCACTCCCTTAATTTGAGTGCACACACATCAGCCCTTGCTGTATATGGGTCGACATGCTCATGGAGCTCACGGTAGTCTAGGACGGGGCGGACCTTTTGTTTGGTCTCTTGTACGACGGCCATCAAGGAAATCAGCCCCTGCTGGGGGCCAAGCTCATCCTCTGGGTATGGAAGAAGCCAGCCATTGTCGATCCACGTTTGCAGTTCTTCTTCATACTGTTCCCTTAGCCACATGGGTGGGGGATATTCCGATAACCGGTTTCGCAAGGATATTGGTGGCTGATAGTTTGACCACTTCCAAGACGCCGTCCATGCATTGGTGTTTCTATCATACTCTACATGAAAGTCAGGCTCATCGAGAGTTATGGCAGCACAAACATGTTCCTCACATCGAGAAAACTGTACCTTGCCGGTTGTGTCCACAGTAATTCCACCCAGTTGTGTAATCAAGTCCATACCCAGGCGTAGGTCGTACCTGAGAAGCTCTCCCTCCATCACCAGGGTTCGCACGGCTACTGCAGGCCCGTCGTTGATGCTTGCGCGGATAATGCTCACCCCACAAGAGGCTAGTGAACCTCCGCCTACAGTTAGTACCGGAATTCTATCTGCTTTCCAAGTGGCACAGCATGTCTTGCTTACGAGAGTCTGGGTGCACCCAGTGTCCACAAGCGCGAGACGCTCGCTTCCATTAATGTGTATGCTTACAGTGGGTAGCGCCCTGCTCAATGACGATCTCGGGAGAAGACTGGCGCTGTAGCTTCTTCCCCTTGCCCGTTTCCCGGACAGGTGCGGGACAGGTGTCCGCGTTTTTTGCACTTGTAGCACTGCGTCCCGTCAAGTTTCCGAGTTGGTTGACGTGACAAAAGACAATCACGGGCCAAATGGTTTGGTCCTTCACACTAATAGCAGGCTGTAGCTGCGCCCAGGTCCTGCAATCCAACCTGTGATGGTTGTACAGCTGCCACTTGGTCTACCACGCATTCTATACGCTTCACCCCACTGAGCTGACATATTAATTCTGCTTTTTCCACCCATTCCTGCACTGAGTGATCAGTGCTACTGCCATCAAACAGGGGAATTTGCTCGGGGTAAAATCCTGACGTCATGCCTGAATAGCTTGTGTACGTTAGAACTCTACTTTCAACCGAGTCGTTGTTTGTTTCGTTCACCACATTCTTTTCTTCTACCTCTTCTTTTACACACGTCCGTTCGTTTTCGTGACTAAAACTCGTCTCGCTTCCCGCTTTCCTCTTCTCGTTATTTATGGAATCAGGGTACGAGATTCCCCGAGATTCCCCGAGATTCCCCGATACTTTTTTTCCACATAAACGCATGCGGGCGCCATCTTGATTCTTAGTAGCCACTTTCTCCACAGAAACTGTTCTGTCTACTGAAAACCAGTCACCTCTGAAAACTTGTACTGAACAACGAACCATCGGAAACTGTTCTGTCTACTGCAAACCAAGCATCTCTCCAAACTTGTTTAGAACAACGAACCATCTGAAACTGTTCTGAAACTAAACATGGCTTACACTTCTAGAATAACCCTTCCCTTTAAAAACCTTTATATTAAAAATATCTTAAGAGAGCTGTACAAAGCTTGAAACGCGTTATAAAAATATTTTTAAAAAATGATAAAAGGCTGAAACCCCTACAATTGTTGATGGCTACACTCTTTTAAATATACGCTTTTTCTCTCGTTGGAACAACACAATCATCACTTTTAATATATATATATATATATATATATATATATATATATATATATATATATATATATATATATATATATATATATATATATATAGCCAGTAGAGTTTAGTTTCCTAGAAGTACATCCAATGAAACAACATGTGTCTACCAAAATAGTGCTCAATGAGTGAACAGAGCAGGTATATTAATTTTATTTATACAAACATTAATGGCTACATATGTGCATACATGTTTCTGTAATCACCCACGTTGTATGCATGTATATATGTATATGTATATGTCTATATTTGTGTGAGTTTGTATGTATAAGTGTATTTTATGTATGCATGAATGTTTGTATGTTTATATATATATATATATATATATATATCTGTATCTATATATCTGTGTGTATGTTTGTATGTGGATGTATCTCTGTGTCTATTGTATGTAGATGTATGTATATACATGTATATTTCTGAACTATTAGAATAGGCTGCCTCATATAGAATTGTTGTAACAATATAGATTACAAAAATGTATGGATGTCCGAATGTTGTTTATATATATGTTATATATATATATGTATGTGTGGGTATGTATATATATGTATGTATGTGTGTATGTATGTTGTGTGTGTATTTATATGTATATGTGTGTAGATGTATATGTATGTATGTATGTATGTGCATGTGTGTGTGTATATATGTGTGTGTATATATATATATATGTATGTGTATGTGTATATATATATATATATATATATATATATATATATATATATGATATTGCATATGCGAAGAGGTTACCACGCTACATAAGTAAAGAAAAACACTATTATTTGTCTCTGTATGTCTGTAATGTGTGTGTGTATATATGCGCGGGTGTAGATAAATGTAGAAATTTATAAGTGTATTGATACACGCATATAGGTACATGTGGGGTTTAGGTAACTTTCGGGTTTTATATTTATTCATATTTTGTTGGTTTATTTGTTTTAATTAAATTTATTTTATTCTTATTTATTTATTTTTTATTTTTGTTTTTGTTTTGTTTTATTTACCTTAATGTAATTTTTACTTTATTTCTACGTAGTTTCAGAATTATTGTCTAGTTTCAGTAAATAAAACAAAGAGCGCTCAGCATGGATTCGCTTTTGAATATATGTATTAATGTGTGTATCTGTGTGTTTGGCGGTGTCTGTGTATGTCTGTATTATGTGTGTGTTCCATGTATGTGTGGGTGGAGGTAGATTAAAAGGCACCGGTCAGTACTCGGTTAACCATAGCTAAGGTTATTAACTTACAGACTCTAAGACAAGAAAACTAAAAACTCTCAACTAACCTATGCCATAAAAAGCCAAAAGTTAGGTTGGATGGGGGAAGGGGAAAAGAAAAAAAATGTTTATTATCTTCAAAGACCTCACTCGTCCTTTTACCGTTTTTTGTTTTTTTTTTTGACTCCCACCCAGGTTGTATTTTAACTTGATAAACGAAATAGAAAAATGTATTTGGTGGAAATGTCACTTTTGAAAGTAATTCTTGGCCTGACGACGTAATCCCCCAACGTGGGTGATTACAGAAACATGTATGCACATATGTAGCCATTAATGTTTGTATAAATAAAATTAATATATATATATATAAATATATATATATGTATATATATATATATTTTTCTGTAGAAATATAATTTTCTTCTCATATACCAACCTTATACAACAAGCTCAATGTGAATACTGAGCAAAATAAATGACAAAAATTTATATTCCAAAATACATTATTATTAACAATGGTGTATTTTATTCTTTTGCATCAATTGATTCTTACAATTCTTGAGAGTATCTATTTCGTAGCGTGGTGAATTGAAGGTTGTTGTTTCTTCTGATGAGTTAAGGGTATAATAGATAAAAAATTGATATAATAATTTAATGAGTGTTTTTGCGCTGCGAAACATATACTGTCAAGAATTTTGAGAATCAATTGATGTAACAGAATAAAATACAAAATGTTATCATCATGCATTTTGGAATATATATATTTTGTCATTTATTATACATATATATATACATATATATACATGTATCAATGTTTATATATGTATACATATATGTATATATACATATATATATATATATATATATATATATATATATATATGAAAGTGTATATATGTCTGTGTCTCTGTCTGTGTACATCTCTCTACTCGATAACTCTGTCAATTTTTAGTCTAGCAACTCGAAATTTGATATGTGGGAAAATCTGTTTAATTGAGTTTCAGCCAGAAATTCGGGTGTTTAGGGGTCAAAGTTAAACACTTTGTCCTTTGAGAACTCTACATAACTTCTCGGACAATTTTGGGTGTAAACAATAGAAGGTTCTTTGGACGTAAATCTAACTTAACAACATGAGCCCAAAATAATACATGTTAAGGGGTCATAATAGGGGCCAAAGTGAAAAAAAAATGATCCCTTCGGTCTCTTACTAATTCCACAGACAATTTCTTGTATAAATATTTGAAATTTTACATAAAGGGTATTAAGAGATAGGGCAAGTTTGTAATCAGTTTGAGTCGAAAATTTTGGCTTACCAATATATAAATATATGTATGTGTGTATGTTTGTATGTCGGCTGAAAACTGTCGACAGAGGCTACGGATTTTCAACAGATTGGTAGCATTTAAAACTCGACCATCCAGAGGACAAATATCGAAAAATTCGCTTGAAACATCAATATTTATCCTTCAACTGGGAACTTTTCTACAGGGAGGGTTTGCTTTTTTTGCCGATATTTTCGAAAGTCCTTCGATCCTTTCGATTGGCTAGCCTTATTTTAAACCTACTATTTGGCAGTGGTCGTAACATCAAATAAGCCAGGTTTTTCCCCGTTATTTCCCCCCTTAGAGGTACAGGTTCGAACCTGCCTTCCTACTACCACGTTCTTTTATGCTCAACATAAACCTCCAACGTCGACATCCCTTCTAGTATATATATATATATATATATATATATATATATATATATATATATATATATATATATATATATAGCCAGTAGAGTTTAGTTTCCTATAAGTACATCAAATGAAACAACATGTGTCTACAAAAATAGTGCTCAATGAGTGAACAGAGCAGGTATATTAATGTTATTTATACAAACATTAATTGCTACATATGTACATACATGTTTCTGTAATCACCCACGTTGGGGGATTACGTCTTCAGGCCAAGAATTATCGTCGAAAGTGATATTCCAATCCAACAAAATACAGTTTCCTATTTCGTTTATCAAGTCAGAATGCAAACTGGGTGGGAGTCATAAAAACGGTTAGAGGACAAGTGAGGTATTTGAAAATAGTAAACATATTTTTCATTTCCCTTTCCCCCCAATCCAACCTATCTTTTGATTTTTATGGCATAAGGTAATTGAGAATTTTGTTTTTTTGTCTTGGAGTCTGTAAATTAAGAGCATTATCCATGCTCACTTCGTACTGACCGGTGCCTTTCAATCTACATCCATCCACACACATATATACAACACACACAACACACACACATACACAGACACCGCCACACACACACACTCACGTTAATACATATATTCAAAAGCGAATTTATGACGTTCGCTTTTATTTTACTCCAAACACACGTACAGAAACTAGGCAATAACTCTAAAACTACACATGAATAAAGTTAAAAATTGCAATAAGGTAAATAAACCAAAACAAAAAATAAATAAGAACAAAATAAAAACTAATAAACAAACAAAATATGAATGAACATAAAACACGAAATTTATCTAAACCCCACATGCATATATATATATATATATATATATATATATATATATATATATATATATATATTAATATATCAATATACTTTAAAACGCCTACACTTTGCTACGCCCGCGCATATATACACACACACATACAGACATACAGAGACAAATAATGGCATGTTTCTTTACTTCAGTAGCGTAATAACCCCTTCATATATGAAATAGTATGCTCCTACACTCCGGACGGCTGTATATATATACACACATACATACATACATATATATATACATACATATATATATATATATATATATATACATATATATATACTCATACACACACAGATACATATACATATAAGATACATATAAAAAACATTCGGACAACCATACAGTCTTGTAATCTATATTGTTACAACAATCATATACGAGACAGCCTATTCTAATAGTTGAGAAATATATATTCATACACATGCATACACATACGTACACACAAACAAATACATCCAAATACTAACATACACACAGATATATAGATACACACATATATAATCTATATTGTTACAACAATTATATACGAGACAACCTATACTAATAGATCAGAAATATACATGCATATACATACATGTGCATACGTACACACATACCAATACATCCAACTACTAACATACCCACAGATGTATATATATATATATGTATATATATACACACAAACATACATGCATACAAAAAATACAATTATACATACATACTCACACAAATATATATATATATATATATATAAATATATATAAATATATATATATATATATATATATATATATATATATATATATATATACATGTACCCTGCCACCAAATGATACATCTAAAGTAGAAACATACATGAATACATTTACCATATAAATTCTCCCTTTCCTATCAAACTCAACACGCATAGTTATATTTCATGCCCCCATGTTTTCTTGGTTGCAATGTTAAGAAACCATTTTACAGGATCTGCCGTATTTATCGATAGGTTTATGTTGAATTGCCGTGTTAATTCCAGATTAATCAATCTGGAATTAAAACGGCAATTCAACATAAACCTATCGATAAATACGGCAGATCCTGTAAAATGGTTTCTTAACATTGCAACCAAGAAAACATGTGCCTTCGTGCAATTTGACATAATGTCTCCGATGAGGATTTGGACATCATTATGAAATGCCGCACAACTGTCCTTGTCTATAACGGAGAACATTGGGCAAAAAATGGGCAAAACGACTTTTTCGGGGTATCAATGGGATCGCTGGACTCTGCAGAGGCAACATATCTCGTTGGACCCTATATCATTTATAATTTAACAAAAGATAATATTATTGATGGAAGGGGCATGGGATTATATCGTGATGATGGGTTGATAATAGTGAGGAATGCTAAAAGTGTTAAATGTGATCAGATTAGGAGAGCAATCCATAGGGACATTAAAGATTTGGACCTAAAAGTAGACGTTAATGCTAACTTAAAACAGGTTAATTTCCTTGACGTCACTTTAGATCTGGATTCAAATACTTATAAACCATATAGGAAGGATAATGCTAATCCTATTTATATACACCCGCAGTCTAACCACCCACCATCCATTATTAAACATATACCGTTATCTATTGAAAGTAGGATAAGTAACAATTCATCTAATGAAGTAACTTTCGATGATTGCAAAGCTATTTATAATACAGCACTTAAAAATAGTGGGTATAAAGACATAGAGATAAATATAAAGTAAATAACGCTAGCACAAACGGATCTAGAAGTCGTGGTAGGAAATTATTTGGTTAACACCCTCCTTTAATATTATGTTGAAAACAACACTTGGTACAAAATTTTTACAACTTATTAACAAGCATTTCCCACCAAATAATATATTACATAAAATATTTAATAAAAATACATTAAAAAAAAGTTATTGCTTAGTGATAACTTAGAAAGGATTATAAAAAAGCATAATGGAAGGATTTTAAAGAGGACTAATAGAGAAGGTTAAAGTACTAGTGCAAACACCGCGGTGAATAAATGTAACTGTAAAAAGCCTGAGGAATGTCCAGTAAAAAAATGAATGTCTGACTTAATCAGTGGTATACCAAGCTAGGATATTCCCGGTAGAGAACCCAAGGGACGAAATATTCTACATAGGGAGTACCCAAATAACTTTCAAAAATAGATTCTATGGACATACACGCTCGATGAGTAATCCAACATATGAAAAGGACACTTCCTTATCGTTATATTTCTGGGAATAAGTTAGAGAAAATAAAACACCTAGTATAGAATGGGAGATTGTTAGAAGGGTCAATACTTGCCACTCATTGATCTCACCATGTCCATTATGCTTATCAGAAAAACTTGAGATTACTAGGTTTAAAGACAGAGATAAATTATTAAATATTAAACAAGAAACTGCTATATCCTGCAAACATTTCAGAACACACGCACTTAAAGAACTCAAAATTAGTAGACCAGAACAACTTGATTCGACTTTGCAGTAAACTACAGACGCTGTATCATTGGCACTATCCATGCCAACACCACAATTGACCCGTGATTACCTTGCAGCGGGTAAACTGTATACATAGGATTAAAATCTTTGTTCTTTCGTCGAAGCACGTACTGTATAACATACCTGATGAGACTATTAAAATTGCTTCGGTCGCTAAAAATAAATTTCGACAAATGTGAAGAGTCATGATCAGAATTGAATCTGACTTTGTCCAGACGGCGCCTTCTATTCTTTACAAAAACCATTAGATTGCGTCTTGTAACACACCATCGCAAAGTAAATTTCTTCAATTAGTTATAACGGTAGAAATAGTGCATTTTTTTTTACAATATTGCACTTGTGTAGGATTTTAGGGGGCGTTTCTGATGCTGCGTATCTTGATAGTATTTTCTTCTCTGAAAATTAACTTTAGAACGACCAGATTTTATGAGATCAGGAACACTGCCGGTGTTTTGGTGATTTTTCACAATCATCGAATCGTTTTCTCATCACATTAAAATATGCGACTTATTTCTCGATTGGAAGAAACCAGAAAAGGTAATATTAATAAATCCCTGATGTTCACTAAGAGAATGGCGAGGCATATGGACTAACTGTTTCGTTGTATACAACGTACCATATAGCCAATGTGCTTCGATTTGTAGCCTGAAACAAGAAATATTACGATCAGAAATGCATTGTTGAGTAAATATTAATATTTTAAGCTGGTTTAAGTGCATTTGTTCTTGCACAGTTTTGTTGTGCCTATTCGATTTGAAGTTAATTTTGTAAATTGACGCGAAGATGAAGATGATCCAAGTAAAAGAAAAATGTGATTAGTGAACATTAAAAGGGAGTAAAAGCCGAATAAAATGAGGTATAATTTGTATAAAGAGTTATATTCAATTTATATTAAATGTGCGGGTTTGGAAAAAATTACGTATACGGACATTTTTTTTGGGGCGCCAGTATATATATATATATATATATATATATATATATATATATATATATATATATATATATATATATATATATATATATGCATAACGGAAGCACACATGAATTCAAATAAATTAGTATTTCGTTCTTTACATACCCTAAAATGGATTTAAAAAAAAACTGAAGCAACTTAACCGAGTAATCCTTAAGGTAGTCGGACACATTTTGCTGATGTTTGTTTAGCAATTGTCCGTTAATATTTAGATAGATATGTTTCTTACATCGATATCTCTTCTTTGTCGTCTTTCAGTTTGAGGCACCTCATAGTTGTATCCGTGAGGTTTTACTAAATTATCCATCTTCGATTTTTTGCAACATGATTTATTTGCACCTTATTAACGGCTGAAAGTGTGAAAAATATTAACGGTATTTGCCGAAAGTATTAGCACATTTTGATTACCTGCCAGTTTTCAGTAAATTATGAGAATGCGTGTACAAAATTTCTGAGCTAAATAAAAGATTATATATATATATATATGTATATATATGTATATACATATATATATGCATGTAATATATATATGCATATATATGTATATATATATACATATATATATATATATATATATATATATATCGCATGCATTTTTAAGAAAAATTGGTTCAACTATAACTGTTTCCCGGCATACTTCTCTCGTTTCTCGTTTTTACAACTTCGAGAATTTTCGGTCAAATTGGTTTACGACCTGGTTATAGCAACATGAAATGAGATTTCCCCTGTATTTTAATTGTAGACATACGCATATAGAAGTTGTAGGTTTTTTTTCAAGATTATATTAAGCTTTAAAAACTTCTGTTTTAATTAATTAAAGAAATACACCCACCCACACACCCACACACACACACACACATATATATATGTATATATTTTTATATATATATATATATATATATATATATATATATATATATTACTACATATTTATTATAAAACATAATTTCTAAGCCAATAATACATAACTACTGCATTTTCATATATTCATTTAGTATTTTTCCAGCCTAAAAATCTAATGATTAGTAGGGTTATTTGAATAAGGTAACAAAATTAAATTAATCGTGAACAATATATGTATGATATGAATGTTCAAAAATGTTATCTACTAGCTTGGAATTTGCTTTAAACACTCGAAAATATTCTAAAATGTTCCAGTATTTTTTGCTGTGGATTTTACAACTATTCTTCTATACTCATTTATACAACTATAGAGTATACTTTTTACTATATCATTCCAAGTTTAATATACAATCCATCTGGTAATACGCAAAATATATAATTTCTATTTTGACAACAATTGTTTTCCGTTGAGAGTAGACATTCATTAAAATTATTTGTATAAAAGAAAACATTTATTAAATATACTTCAGTGACACAGCGGGGCACTTGTAAGTATTTATTGCTTACAGAGTAGTATATATTGTAATATTGGATAATGCTATTCTAATAACGTATAAAATGATAAATAGTCTTCTCATTCGAGTATAGACGTATTGCCCTATTCTCTGCTGATTTAAGTTCGTCGAGTTGTATTAATATAAAGAATATCAGTTTTGTTAGCAAAATAATTGTTTTGTAGCACAATGTATACTACATATTTAAGATTAACAGCTTACGTGCCGACTGTGATACCACATGTGATTAATAATCCATGCACGTGGTATCGACGTGTTTTCGCAGAAGAGGCTTTTTTTTCTCTCAGCTAGTAGTGATTGATAGGGCAAAGGGAAAAGCGCACTGCATCAACGCCGGCGTGACTTCAAAACAAATTCTGAGACCAGCTTTCATATAGTTCTTCACTAACATTGCAGGCGTATCATTAGATCATTCGTTTACATCGGTCCAGCCGATAATAGTATAACTCACATTACAATGAGGGGCATTCTGAGTAAAGATATTTTTGACAGTTTTTTTTGTGTGATATTTGCACGTCATACAGTAAAATATATATTTACACTTTAATAATTTCCTTCCAACATCAATAACTGAATTAAATGAACGATTTTCTCCTTCATATTTAAACACTTATTGATAATCTAATGGGCTTAAGTTTACGTACAAATGTTAAATTATAGGGCGAAACTAAACATCTTGCTAATTTGGTTAGAAAGATCCGAGAATACTATTGAGCCAAAATATAGTATTCTAGTGAAGTAATATAACAAACATTTCTATTTAGCATCAACGGTCGAATCTTTGTTTTCCGAAGAGGTTCATTAATGCTAATCTCCTTCAGTAATTCTCCCGGATATATAAGATTCTACGATTAATTTTCTCTCAATATCTGAAATAGGAAAACGCACATCAAATACGTTTAACGTTGCTGGTGATTAATTTTAGCAGTCTACTTATCAAGAATATTATTGCCTACACTTATTACAGGGTTATACGTCTTAATATCTAACATTGCTGCAATATCTGGCGCTTTATATTTATCATCCCTGCATTAGGAGTTTATAGAACTGACTCGGAACTCATATGTGAAATATCTATAATTTGTTTTTCAACCTATACTCTTTTCGTTTGAACATATGATGCTACCATTTCTATAATCTATCTCTAAGTGAATGAAAGTATTGCGGATAGCTCTAATAAATGGAGCTCCAATGTATATAAATGCATGAACTCGGTTAGCTATAACAGTAATGTACGTTTCGTATTCGTTTTTGTACACTATCCGAAAAGAACATACAAAAACATTGTTTCTTACCCAGGACGACTGATCTAGGGAGTTAGTAATATATCACTGACAACATAGATCAATAATGTCAATATTACTTCTATTGAGTCATTTTATTAAATGATACAATTCAGTAATCATCTACCCATTCTACTTACATATTTCTATCTTATCATTCGTGCGATTATCATCAAGCATAACTTTTTATTAAACCTTTTATAAGCGATTTATCCTCAAATCTTGATAAATTTCAAATTTCTCTGAAAAAAACAACAACAAAATATGTCTTTGTTATTTCAATAAAGAGTATCTGGAAGAAAATAAAGAAATAAACTAATTATTTTATCAATTGATTTGTTTTCCTCTGTTGAGAATTCTTTAAGTTTATTCCTTTGAAATTTTTAGTTCTTCACTATTTTTTTGTTTGGAAATAAATATCTGAAACTAATTTCATAAAATAGAGGACATGAATTTCTAATTTTATTTGATCGAGGCGGTCTGGTCCCCTGATAGACATTTACTTTTTGCATCCATTTTCTCATTTTCCTAATCTTCCTTATATTTACTTTATTTGATTAAGGCGTGAATTCTCCCGAGTTTATTTTATCTAAAAAAGATTTTTTTTTTTTATCATCAGGACAAATTCTCCTGTGAATTACACGCATTTTTATTTTCTGTCACTTAATTGAACACAAAAACAAAATAAGAGAAAGTATATAGCTCCTATTTCTAATAGAAATGTCTCTTACTCATGTGTTATGTGAATCATATTATGATATTTTTTTCTGCAAATACTAAAATAACATTGTAAGTGGCAACATTTTATTTACTCCATTAGTTTTATACCTTTTAGCCGAAAATATTCTTTCAAATTTTCTATTTTATTCGACATCGTTTGCTGACTTATCTCTTCAGTGAAAAACTGCTTAACGTTGAAATCATTCCTACTTCTAATTCGAACGACATAGCAACAACTACCAGGTATTGTAATAATATTGTAAAGAAAGAATACATCAAAGGAGTTCAACCTCATATGTTTCATCCGGTTTATAGGTATATTTAGAAAAATACATTAATAAGCGTCTATCCGGTTATATAAAGTACATTTCTCTTTTCCTTCATTTTGGTGTAATAATTGTGTTAGAAAATTGTTGGTGCCTTACAGAGTTTTATTTAAAATCTCATTCGAAAAAAAACTCCAATTAGACGTCACACACTCAGTAACATGTACGATTACTATTTCTTAGGAAGTAAACCGTAATGTGTTCTTAATACATTAATATACGTAAGACATACTCTAAATGCAGATTTTGTTTCTGACCTACCGTTAGAAATTGTTTATTTTGCAGACATAAAACAGTTTATATTCATACCGTTTTCGTGTTGCTTTCACGTCGGTGTATACGGTAGTATAACTGCCATAACAATCTTATTCTGAATGAGATCTTTCATAAAATTATGTTGACATCTTTGCAGAAACAAACCACGTCCTAGTCAAACATTATTTCTAAGTATACACTTATATTGCTTGTTCGTTTTTCTTCCAAACCAGATTATTCAATTTTAATTATTTGTGTGTTTTGAAAAAACACTTGCTGTGAATCTTGACATTCTTACGAGATTGGTAAAAAGATTCACTAAATAAGGTCATCCTGAAGTAACATACCTTTTTTATGACTAAATCCACGTTGAAAGTTGTGAGCAAATAAAGCTTTCAAAAATATTAAAAATGTACCCCAGATATAAACAAAGTAATCAATAAACACATAAAGTAAAAACTAGATTGCACATCCTATAACCTTTAAAATACCAACTGTTTTTTAAAAATTTTTGGTCATTATATTAACATTACAATCTCATGAGAAATTTTGTTTTCGGGACGATATATAACAAAATGCTGCATTTTACACGCTATTTTAAAATAACTATAAAATTTGGTAGGAAGAGCGATGGGATTCAATAACAAAAACAGGTTATAAAGATGCGAAAGTAGTATCTTACTCTTATATCTTAAAATTCCGACGAAAAATGTATCGATAGATAACAGCAAAAATGGGCAAATAACGGACTCGCCAATTCAACGCCCGAGAGACGAGTATATATATTTCCAGGCGTTATCTCCTTCTTCGCTATTGGGATGGAGTTCTCCTCGACATTATCGCCTACGACAATTTCAGTTTGCTTCAATTTCTCATTCGTGGTCCGGATTGGAATTTCCATCCCCACGGCACGGTGGCTTTGCCAAACGGGCCCCCAAGAATTTATATTTTTTTAATCTCACTCATCCTCTTGCTTTTTCTTCTACGTCTTTTTTCCCTTCTCCTTCTTTCTTTGCTTGCTCTTGTCGCTGGGCACCCGGAATTGTTATGTGTGTTCACAGGATGACGTGTCAGCTCGTTGACTCATCATTAAGGGTGTAAGTGGAGTTAGTATTTGTTGAACGTTTCCTTCAAATCTCTCCTCTTTCCTTTTCTTACACTCCCTTTTTCTCTCATCGTAGGTTTTGTATCGGCGACAATCAAACAGCAAGCAAATAAAAAAAAACGATACACTCTTTGTCAATCTAGGATTAAAATTTAAAATTGTCTTCATAAAACACATAATCTCATTTAAGGGTTATGTATATATATATATATATATATATATATATATATATATATATATATATATATATATATATATATATATATATATACCAAATAAACAGAATCATCTGCTACACGAATTCCAAGTGGTTACATACACATCTCTATTTTCTGTTTACTACATAGATTACCTTAAGCGACACGAATTTTAACATGTAACAAAAAAATATTAGTTATTCATGTGCCTTCAATGTTTTAACCCAGAACCTCTCTTCTCTTTCTCTCTCTCTCTCTCTCTGTATCTCTCTCTCTCTAAATTACATCAATAATTTATTTTAGCATTTTAATAAACTCTGCAGGCTGGCTTAATACAACTCAAAGTTCACAGTGTTATTATGAACCGAGCTAATAAACATTCTAATCTGATCCTCGAGAAACAATCCATGAATATAATCATAATATTCTTTACACAATTGTTTTCATACTTGTTTGGTTTATTTTCTACTTTTAATTACCACGAAAGAAAACGGAAAGTACAAAAATAGAAAATGAAACATTTGAATTCGAAATTGCTAATCAAAAATATTCTTTCAAAAACATTTTATATTTTACAATAAAATACAACGGCAAAACAATCAATGACTTGCAAAAACAAACAGTTGATTCTTTTGAAAACGAAGACATTTGTTGAAAGTTGAGAAGCCAAGACATTTTAAAAACAGCATGTTAATGTGAGAAAGAAAACATATTTGCATTTTAATATTTTTTTTCATTTGATACTGTCCGGATGCTTGTATCGGTGAATGTTTAATTTGGTTTTGAGAACGATCGCCAGTGGTAATTAAATGGTCAGAAGAAGGTGAATAATAATTTCTAAAAATATTGTAGTCCAATGAAATTATCAACAGCGCGATTTCACAGTGTTTCGCATGCAGAGAAGTTTCTACACAGACGCGAATAGGCTAATGATTACACTCAACTGACTTTCGCAAACAAACGTTCATTCAACCATTTTGATACGTATACACCTACTGGCAAATGGTTATATACTGCACCCATACATGAACACGCACATGAAAGAAATATAGCGTGTATTGATTAGCATCCCCATATTGTAGTGATTCTGGTTCTGTTTTAAATTAGAAAATGAATCAGATTACCTTGGTTACATGTTAGATAATAATATGACAAATTAAAATGATAATCATGAAACTAACTAAAAATGTAGTAATTATTAAAGCAATATAATATTTTAAAATCTATGCAAATGATATTCTTCTACGGATAACGTAAATATCCTTTCAGTTAATAGTCTTAATAATCAAGGATTCATGCCGGGTCCAAATCTCCTCTTGATCTGAATCAATTATCTCCCAAGTAAAATCCTTAGCTCATTCGAAGACATTAATGCTGAGGACACTACTATCGAAGGCCATAAACGACAAAGTACTCTCTAATACCTTCTGCTCTGATGTTACAATGGAGGAAGGAGTTGCTGGTTATTTTAATGCATCTTAAATCAAGCTTCAATTTTTATATCATCACCGTTCTGATCTCTATCTGGCATCAAATGAAGATAATGGTTGTCGTCTTGGCGAGCCATCATGATTTGACAAGCTACTGGACATGACCTTTATCCTGATATGAAATGGAATACGTACAGCAAATCCGTTGCCAATGTCGCTGGAAATATAGTTGGATCTTTCTATCGATCCAATAGATATTTCACTGCTAATGAAATTCGCTTTCTATATGAGAGCAACGTACGTCCAAAGAAGCTGCTAGAAGGAACTTATCCTTCACTTCAAAATATGTTCCATTTGCACTTCCCTGCAACTGCTTTCTCACACAAGTTACGTTGCGAGACCGTCTTTGCTTTATCGTGTTTGTTCATGGCAAGCCCTTGTCTGAACCCGAATCTAAGGTGTCCAAATAATAAAATGTTCACGAAAACCCTCGTTAAGCTGAGAACACTATCAAGCATTTACCCCAATCTTTCCTAGGGCCTACACCCAACCGTATATTCCCTGAACAGATTTTCTTCTCGAACCGTACACCCGTGGAATTCTCTTTAGTTTGCTCTCTTTCTAGCTAATTGTAATATAGTCGTCTTTAAATTCAACGTAAACAAGTTTTTGATTAACTGTTTCCCTTAATGATTTCAATTATATTTCCCCAATGTTGACTAAAAAACAAAGCAATAATCACGTCACACCATGAACGCATTACTCAATATAGCATGTATGATGTATACATGTGCATACACGTAAATGCTGTTCTACTGTAGTAACTGATATTTATTTGAATACTAGCGGGGGTACCCGGCGTTGCCCGAGTGTTTGTTTCCGGGACGGGGGGAGTTTTAAAAAATAGTATGGTAGGTAAGTAGGAAGGATCAAACCCGGAGGCATGAGTAAATGTAGGAAAATAAAGTGTGAAAAAAAAAAACAAAAAAAAAACATCTGCAACGTTAACAGTTTGGCCACCAAGAAAAGTCTATTCCAGTTGTTTAGGGAAAAAAAAATGACTACGGTAGGTCGGCGCGAACGTGAAAATATAATGTGAATTGTCCAGCACGTTAACCACTACGCCACAGAGCACTGCAACTTAGTTTAGTGATTTTAAATAACTTCACATGAAAGAACTACGAAGCCAAACCGGTGTTCTCTTCTCAACTGTTCCTTGTGAACGATCCCCAAACGGTGTTAAGTGGTGACAGGCGGAGGAGGAATTTATTAGAGAGAAAATATTTTACCACTTCCATTGATCTTAACCGATTTTGGCCGTGACTTCTCAGCAGAAAAAGTATAGAAATCTAAGATTATCGAGGAATTTGAGAAATAATAAGCCTATAACACACCTCAGATATTGTTCTGCCGTTTGTGCATATTATATTTGCATGAAATATCTTGATTTTTAATCCTATTAATGTCAAAATCAGACGGGAAAATGAGTTCATTTTATTTATATAGAGGAGAGAAGAGATAAATTACTGTTGAATCCAATGAATATCAACTCAATTAGTTGCATAAGCTTTTTAATCAGAAATAAATAATTAAACCTTCTACAGCATACGAAAAAAGGACAACAATCGTGGAAGGCATAACAAGCCGTATAAAATAGGTAAAAATGGAAAATGTACACGTATTTGATATATATGGATGAGATATACCCGGCCAATATATGCTATAAAACATTGTATCAAATAATTATTCTTACAAATCATAAGTCATCATTCAATAAACAATAGAAAAGTAGAATAATCTGTTTGCTTTCGTTTTGTTAAAATTGCTATCACTTTTAAATTTTGCTGTTACAGTTCAAAACACTCGGGCCGATACCCCATCTGCTACCGCAGCAAAAAAACAAAAACAAACAAAATAAAATAAAATAGGAAAGACATAATCATCCCGCTCGATAGGGTTGATTACATCTAAAAGCATGGGATCAATGTATACCATTCCACTATTCGTTTACCCGGGGAGTGTCACTTACTTAAAAAGCGGTTTGAAAATGACAACTAGTCCCCCGGGTTGTTAGAAACAATCAAACGATAATCACATGTAGAGCCATATTAACGGGTTGATATGGCGTAAATTAAAACTGGCTGGCATTGAGTCTCGTCTTTACGCCATTGCAAGCAGGGTTAAATCTCCTTATTGACAAACACCGTTGGGCTGAACTTGAAAGCAACGTAGAATAAGCGACCAAAATCTTCTTTTTATATAAATATAACATCATTTATGTTAAACAATTAAACAAACGACATTTAAATTAAACACACATTTAAGTTTGAAACACATTCTGCACCGTCCGTCGTCGATGGCAGAAATAATATATCTGGCATTAGACTGCTGAAAATGTTCGACTATTTAAAACAATAGAATTATAATTCAATGCTCTCCACTTCCTTCAGCGATAGAGAGATAAAGTGAGAGAAATAAACGGGAGAGAGAGAGAGAGAAAGAGAGAGAGAAAAACAAACATAAATAACAGGCCTGGTTTAGTTCTTCAATCTGGTTACATGAATCACCTCGTCTTCTTTGACTTTGAAAATCCAACATTTAGAAATTTCTGCCCATTTCAACTAAAGTACAGAACAAGCTGCGCACACTCATTACTGTAGACCCCCTTCCTCTAATGGCTTTCTTGTGCAACATTTCGCCACCAACTTTCCTGTAACTTTTTCTCTCCTAGCAGTTGCATAACCTGGTCTGATTGCTGGCACAATGTTTATTGTCATTTTTTTTTACTTATCTCTCAATTAATTTTAATTCACGCCTTTTTGTTCGTTTGAAAATTTAAATCATTTCATCACTTTTAAAAGATTTACTAATCTATTAGCTATTTGAAGTACGTTAATCGTCCCCTGATTACTTTTATAGTCGTTTGATTAAATTGACTTTTATATTTCATTTTTCCGCCTCTGTTATAAAAAAAAAAAACCTAAACAAATGATGGTCTTAATTTTTCTAGATTATTATTATTGTTAATATTATTATTATTATTATTATTATTATTATTATTATTATTATTATTATTAGTAGTAGTAGTAGTAGTAGTAGTAGTAGTAGGAGTGGAAGTCATTTCATTCCATTTATTTTTGAAAAAATGTACTTGTTTTTACTTTTTTCAACATTTTTATGTGTTGTTGATTATTTCTATTTGCTCTCTGTGCATATTTTCAAATTTCTTTGAGGTTTTCAAAAACGCCTTATTATGTCGTCAGCTACTTTCGTAGGTGTGGGATGGAGGTTACTATAAGAATCGTCTGAAGTGTGGGTTTTCTCAGATATTCTGTCCGGGTTTGACAGTGATTGACGTTTAATTTGAAGGGACTGGTAATTTTAAGTCTCTCCCTCTTCCGAAAATCAAGTAATTTTGGAAGCTGACAAGTTTTCCATAATCCTCATGGTTCACATGTATTGTTGTGTGGATTGCTGGACGCATACCGTAATTGGCTCTGTTAGAGGCTTCGCTTCTTGGACTGAGGTACAATGCTCACAGGGTGGATTCCTTTTTGTTTTTTTAGAAACTGCTCTCACATATATGGGGATGGAGTGTATATCAATAACTCAATTCTATCACTGGTATCCCTACTAAATAGGAGGTTCGTCCCTCTAACCGTAAGTTTATTTTCTTTAAGATAAACGGTTATTTGTACTTAGTTTCTTTGTAACCAATCCGCCCCCTGATATCAACGCCCAATACAAATCTAAGGTGATATGAATATTTGATAAAGTGTCGCTTTGATCATTTTAATGGATAGATAGACCGTGCTCTTTAGTGCAGTTCTTTGCCCGTTTGCGAGATTACATGTTATGCTTAGAATCCATTAGATCATTTTTTTAAGACTACACAAAAAATTAAGAGTATTTAAACAAAACTTCCGAACAAGTGTCCATCAATGTTTTTATCGGTCTTGCCTTAATTTTTATTATACATTCTGTTCCGGATCCTTGGTTTAAGAGATTGTTACCACGGATCTCTTAATTTCCCAGAGTTTTCTTGAGCGATTTATTTCTTTGGTGGACGCGGTAACGCGCGCTCTAATCGCTTTTCTGGCAGCCATAACATCTGGTTGTCATCCATACAAAGGGTACTTCTTTCTGTAAGTATTTGACATGTTACGTGACGGTCAGTAGTAAGATAATATATAGAATAATAAGTAAAAACAATTATATATATATATACATATACATATATATATATATATATATATATATATATATATATATATATATATATATATATATATATATATATATATACTGCTATTTTCAAATGAACATAAATAAGATTATAGATCCAGAGTTTTGAACTAGAGTTGTCCGCCAGGAACCGTGTTGTGGTGTTTAGGCTTCGGAAACTCAATTGTAAATATTATATATACGTTTTAATTCTTCAATTCGATTAAAAATACAATTGCAAACTACTTAGATGTTATGGCTGACAAACACAAGGCATGCTACGCAGAAGAAGTATGTAATGGATTCCGTTCGGAATTTCGTCAATTTAATTAATTCGAGAGAAACCTTCCGCTGAAAACACTGACCCACGTTTAGAATGTAGGATATCGCCCGACACTTTGTGGAAATCATAATAAAGATGAGTACAGAAGCCGACTCCAAACAGATTTAGTGTTTTTAAATGTTGCCGTTTATTTGTAAAATTTTCGTTTGATTCATTATTAGTACTTATTCATATAACGAGATAATGCTTATAATAACAAACCCGGATGTTTTTTCAATGATTTTTTGACGTTTTAACCGAGTGGTTTATTAAATTTACGATTGCATTTACTGGCTATGTACAATCGAAAGGGAATACCTATCTCAATAGACTTTGCACACACGTAAGTTTCTCGCAGCTAACTATTTAATGAAAACCATGATTAACAGTTCTTCATGGCTGAGCTGAAGTATCAGTTTCCATGCTGCTGCCATCAGAGTATTGAGCGTATTTTCTGCGTACGAAATTCAATATCACGATTCTCGTAATTTGCTCATCCCAGCCAATTATAAAGATCACAATGGTGCAAAGCACATTCTAAATGACGTGACCTGCAACTGATTCGACAGACAATACGGTAGACATATGCGCATCATTCCTTTTCACGAGTGAAATCAGATTCCCTAACAATAAATGGGCATTTCTTTATAGCTACCCTCAAAAAATCAATAACACATAATAGGTTTTATTTTCTATTTTACGTGCTACAACGTCTGTCATTATAAACAAATACGCTTCCAATTAAAAATGTCAAATTGAACAAAATGATTTATTTGTGTTAACTATTTCTGTTATAATTGTGCTGTCGGTAATATCGTGTCATACATTATCCATATCTTTTTTTCTGTCTTGCTATCTACTTATATATCTATATATCTTGTTTATATTTGTATCTCTCTATATGCGTATATACACGTATGTAATAAAATCTTTTAGAATATTGTGAAAACACGTGGCATACTCCAACAGATATGTGGCACGTGGAACTAATTTTATTCATACCATAATTAGTTTCTGTTATACTATATTTATTCATTTGTAATTAAATTTTTACCCCAAACAATGCAGAGCGCCACTTTAGGTATGGGGACTTTAAGTATGGGGACTACTATTGGAGACATAAGTTGCAGGGATATTATGGGGAAAACGAGCAGCAAAATATATTTTAATATTACACTTGAACTTCTGCATTTCAGTACAGTTAGAAAAGCAGAATGGCGGAAGGGAGTTCCAAAGTCAATCATTTCTGGGAAGAAAAACTATCTTAGTAGAAGTCTTTCTTGCACACAGGAAACTCTACTGTGCTGGTGTGCAATTCAACAGCTTGTTTAGTTGTCCGGATTATTTAGGTCGAAAGGGTAAAAGCGCTAGTAGTTCGTCAGAGTGTTCACCATTAAAATACTTGCAGAGAAGGCAGAAATGGAACATTTCGTAGATGACACAAAAGCAGAACGTAGATAACAGTTAAGGCTCTCTAAGGTTGGCGACTCTCTTTTCAGCACTCTCCAGGAACGAGGGACTAGTAGCTGATGTATCAGCCGAAATCTGTAAACAGTACTCAATACATGGGCGAATGGTTGACATCAAACAGGTACAAGATACTTTAAGGCGTAAATACTTTATAGCTCGGTAAATATAGCCTACCTTCTTTGCAAGTCTCAGCAATGCTCTCAGTGTATCCGTTCCAACTCATGGCCCCTCTGAGCATTACACCGATAAGTTTAAAAGAACTACTTTAATCCAATGTGCCTTTGGGCATTGCTATTTTTGGCGGAGAATGTTTATTGTAATTACTTAAGGAAACAAGCTTAGTTTTGGCAGCATTAAACTTGCCCATGCATTTATGCCTCCATTCCACTACAGATTGGAGGGGCTTCCTCTTATTTTTCTGATATTTTCTTAGATTAAACACCCCCCCACACACACATATATATATATATACATATATATATATATATATATATATATATATATATATATATATATATTCGTTGATTTCGCATATATGGACAACGTCTCAATATTGCTATTAACAACGCAGAAACATTGGACAATATATTTACTTTACAGCTTCAAATGTGCAATGATAAATATGAATTATCAGGCTACAAAATTTGGGCGTTTTAATGTAAGGTAAAATTGATTAATTTGAACAAAAATTGCTTAAATCGGAAGCACTATTATGCCATCGCACGTGAGCAAAACTATTTAGGCGAGGGGATCGACTCAAAAAACAACGTGTCATCTTAAACGGAACCCCAAACTATCTCGGTAAACTGTACATTCTAATAAACATCAACGGTTCTTTATACATATTTTTGAAAGCAACTGAAAAAACATATCTGAAAATGACAGACAATTGATTTTATTCAATTTTGATCTGAGTAACAGGTCACACATGTTTTTTTTTAAATTTATTCAATGTGTACTATTGACTAAAATCTGTGTATCGCGTTATTGCACGTCAATATTTTTTTAATGTAATGATTGCAATGAAACGCAGAGAAATGTATTTTCGTACACTGTAAAAGCATAACAAGGCGCATTATTTCCCTTATGCATTCAAAATATGAACAGATATCGTTCTAATTATGCTAAGTTTTCTGTTTTCTGGTATATTTTTAGTGCGTAACTACAGGTCTCGCAATATGTCTAGAAAGCGCTGTTTGACAGCTAGTTAAATTGGATGTGTTGTTGCTGGTTTTTCAGGAGGTTATTATATCGTAGATCTGGCCAGAGAATTTGGGAGAATTCGAACACATTTTCTTTATGCATTGAAAATCCCATATCAAACCAAGGAAGGACAAACACATGGGAAATTCAGTTTCAGCTCGTGATATTAGAAAAATTCGCCATCAACTTACAAGCAGCCGGACCGCAACAGTGCTGCTATATTTTCGTAGGTGAAATAACTTCCTTATTCAGAAAACGACAAGCTGCAATGGCTTAAACGAAATTGCAAGAACCATTAGGCCAAACGTCATCAGAAAAAAACGAAAAGAAAATATGTGAAAACCAGCTTTAAAACTTTTCTTTTGACTGATGAGGCCAGTAAAACCTCTTATTGGACCAGACAGCGCCTAAGTTATAGTTCCTCTTTGATACGCTAACCTTCATCGATTTGTTCGTTAACGGGAAGGTGGAGGCGTCATGTTTTGGGCTGGAATAATATGCGATAAACTAATTGTACAATTTTGAGCGCAAGACAGAGTTACACTGAAAAGCCAGTCTTATATTTTATATTAAATGAGTATTGTCACGATGGCTTGATGACCTTCCATTAGTGCGTCACCGCAAACTGAATTTTAAGCACGACAATGCGCCATCCAAATCAGCCAAGGTTATGACATCTTATTAAATCATTAGGGATTAATTAAGAAACTTTGATGAGATTACTACTTTTTCTACAGATATAAACCCAATAAATCAGCTCTGGTCAATAATACAGATGAACGTTTTTGTAGGAAGTGTATCATTTTCGTCTAAGTGTGAACTTTGATGGATACTTTTGGAAGTTTTCTCAAGCATCACGTCATCTAAAAACCGCCGATTGACATCATCAGTAAGCAAGACGCCATTTCTAGTGATTTTGAACAATGCGAGTTACGTTGAGGGCTAAATATTTCCTTAAAACACATAATCGAATGTGTTCGTGTTTCTTATTAATATTGCTACTGGATGTGCTCTTTATTTCATAAAAAATACAAACATACAGGTAGAATATTGTGTATCGCAGAAAACATAGATTTTTGAAACTTGCAATAAAGTGATACACATTTAATATTACTAGAAAAATTAAAAAATAGCTTAATTCATAAAATATTTACTTCAATTCCAAAAAAAAAACATAAGGGGATTAAGTCACCTTGTTAAGCTCTTTCAGTGTATCTAATTTAACTTCTCTGCATTTCATAGCAATTTCAAAATTAAAAAAAGAATATTGATCTACAAAAAAAAAGCGACACACAGGTTTTAGATAATCTCGTCAATAATCAACTGAAATATAGGTTCAATGAAAATCTCACATAGTAGAAATTAATTAAAAGTATATGTATTACCCAATGTTTTATGGAAGATATTCGTAAGAAAGAACTCATAATTATTAAAACTTCAGTAATTGTAAACTTTTCAATCAAGAGTAAATGGAACTACCGTGTTGAGCTGCTGTTACTTTCTATGATGTAGGATTTCGTAGAGAACACCTGTAAAATATAAATGATGCGCTGTACATTAATTGAAAAAAGTATAGAATACACGTGAGCAATAAGACATTAATCAGGAAATGAGGCAGAATATCAATAAAAGAATCGGGGTGTTCTTTCTAACAAACTTCCTAATTAAATTTATTTTGTCAGCCATTCGCTCCAAACCTGATATATGCAAAGCTTTTCATCATCCAGAATATCTGCGATATTCGTAGCATGGTATTGAATGGCTAATACTACTTTGAAATTACCATCAAGCATGAACTTTATTTATACTCCTATCTGCAACATTTCAAAAAATATACATGAGAAAATTATTACAGAAATGAAAATTACAATGCATATTTACACCAAATCACTCGGGCCTCATAACCGATCATCCCAAAGTTTTCGTAGAGATGTCAAATGATAATATTGTTTCTATGGTATCTCAGGCAAATATTACCCATGATTTTTTTGATTTCAAGCAGCTGACAAAATATATTCTTGCCTAAAATACCTTACTTTTGACCAATATGTAAAGACATTGAATTTAATGCAATATGTGTGTTTCGCTGCAAAAAGACGGAATATTCAAGATATTTTCACATGAATCGTTTAGAATAAGAAACGTCAAAGTCAGGTATATCTACTATTTTGTTTGTTGTATGAATTGTGTAGTGCAGTAACATGAGAAAAAAATTGCTGAAATAGATATTTCATTAAAATAATTAAATTTTATGAATCAGTGCATAAGATAAGGCGAAGAGAAAACCAGTAAGCTAGTTCTTTAGATACGAACAGATAGACGTATGAATTCTGGTAGAAAAAGAATTATATACATTGACAACCTGCTACAGTTCACAGGATTGGACAGTGGTTTGCAACTATCCCATGTGATCGAGAGACCTGGTGAGGTCTTGTAGACACGGTGGTGAAGCACCCTTAAATACGAGCGAGATGATCTACTAACTGATTGCTTCTAACAAAGAAAATAATGCGTGGGCAGTTCTGTAGTTTGATAACAAAACTATATATATATATATATAGTAGCATCTAAAATTGAAAAACATCTAATACTTATCCATACAAATATATTTAGAAATTATGAAGTGCAAGACGTTTATATGTTTTTACTTTTATTGTATTAAACAAACTTGGCCGTATAATATATATATATATATATATATATATATATATATATATATATATATATATGCATGTATATATAGTATATATATATATAGTATATATATAGTATATATATATATATATATATATATATATATATATATATATATATATATATATATATATTAGTCCTCGAACGAAAGAGCAGGACACAATAGATTTTAAATAATAATAATAATAATAATAATAATAATAATAATAATAATAATAATAATAAAAATAAAAAAAATAATAATAGAATAACAATAACAAAACCGTTCGCTGGCGATGACTACTATTGTCCGTAACCAGTGATTCACTCCTTTTGAAATTTTCATCCCTATTTTTCCTGTTATGTACTGAATATTTGTTTATGTTTATTTGTTTATGAAGTATGTTCCTTATTAGATTTTAAATATGTTCTAATCTGAAAGACGTTTTAAAAATGTAATCTAAAAAGTCATATTAAAGTTTGTGTTATTAATATCCAAACCTGTATTTCAATTAGGAGGTTACAAATAATGAGTTCTGGTGTGAGGAGAAATGCAATATGAAATATAGAGAATATTAAGACCTGTAATATTACAAAGAGGGCGTTGAAAAATGAGTTGTGGTGTGAGGAGAAATAAAAACTAAATCAGAGAGAATATTCAGACCTGCAATAATACAAAGCGGAGTTGCAAACATGAGCTCTGGTGTGAGGAGAAACAGAAACTGAATTAGAGAGAAGGAGAGTTTTATAATATAATCTTGAAAAGATAAGATACAAGTTAGAAAAAACATTTCATCCAAGGCATAACATGTTTTAAACAAAAAGTGTTTATATTATACCTTAAAAATAAAGGCACAGGCTTCAATTTTAAATTTATTTATCTTCCAAGTGCACTTTTATAAAGTTTACAAAAAAGGTATAAAAATTTAATTTAAATTGAATTAAAAAATTACCTGAGATTTGTTTTATGTATTGTACATTTTGTTGCAATTTAACCACATTATGTTTCATCTAACAAATTATGATATTGATATACAAGTTTCAATGATTTTTGTAAAGTGCAACAGAATGTGCATTACATAAATACATCCAAGGAGAGTTTTATTCTTTACTTTGTAAAATTCATACAAGTGCACTTTGAAGATGAATAAATTTCAAATTGAATCTTGGAATATTTTTTTTAAAAGCGTATAGTAAAAAATTTTGGTCAAGAATTTTTATGCTTTGGATGAACGTCTTTTCTAACTTGTCTCTCTCTCTCTCTCTCTCTCTCTCTATATATATATATATATATATATATATATAAATCCATATATATACGACAATGATCTGGCGCGAAATTAAACAAAATACCATCAAAACAAATACTAGAATTCCACTGGCAAATTGTTTGAAGATAAGTCGTCAACAATGTTGCGATTATTAATGATATATGACGTCTTCTTCAAACGCACAGGTCATAAGAAACGATAAATATGTATTATATCTCTATAACTGATAACACGTTTTCCAATTGACACGAACTTCAGACCTTTAAGTAATTAAGGAAATAAAAAAAAATATCGGTATTATCTATTTGTCATGTCTATTTATGAATCCGATTTGCAAATTATTTTTGTTTATAACTTTATGACTGTCATCTAAGAAAATATATAGAATTTTAAGGGTTGTATTGGTGCAATGGAAATTTCTTATACATTAAGCATAAGAATATTATAATGAGTTGCGTTTATTGTTAAGCTTAATCGAACATAGCATATAAAATATGGCTGTAACAGAAAATATGTCGGAGAATAATGCTCATATATTCGTGGTCTCAGTTTAGATTCTCAAAACGTTCGACTTAAACTGTCTTCTTGGCCTCGGCCATAAATCCATGATTTAATCTCATCTGGTTGGTGCCATTGCGACCCATATACTAGTTGCAGATGGAGAAAAAGGTAATCGATATTTTCCAAGCGTTGAACATTTGTGTCGACGTTATTTTTCATTTATTCATTCAGATTCTATGTGTTATAAACGACAAAATAGTATAGTCGACTTAGATACACTTTATTGACTGACGATAAGAACTCCCATTTTATTCTGCTATGAAAATAAAAAGAGATCAATCCGTTTTGCTAACAGAAAATATATGTATTTTTATTACATTTTCCTGCAACTCAGTCAAATATTTTTCTTGAATTTTGGTTTCCTTTATTGGGATAAAACTAAAACCTGTCTCTGAGTTTGTATTTCTTATGAAAGAACGTTACACTATTTAAAATATTTTACACAAAGACAAAGCAAATAAACCAAACACTCATTATTTGTTAAATGAAATTTGATTAAAAATTAGTTGTTTTTAAAGCTATTTGAGATTCTTATAAAGGATGAAGAATGCTATTGAGAGTTTTTTTTATAAATAATTAAGAAACGTGCGACGCATTCTAATAACAACATATATCTAGGTAGAAAACTCCGTAAAACTTTCGCCCCAATTAGAAAAAGCTCCATTTATGTGGATAGGTAAAGGATATCTATTATCATTCTTACATTTCATTGAAAAAATGAACTTTTTCTTTAGTATATGCATATCTGTTATTACAGTGATTCCCATTAATGAAAAAAACAATACAAGTAATTTTAATAGTAACACTAATAATAATAAGCTTATCAAATTCTGAAATTAGCATTCTTCTAAAATAAGATTTTACTCTTTCTACGATTTTTACTTGTTAGAAATTTAAACAGAAAATCATTTCAAAAATTTCGGATAATAGATACGGCTCGTACTTAAATTTCACAAAAATAGCAATTAGTCGTTGCCCAACTAAGATGGATAATTTATATTTAATAAATTATAGCTATTAACTAAAAGTAATTGCAAAAGAAGAATCTAACACTGTACATGATACTTGAGAAACATTCAATTTTCGAAACGTTATTTTCATTTCTTGTTGCGTTGGAAGGGATATGCGAGGAAATTTGTTGATTCATTACGTAATCAATGGGGTATATACAGGTGTTATGGAAACTTATTTTTAATCTACATTAACAGAGTGAACACTAGGTTTATTTCAAATAAAATTAATCATAAACTTATTAAATTAGTAATAGATGGATTATTATTGCTTTCAAACAAAGATATTTGTCGCTTTTGCAATATGTTCACTTTCAGTTTTCCGATTTTGAAATCCAATAAATTAAGTGAATTTGGAAGCGTGGAAGGCATTTGTTTTTATTGTAAAAAAAAAATTCCTTTGCAGCAATAAAGCATTAAACTGCATAGTACTGATCAAGGCGATTCTAATTACTAAAAAAAGTATGTAATGCAACTTGGGCATCAAGATGTCCTACCTATTTTCACATGTAGACCAGTTTTTTGGATTACCGAGATGCGATATGTGATGGTTTCCTTGCCGCTTAGAAATAAAAATAAAAATATTATCTAGATGGATTATTTCGAAAAGAAAAAAGCAAAATGATGTGCATATTTAATGTGGAGGGGTAAATACAAAATGTATACTTTTTTATCCTTTTACACAATCTCGTCCGAATATTCATGAATTTCGAGGTCTAATAAAGTGATATATGTCAAATGGCAGGGAAATAATTTGTGATCTTTATCTAGTAGTGGATACTAGCGGGATCTGTGGAAATTCCACTGATGACTTATTCATATGTAATATATTTATGTTGGCATTCTGTTTAGCCTAAATGGAGACGCTTTGATATTATTGCAGCTCTTTTGTTAAAACTGCAAAAAATATTATCTTGCATTTCAGGAACGCCCGGCGTAACCTGCTATTAAGGTACGCGTAATTAAGGTACGTATAATTTGAAAATGTCGTATATATTTTTATAGAATTAATATTCTATTGATTTTGATATATTATAAAGTTGCAGTTTCGAAATAAAAAAAATATATCCATAATACTTCGGTGTATCATCTATAATCGAAACTGAAACTAAAACTAATGAAGAATTCTTGATAGAAATATATAATGAAAAATTGATTGCTAGAATAACTAGAGTAATGGGCAACCATCGAAACGGAAATCCAAACTTATGAAGACTTTTTGGTAAAATAAGTTATTGCAAGACATGGAAGTTCATAACAATCTTATTACAGTCACTCGGATTTAAGCGCTATACACAAAATGAATAACACGCATGATATCCCATTAAAAAATAATAGCTTGATAATATGTAATTGAAACATTACGTTTTAATCTGATTGTTCGCATGACTGTTCAGATGTTACTTGTTACGTTTTGTGCGCCTTGTCTTAAAATCTTAACAATATCGAAATAAACTTAGTTTAAAAAATTATTTTATTACATTAAGTCTGTATTATACGAGGATATAATTAAATGAATACATTTGCAGGGTCATCGCATTTTAGTTATACCTATCCAGCCTTAATAAATTATTATAAATTTTATCATGACAATCAGGTGTCTAATTATCATTAGGCTAATTTTCCTTCTTCTTTCTCGATTTTTCTTCTCATCATTAATATTATTATTGCAATTATGATTTTTATACTTCGATATTTGTGTAGAAGTACCGTATATAATATAGAGAAAAGAACGAAATAATTTCGCCGTAATAAAAACAACACTCAAGATATGTTTTAAAACTTTTTTTTTGAAAATTACCTATCGAAGTGAATTGCTTATGTAGTAGAGTTTATATATATATATATATATATATATATATATATATATATATATATATGTATATATATATATATATATATATATATATAATTTTAAGGAGATTAGAATAATAGTCTAAAGAGCTAAGTGTATTTTAATGTAACAGTGAAATTACTAGTTTAATTAAAATACAGGAAATGCTCGTTGTAATTTAGATATATAATAAGCTCGATAGCTAAATGTCCTAGAGCTAATTCAATATTAAGTAAAGTGATTTTCAATTTAAAAATTTTAAAAAAAAATTAATTTTAAAATCAAATTTTAATTAAATTAAAAATCAGTTTAATAAGAAGGAACAACAACAAAATCAATTATCTGTACGATCGTTTCGGAAATCCGTGCTTTTTATTTATGGTATACATAAAGTTATGTAGAACAATTATATATAGTTTTTTTTGGTAAGCACGGTCTCCTCATCAGCAAATTTAGGAGGATTTCTATTGAATTTAAAAGACACCATAAATAAACCTAGCATTAAAAGTAAGGCAGATGAATCTGAAAAAAATTGAAATAAAAGGTTTGGATTTAAAATTTATAAGAAAAGTAATATAGGTTATAGATAGAAATGAGTAGAAAAAAAATATATTTTTTGAATTTACATAATAAATTTGATTTAAAAATATATAGAGATAGTTACCTTTTAGTTTTTCTTTTTTTGAAATCAGGAACTCTGTTTAAAGTAGTCATTTAGATGTTTGCTATAGCTTTTTATTTTATTGAATGATGAATTTTAAAAGGGTGACGCTCGTGCAGTAAATTGTTTCCGTTAGCGTATTTTGATTTAAATACGCTACAGTTAATATATCTAGAGAGAATATTTATTTTGCAAGTTTTTAAGGGGAGATAATTGTCATGTATTATTGACTTTATTTATTATTTGAGTTATGGGTCTAAGGGAGGTAATTGGTCTAACTTAATTTATTAAAAAAAATTGTAATCTATTTTTACTAATGAGTAATTTTTAATGATTTAAGGTGGTTTTTATTTATTAAATTTAAACCACCGTTTATGATTACATGTCAGAAGCTCGTGTCTTGAATTTAATCGTTTGGTTGTATTTTTTATATCTTCATATTTTAAATTTTTTAGGGTTTCTTTTGTACATTGTGCACAAAATTTATCTCCTGGTTTATATGATTTGCAAGTCTCAATTATATGCCATTTTAAGGTGAAAGAAATATTGTTATTTTTTAGTTTCCAAATATAGTTGGATAGAGTAGTTTGGTTTGATAGAGAGTTATTTTTAAAAGAATGTTTGTGCGTTGAAATTCTATGTTTTATTGGGCCAGATGTGGAACCAATATATATTACCTCTTGATTATCGTGATTAATTAAGAGGTAATATATATTGGTTCCACATTCAATAAAAATCCTCCTAAATTTGCTGATGAGGAGACCGTGCTTACCAAAAAAACTATATATAATTGTTCTACATATCTTCATGTATACCACAAATAAAAAGCACGGATTTCCGAAACGATCGTACAGATAATTGACTTTGTTGTTGTTCCTTCTTATGAAACTGATTTTTAATTTAATTAAAATTTGATTTTTAAATTAAAAAAAAATTTTAAATTGTTAATTTGAAAATCACTTTACTTTATATATATATATATATATATATATATATATATATATATATATATATATATATATATATATATATATATATATACCATCAGCCTGTCAATGGGGGTCCGGAATTGAGAGCAGGCGTTTAGTCGGCCAATACTCGGCCTAAAAACCGCAATCCAGCCAATACTCAGCCTAACAACATCCATCCAGCGAGTATTTACTCGCTGGATGACGGTTCTTAGGCTGGCCTTGGTATAGTGGGAAGTCATGTAACTGATGTGCCTGACGTATAATCAAACAAAGGAGCCCAGTGGGTTTAGGATAAAAAAGGGTCTGCGCCGCGTACTGCTGACATACCCAGGGGCCGTTAGTGGACACTTGATTGCACCAGGTCATTCGCACACTCTTCAAAGACCTAACGTGGTATGATGTGCCCGATATCCGTGGAATATCCGATGCGTTGAGCTATGCCCTCAAGCGTTGAACCGTCACCATTTGCATTTTGAGAGTCCTTGAAATATATCTGTTATAGCATGGATCGGTAGAGAGCATGCGTTGTCCAGCAGCTCATATCCTATGGCACTTTTGAACAGTGTGCCACTTTCTAGACATTATAGAGGAGTATATTGCTCTTGTGATTTGTACACATCTTAGCTACAATAAATGGTCTGCAACATAAAAAGTAAGCCGATGTTCATTAAACAAAAATGAGTTCGTGTCATTTTTTTCTACGGTGAAAATGTTATTGTTCCCCGCTTTTATTACAACACATTTTTCTATTCGATTAATTTAGTAAGTAATGCTTATTAATATTATTACTGCTGCTGCTAAAAAAACTACTTATATTTCTAATAATAATGATGATCAAGATAATTCTCATGAGATTAATAACTCCTGAACAATGATAATAATAATTATATCAATTCAACTCTTATTGTTTATCATTTGTGTTTATAATTATATCATTCCTATTTTAATTATTTAATAGTAAGTTGGTGCAAAAATAATATCGTATGTTGACAAACTACTTTAAAAGAGCATAACTCCATTTCCTAATAAACTTAATAAATTTAAATAAGAACTATTAGATTTGAAACAATATTGCTAGCGATAAACAATTTAATTTATCCCATGAGAATAGAAATCCGGAGTTCTTGAAGCGATGAAGTCATTGAAAAACGATTTGGCTTCATCTCGGCTGTAGAAGCATTTTTCGCGGAGGAAGTTGTCGAAATTCTTGACAAAGTGATAATCGCTGAAAAAGAGGTCCGGTGAATATACGAATTAGTTAGAGTCCCGTGCATCAATTCTTTCAACTATTAAAGTGTAGTTGAGCAACACACCGCGGAGCGTTGTCATGGAGGAGAATTGGTCCGTTTATATTGACCAATGTCGGACACATACATTAGACCTGTTGGTGCATTTCGAAAATTGTCGACAGTAATTCTCCGGCGTAATAGTGTTGCCCGGATAACAAAAGCTGTGATGGATGAGACCGGTCGCAGACCATCAAACAGTCGTGTTTGGTGCAATTCCGTCTTCGGGAAATGTTGCGTAGTTTTTCTGGCATCGAACCACTGCTGAACGTCGCCGGTTGTCGAAGAGTATCTACTTCTCATCACAAGTCACAATACACTCGAGAAATTTGGTTCTTTTTGTATTATTGATATCACGAGCTGTCTCGGCAGCTTGTAAGCCTAGTTTTCACTGAAGCAGTAAAATCTCGTGGATTTTAATTTTGTCTATGCAGCCGAAAAGCCTACCAAAATTTTATAAAGCGATTAAGATCGGTATCAAATAACAAATTTGATAGAGCCACAAACGCGCTCTAAAATGGGTCGGTTTTGTTGCTCAAAATGAGCGTAGAAGAAACCACAAAACGACAATGTTATTTTATTATAGTTCAATTAATGCGGCATTGTATATCCAAAATCTCTTATTTCCCTATTTGCTATGAATAGCGAAGGACTGTTGAGTTGTCGCCCTCGAGTTCAACAGCAACTTTTCGTGTTGGTTGCAGGATCAGCTTCAATAAAGATGTTCAAATGTTCGTGATCAACCGCAGTCGGCCAGCCGCGACTGGCTTAATCTTCCAGTCTCTTTTCAATATTGCAAATCTCTTAAATCTCCGTTGTGCCACCCGTTTGTAAATGGTTCCTGTGCCAAAAGCCTCGTTAATATCTCGAGCTGTCTGGGCAGCTTTTCGGCCTAGTTTGTACTTAGACGAAAAAATCTTGCGAATTAGAATTTTCTCCATGCTAGACCTGCAAAAAACAAATGAAATATTTGAGGACGGGAACGATAACAGGATTCGACACAGGGAAAACCTCGTTCTTAAATGACAAATAACATCTCTATTTCGATACACATACCAATGAATTTATTCAGAAATCATATATAAATGTAATAGATGCGAGAAAAGGATATTGTTTTTGCAATAACCTAATACTTACCATATAATCGGTGAAGACTTCTCATCTAAGGAGACATCTAATTAAAATAATCTAATTAATAATTTCCTCCTGTTCAAATAATATTCCTCTTTAAACCTATGAATTGCGTATGGCCTTATGAAGTGTTATGCATGTGCGCGTTTAACGTAGAAAGTATATGGGTGGCACTATTTCCTTGTGCCACTGTTTCTAACACACTCTGCAGCATGGACGGGTGGTAAATTGTCCATGAGCGTAGAGATACAAAGAAACCCCTTCCCATAATTCCCTTGCTATCTTTCTGTCTTTTTTCCTGCACGACCACCATGATGTGAGGACGCATATTTTGTCTCTCCGTAAAGGAGGGGGGCACCCCCTCCCTCAACACTAGTTAGGGTAGTTTAGTTGGCTTCGAAAAGCCTATTATCCATTTTTAATCGTAAAAATGAATTGTAAATTGTTTTTGTAATATATATTGTATTTCTAATGTAAAATAAAATAGTTAGTCATACCTTATGTATATTACAATTGTGTCGCGTGTCATTTTTCTTGTGTCTGCCATGAATGCCTTCATAAATGTCTTAAGTCGAAAGGCGGCCCTGAGGAGAAAGAGATGAAGATTCCCACCAGAACGCCACCAGCGTGAAGAGATCATCTTGAGAAAAGAAAGGAGCCACACCCAGATCCAACATCTCAGGTATGATTTTCTTCTTGCTATTCAGACCCTGATGACTGGCCCATCTTCATGTCTTCATGCGACCGCTTTAAGACATTTACTGTAACACGTCTGTCGGTCACACCTCAGTGACCGGCTGATTGTGGTATAAATGGTGCCTTAAGACGCAGGATTGACCCTGGTTAATTACCAGACGGATCTCGTCGCATCTGTGTCGCAGAATCCAGTATCGGCGTGATTGTGGTATAAATGATGCACTATGACCAAGACATATTGTTTCCCAGCATGGAAATAATTTCGACTCTTAAACCCACGGCACAACCAAAAATAATGACCACTAGACGAATCGAATAAAAAAAAATGGTCCACGGTATTTAAAAACGGAAAAAACTATTATTTCTGGCAAAATTTAAAAAAAAAATGGCAGACCAGTACACACGCGCACAAAAAAAAAACGCACTCAAAAAAGAAAATTCAGAACCTGAACAAAAAATTTTCTTACACCTACAAAAAAAAAAACAGTTTACAAAAGATCGATTTAAAAAAAAGAGTATTGAAAGTAACCCTTCGAAAAAAAAGTAAGAAATGTGTCCCCCACAAAAAAAAAAAAGAAAAACAGAGATGAGAAAAAAGTGTCTCTAGAATATGCAATATCTCTTTCTCTCTCACGCTTTCTCTCTTTCTGTCTGTCTCCGGATATATATCGATATGTGTGTATATCTATGCATCTTGTTATTACATGAAAAAAAAAATCCTTCAAACACGAAGCTCGAAAAATAAATTAAAAAAAAAAGGAAAGAAAATAAAGGATACCTAACATTTTTTATCTGATCTTTATTTCAGGTTTATAAAAATATAGGACTTTTTAAAAAATTATTTTGACTTTGCAAGTGTTAGATTCAGATTTGAAAAAATAGAACTTTTACATTACATTTTATTCCATGAACAGTTGATGTGTTTATTTTTCAGGTTAGGTAACAATTAAAGCTGAAACATAAGGGGACATTTTTTTTTGAATTGATAATGTTTCTTTTATTGATGTTTTGTCTGTTTAAAAAGAAAAAAAAATGTTACTGGTAAAAAAAAAAATTGGGGTTAGATAATATGAAAGTTTTGTGTTAGAATGTATTTTACAAAATTGTTCCAAATAAGATTGTTTTTCTATTTTCTTATTTTTTTTTTTTGAACTCGTAGAAATGTTTAATGTCTACCTGTCACTCATTTTTTAAAACAATGGCCGCACATGGGAAAGATAAGCGAAGATGACCTCGTCATGGTGTTTGCGAAGGTGTTGAGGAATGGGTGGTAGAACAATGCTATCTGCCTCTCTCTCTCTCTCTCTCTTCTTCTCTCTATCTTTCTCTCTCTCTCATTCCCTTACCTTTTAGGGTCTATGAGGACGAGAGAGAAAATTGTCGAAGATTTTTTTGTTATTACGTAATGATATCATGAGGGTGGTAGGGTGTGTAATGGCATCGCTCTGTCTCTATCCCCTTCTTTTCCCCCTCGGTCTCTTTCTCTACTCTTGCGTTTTAATGATTGTATAGCTAAACCCCCATGGCTGATTGCAGGAGGGCATATAATAACGAATTAACTTGGAGTTTTTTTAATTTTTCTACCAAGTTTAAAGAACAAAATTATTTATGCTTCGTTAAATTACATTAAATGATGTCTTCAATTGGTTTTTATTAAAAATAAAAACTGAGACGATTATTCAAACAGCACTTAAAGTACTTTTTTGAAGTCTTCGAGTGTTTGGAAAAGCCAACTGTTACATGATTACGTTAATTTTTTAAGAGTTCTCTGAAATGTTCATAGTTTTTCTTAAAGAAAAATTACGCTATTACATTTCGAATATTCTCTGAATTTTTAATAATTTCTAAGGACATATTGTTTGACTAACGAAAGAGATTTTCCTGAACTCTAGATGATTTTAAGGAAGAATTATTCGAGCAAATTCTTTAATTGAAGGTTTATTTGAAATTGGACCGTATGATAGGGGTCCCTGAAATATTGACTGAGGAGTATATACGTAAAATTGAATTAATTATTAAGAAAAAAAAAAGATTTCCTCAGTCTAGAAAGATCTCTATTTAATTGAAACTTTATTTTTTTCGAGCTGTTAACTATACAGAACTGGTCGTTAACTAATGTGACTCCCAGGTGTGGCGGGAATTTATTAAATCGAAATAATCCTTGTGAGTGAGTTTAGGAAAAGAATTGCTTTTAAATGATAAAATAATTACTTTGGAAAATAAAGTTAATTAACGTGAAATATTTCTGAATTCGAAATGACCTTGATAATGACCTATAAGAAGAAATGATTTTTTAAGAATCAATTCAATAACTTTAAATGTACACTGAATTTTAAAAATAATAATTACGAAATGAAAAATTTGGGATGTTTCTGAATTTCATTGTGAAGGGTGAATTGATTCAAAATGAATTTTTTATGAACTTTTCGGAAGATTAATTTTAATAATGAACCAAATGTTTAGAATAATTTTTGAATTGTATTACGAAAAATGGGTCTATTCGAAGTGTTTGACCTTTTGAGAAGATTGTTTTTAAAGTAATAAATGAATTACTTTGCAAAGAAGTTAACTAACATAAATTAATTTTAACGATGAACCAAAATACTTGAAATAATTTTTAAATTTGGGAAAAAGTTAATTATGAATGTAATAACTTGTAATGCGTTTGCATTGTGTAAACAAATTCTAATTGTGACCGAGGTGCTCTGAAAGGATTTTTTAAAAATGTTTTCTTTTTAAGAAAAAAAATTGTTAACATCCTATTTCATTGATTTAATGTATACCAGGTTTCTGAATTGTTTATTTTTGGAAATTTTTTTCCCCCTAATTGAGTATTCTAACTCATGAAGGCTGAGTGCCCTTCTTAATTAATTCTTTATATAATTAATAAATATTCCGTGGTGGATAGTTTTTATTGGTCGCTGGCGGCAGACTCCTTGCTCTAACAGAATTAATTGGATTAGAACCTCTGAAGACCGAGGTTTTACTAAATCCATATAGGTCGGCGTGATGAGGTCACATAACCCCGACTTATCTAAAATATATTATACTGGTTGCTGAAGAGAGCGTAAGTCCAGTAACTGAAGTAATAACTTGGAATACATATAGGTCGGCGTGGTGAGGTCACGTAACTCCGACTTGGTTAAAATACATTATACTGGTTGCTGAAGGGAGCGTAAAGCCAGGTACGAAAATAATGTTATGTAGACTAAATTAAAAAACGTATAGGTGGGCGTGATAAACTCACGTAGAATCCGGCTTAGTGAAATACGTATAAGTCGGCGTGATAAACTCACGTAGAATCCGGCTTAGTGAAATACGTATAGGTCGGCGTGATAAACTCACGTAGAATCCGGCTTAGTCAAATACGTATAGGTCGGCGTGATGAACTCACGTAAAATCCGGCTTTGTTAAAAAATATTATACTAGTTGCTTAACAAAGTGTAAATCCAGTAACTGAAATCGTGATGCCATTGTCTCGATGGAGGGCGAGGATGATTACCCTCTCTGGTATTTGAAGCAGTATACCAGCCTACCAGGAGTCTGGTGGAAAAAGGTAACTTGCTTTACTGAGTTCCTAATGGAACGTACAGCATGGGGACATTGATTGCTGACGGCCGGTTGACGCACCATTCACGGAAAATTAGGGACTTCTGAAATTTATGAATACTCATAAATTTCGGATAGCATAGGGAGGGATGTGGCACTATTTCCTTGTGCCACTGTTTCTAACACACTCTGCAGCATGGACGGGTGGTAAATTGTCCATGAGCGTAGAGATACAAAGAAACCCCTTCCCATAATTCCCTTGCTATCTTTCTGTCTTTTTTCTTGCACGACCACCATGATGTGAGGACGCATATTTTGTCTCTCCGTAAATGAGGGGGGCACCCCCTCCCTCAACACTAGTTAGGGTAGTTTAGTTAGCTTCGAAAAGCCTATTATCCATTTTTAATCGTAAAAATGAATTGTAAATTGTTTTTGTAATATATATTGTATTTCTAATGTAAAATAAAATAGTTAGTCATACCTTATGTATATTACAATTGTGTCGCGTGTCATTTTTCTTGTGTCTGCCATGAATGCCTTCATAAATGTCTTAAGTCGAAAGGCGGCCCTGAGGAGAAAGAGATGAAGATTCCCACCAGAACGCCACCAGCGTGAAGAGATCATATTGAGAAAAGAAAGGAGCCACACCCAGATCCAACATCTCAGGTATGATTTTCTTCTTGCTATTCAGACCCTGATGACTGGCCCATCTTCATGTCTTCATGAGACCGCTTTAAGACATTTACTGTAACACGTATGTCGGTCACACCTCAGTGACCGGCTGATTGTGGTATATATGTATGTTTTTTTTCTGCAATTTACATGCATTATATGCAGTCTTTTCATCACGATGTCAGTATATGTCTTGCCTATTAAGTGCCATAAGAAGCAGTAAGCAATTTATTACCTACAACCTTAAGCTGCACTTAGTATGTGACGTTTCTAAAAACATTAAAATATGTAACTTAAACATTAATGTACATTGGTCATCATTATAATATGATCAGGGTAAAACTTCTCCTATCGTAACCGAGAATAGGGATAGCTTAAATAAGTATATCTGGCTCCTTATACTTCTATAAATGTATCTCTCACTCTCTGCAAATGTATATGCACATATGCACACACACATACAAATGCACACATATTATATATATATTTATATATATTTATATATAGTATATATATAAAGAGAGAGGCAGTAAGATTAGAAACACATTCACAAATAGAGACAAAGGTAGTGTTTAGGAGATAAATACTGATTTTTCATACCATCTTTATTAAACAGATAAAAATGTGCCAAGTAACAACAAACGTTTTTAGTATGTTTATATTTTATGCACATTCTTAACTTTAACGGGCAATCGGGAAATCGTTATGTTTAATGTACACACACCATTTTGAAGAGTATACATATACATATATATATATATATATATATATATATATATATATATATATATATATATATATATATAAATTTGTAGCGTCCCTCTCTGTATATGTCTGTATGTTTGTGCGTATGTAACACTATTGGACCGATCCGGACCAACTCAGTCAGGATATATCAACATTTAGCGAAGGTGGATTCTTTTTCTAAGTTATGGTGTCAATGTGTGTAATCGTAGGTGTTAATCATGTTATTGTAATAACGCCTTTTTCGTGTTCATATTTTATTACTTGTAAGATAAATACATATTTACACACACACACACACACACACTCACACACACTTACACGGAAATATAGGAAACATGACCCGTAATAATAAAGTAACATCTAAATAGATGAAATTATAAGAAATGTCATATTCCTATTTTTCATTCTCATGTTTCATACATGTTTTGGGACATATAAATTATATAAGCCTATGATATTACAATGCGAAGACTAGATATTTGTGTATCGGTTATAAGCGGGCAAGCTTTAAAATGAATACAGAATTGGCATTGATAAAAAAAATAATCTACAGATTCGTAAAAGATTTCTGTCGTATATGAATAGCAACTCTCCTAAGGATTATTTATTTACGACTTTTTCTAGGATTTCTCGCAAAATAAACAGAAACACAATGCCATATAAACATTGCTGTAATATATCGCAAAAAAGAGCATGATTGGAATCGAGCAAAACGCCTCCGGATATGAGCCAAAAACGTCGGTGAAGGGAAAAAATATAATAGGATTTTTCTTTATATATCTACTGTATAGCTCCTTATACTACGTTTTTTTGCGAGTAAATGGTCCTGTTATATGCAAAGGACAAAATACCAATGTTATCTGATGTATTATTTTATGGGTTAGATATTAAGCTTTAATACATAGAATGTATTAGCTGATTCCTATACAGTAAAAAAAACAATGAAAAAGTGTCCCATATAAAGCGTAATTAGTAGTAAGACGATTTTTTATTGAGTTTCTTAATGCAATTGCACAAGTATTTATATAAAAAATATATATTAACATTCCGCATATAATGAACAGACACATTTAAAATGGGTGTCCAATAATCTTACACAAAATAAATATTTATAGATAAACTTAATTGGCAGAACTGTGGTTCATTACAATTGTGGGACCTGCGTTCGCGCCTGGTCACCAAAGTATGGAAATAAAAAATGTAAAAATTAAAGAAAAAAAAAGGTTACAGTTTTTTTTTCTTATAGATGCACATGGGAATACTAGATAGATAAGTATGTTTTAACTCAAATAGGGATGGTATAATAAAATTGTGGGGTCTGCGTTCGGGACCGATCTCCATAGAATGTAAATATGCACAAACTTTAATAAAGACTTCTCATATCTATCTGCGTAAGTATACTGTGATAATTATGTTTCAGTTTCAAGAAATATTGTATACTATAATTATGGGGTGTTCGTTCGCATCTTACCTCCATAGAATGGAAATATATCACAAAGTTTAACAGGATTTTTTAAATATAGATCCATTAAATATTTTATAAGTGTTTCAGTGTGATCCGGTATGGTATAATAAATTACTTTTATCATATTTTGCTTTGGTTTTTATACCCCCTCCCCCGAATTACACCCAAATTTACAACCCTTCGTTTCCATAGCCTATCATACTTTACTAAATCAGAGTCCATTTTCTGTAGGCTGTTTTTGAACCCAGTCAACGACAAGTATATCTTTATCTATCTATTTATCTATCTATCGTTCTATCTATCTATCTATCTATCTATCTATATATATATATATATATATATATATATATATATATATATATATATATATAGTAATTTATCAAATATATATGCGAGTAAGCTACACTGAATATTCTGCGTTTCATCCACTGTAGGATTCGTCAGGCTTACGTAGGATTCGTCAGGAATCCTACAGTGGATGAAACGCAGAATATTCAGTGTAGCTTAATCGCCATATATATTTTATAAATTACTAACTAGCTCTACCCAGGTATTGAGCACTTTTGAAGCAAATATTTAATGTTAACGCATAAATCTATACTTTCGTATATTAAATTTGTGTGAGTAAATGAAGTAGTTATATATATATATATATAAATATATATACAGACATATATATGTATATATGTATAAATATATTTCCTTGTAATATGTACTAATCCTTATTTAAGAAGCTTAATATAATTGGAGAGACATAGAAATACTGCCAGGAATTGTAAATGCCAACTACATTAATGGAATAAATTAGAGGATGTTCAATATCATGAGTTTTTGCTTATCGATGTTTTTATTTATTCAATATATATATTGAATAAATAAAAAAGCCGATAATCTTAACTTATATATATATATATATATATATATATATATATATATATTGTATACGTATATATACGTGTAAGTATATATATATATGTATATATATATATTTACGTATGCATACATATACATGTATATATGTGTATATTCATCTGCATATATACAACATTAATACTTAAATATATATATATATACATATATATGCATATATATATATATATATAAATATATATATATGTATATATATATGCATATATATATATATATATATATATATATATATATATATATATATATATATATATATATCCCTTAAATATCCGGCCGCGGTTAAAGTGAAAACTACAAGTTACTGCTATAGCTACAAATGCTATGAAATAACGGAAATGGGAGATTTGATCAAATTTGTTCTCAAAGTTAGTGTCCTTGTCTGCTAAATAAGGGTGCGATTATAGCTATCTATTGTATCAAGTAATCCTTACATAATAGGAGATGTATTTTACGTCTAAAATAAAAAAAATGGGAGGTATAACATATACAAACTATTTGGAATGTAGTTTCCATTTTCTGTTACTTTAAATAATTTAGAACTATAGCAGAAATGTTGCCGGTCTTTACTCGGAAAGAGCTTTTTTGAACAAATATGTATTTTGTAATTTATAAGCAAAACCGACTATTAGTGAAAATTTTATGACTGAGAAAAGTGTCAAACATGTTCTGCCCCACTTTATACTTTATACTCGGTTATAGGTCATATGCATATACACCCACCCACTACACACACATATGCACACACATATATGTATGCATACATATATATATATATATATATATATATATATATATATATAATGTTCTATATAAATATCACTATGTTTGTGTGCGTGCGTGTTTGTCTCCGTTTTTAAATTGGATCTTCTCCTAGACAGATTGTCATTGGACGGCGTACAGGGACTCAGAAGATTGCATATAGGGCGCAAAATTTTATTAGTGGTGCAAAATTGATAACTTAATTGCTAAGATATTAAAAGGGGTCCGAACTTGAAAGAAATGACAACTTAACGAGCATAGCGACAATAGCGTCGTTTGCGCATGAGTACGATCTGTAACATAGATTTACTTATTTATCAAATTTA